>NC_137978.1:26188301-26585801 GCF_963924665.1 Micromys minutus | reverse complement strand
CTGTCTCCTGGGCAGTTTGTTAAGGTTCCCCTGGAGGCTTGGGAGCCAGATTCCTTCCTTGGCCTCTGAGTGGGTCTGTGCAACGCACAGTGTTACCTAGAAGACTAAATGGACGGAACTACCAGGGTCATAGGGTGCCAAGCACGAAGTGTGTAGAGTTATGGGACCCACCTGTGCCTTCGGCTTCTTCACGGCTCTTTCTAGCACACCTGAGATCTGGGCTCTGCTGACTGACTTGCAATCTGGGTGGTTTTGCTTTTTTATTTGTGTGTGTGTGTGTGTGTGTGTGTGTGTGTGTGTGTGTGTGTATACACAAGTATGTGCGTGCACATGCCACAGTGCTGGTATGGAGGTCAGAAGACCATTCTTGGGGAGCCGGCTCCTTTCCTCCACTAGTGGGTTCTGGGGCTGAGACCCTGGCCCTTCTTGAATTCATTTTTGGTTTTGTTTTGTTTTGTTCTCTCTCTCTCTCTTGCTTGCTCGCTCTCTGGTTTGTTTGTTTGTTTGTTTGTTTGTTTCTCTGTGTAGCCCTGGCTGTCCTGGAACTCACTCTGGATCTCAGGCTGACCTCAAACTCACAGGGATCCACCTGCCTCTGCCTCCTGGGTGCTGGGATTAAAGGCGGGTGCAACCACTGCCTGACCTGAATGTGTTTTCAAAGAAAGAACAGAAATAGTTACTGGTTAGAAAATTAAAATGAATAAGTAAATGTAAAAGAAGAAGAAGAAGAAGTCTAGAAACATGCCAGGCATGAAGTGTATTTCAACAACTGTTCCTGCTATTGTTTTCAACTCTCGGAAGCAGAGGCTCGGAGAGCTTCTTCAGACAGCGAGCCACAGAACAAGCTAGGACCAGTTATAGGGCCACCTCCCAATGTTTGCCTCTTCTGGCCTGAATCCCTGCAACCTGATCCTTGTGATCAGCCAGTCTGGCCAGGCTCCTGGGGATGCTAAGAAAGGCCTCTTGGAAATGGATGGATAAACCAAGGTCACATGTGGCCAAGGCAGCTGGAACCCATGGCTCAGATCCCTAGACCAAGTGATTTACATGCAAGAGGCACGTGAGTGGCCAGCCAGTTGGGAACATTCTACATGGTGGGTTGTATCATTCATTTGCTTCTCTTGGTCCAGTGGTCTCCTTTCAGAGGTCTATGACACAGGGTGCATTTCTGTTCTGAGGTGCCATCTTGGTGCCTGAAGCAATCTTCCAGCTTGCCTTGCCCTTTTGACTTCACCCAGAATATGTCTGAGCCTCCTCACCCAGCCCTCTATCCAACCCTGGGCATAATGTGCTTCTCAAGACCCTTCCCTGGCATGTGCCCTACCCTGTCCTGAGATGCTGTTCCTGTCCTGCACCTGGTGAGTCTCTCCTGGAAGCCCAGGTTCTCCTCTGAGCTCCTCCAGCACTTAGGCAGGTGAGACATTCACTTGGACTCTGTCCTTGTCCCTAGATTATGAGAGGACACTCCTTGCTTATTTCTGTGTGGTCTGCTGTGTCCCTCAGGGTTCACTCAGGACTCCTGTGAGTCCTGGGAAGGCTTGCAGGGGCCTTGGTCTCCCTCCCCAGGGAACCCTGGCTAGCTGTTTTTCATGTGCACAGACCTTGGTTTGCAAACACATTTCAGGTAGACCCTATGGAGAAAACAAAGAAGGCACAGGGTGCAGGGTGACATGTGTGGACATCATCTTACATCAGTGGTCAAGGGGAACAGAGGAGGACACGAGGAACAAGGACCCAAAGGACAAGCCAGGGATGCTCCTGCAGGAATCTCCTGTAGAATGGGTCTGTCTATGGAGAGCAGCAGAGATGCTAGGGCAGACTGGTGAAGAAGGAGACGGCTGGGGACTTGCTATGAGGCCCTCTCCGACCCTGAGATTTAAGGACTCCTTGAGAAGCTCTTGCTCAGAGTCAGGAACCATCAGCACCAATCCCTAATAATAACTACAAGGAGGATGTTGCTATTTTCACTCCACATAAGAGAAGAGAGCTTAAACATTCACCCTAAAGTCGGTCACACTGCGTCAGGGTAAAACCTGAAAGGTAGCCACTGTCTGACCTGCAGTCTAAAGGGTGTTTTCCCAAGACCAACGTGCTTGCTAACCAAGGTTCCTTCTCCTCTGTGACATGAGCTCTATAGGGACAAGCTGGCAGCAGGACCCAAAGCTCCTGCCTAGGCTAGACCCACAGAGGACTTGTGGGATGGGAGGCCCCCTCTCTGTGAATACTGAGCTTGCGGAGCTGGGTGTTGCCCGTCCTGTCCTACTCTTCCGGGCCTGAGTGTGGTGGCTAGTGGATCGTTTCAGCCATCCGGTTCTACCAGACACCGTCCTGTCATAACGACGGGCATGTCCCACAGCTCGCCTATATAATCAACATGCTGGCTGCGAGAGAGCTGGAAACAGCTGTCTGCGGGCACGTCTGTGAACATAGAAGCATTTTCTCCTGCTCTGCCATGCAGGCCTTTCTCACCAGACACTTCCCTCACAGCTTAGGGGTTCCCCTGGGCTTGGGAGGCCCAGCTCAGGGAAGGACTTTCCTCTTTAGCCAACACCAGTGTGTCCTTAAGCGTTTTTCCTTTTGCTGCACCAGCTCCCTCAGCTATAAAGTGAGAGAATTACACATATCAGCAAGTGGTACACAGCCCACCACCAACTCACCACCAACCACAGAGGACAGACCCCCAGGCCTCCCTTGGAGAGTATCCAGGATGTGCCCAGTCTTCTGGGGCAGGGGAATTGCTAGGTACATCTTTTTTGTTTTGGTGGTGGTGGTGTTTGTTTCTTGTTTGTTTGTTTTTTTTAAGATTTATTTATTTATTTTATGTATGTGAGACACACCAGAAGAGGGCATCGGATCCCATTACAGATGGTCCTGAGCCACTACGTGGTTGCTGGGAATTAAACTCATGATCTCTGGAAGAACAGTCAGTGTTCTTAACCGCTGAGCCATCTCTCCAGTCCTGTCCATTTGTTTTTAATTGTTGTTTTTCAACTTGACACAGACTAGAATCGTTTGGGAAGAGTGAACCTCATTTAAGAAAATACATTTAGTTGGCCTATAGATAAGTCTATAGGGCATTATCTTGGTTAATGATTGACGTGTGAGGACCCAGCCCACTGTGGGCAGCATAATCCCTGAGCAGGTGGTCCTGGGTTGCTTAAGAAAGCTGGCTGACAAGGCCATGGACAGCAAGTCAGTAAGCAGCACCCCTCCATGGCCCCTGCTCCAGGTTCCTGTCCGGACTTCCCTTCATGGTGGCCTATAAACTATAAGCTAAAATAAATCATTTCCTTCCATAGTTGCTTTTGGTCATGGTGTTTTATCACAGCGATAGAAAAACAGGACAGAAACCAAGACCTAGTTTTTGTTAACATAACAGGGCAAAGGTGCTTAACTCAGAAACTAAGAGTGAAGCCAGGAGAGAGAAAGGCTGGGTCTAGAGGCCCGGGGCTGACTGAGGACTCCCTTGCAGGAACACCTATGTCAGCTGACTTCTCAAATTCACTATATGACACACTCTCCACAAGATGAGAACCGCAGAGAATTCATCCAGGCTTTCCGATAACAAGGTGAAGGACTTGGACCCCATTTGTCGCCCAGAGTTCAGGCTACTCTTTCTCCTCTGCTTAATTCATGCTTTCCTCCAAGGCTTCTTCACTCTCCACCTTCTCTGCAAGGTCCCAGCTGGTCTGCCTCTTTTTCTCCAGCTCTGCTCGGCCACCCAGACACATCTCAGAGGCAGGAACCCATCTGCCTGTGTGCTGTTGTATGCTGCCTTGCCCAGACGGCAGAACTGGGGACCTACACTCCCTCCATAGGTTGCTGAATGAGCTGTGCTGTAATGGGCCTTCTGTCTTTTTAACCTGATCCCAGTGGTCAGCAGGTTGACTCTGGAGATCATGGTTATTGTGGAAAGACACGGTCAGTGATCATTATGCAATATAAAGGTGAGCAGGGATGAGCAGCAGATTATAAATGTAGCGTTTGTTTATTTTCCATTAACAAGATTGCTCCACTTCTTGCTATCAAGTAGAGCTCTGGAGAAGGCTGTGCTAATTTGCATAATAATCCTAAAGATCCTCGCTTGAAAGAGCAGTAGTTCCCTTAATCTGATGTAAGCATAGAAACATCAATGTGGGTGGACTGGAGCATCTCTGGGGGACTGGAGCAGCTCTGAGGGACTGGAGCATCTCTGGGGGACTGGAGCAGCTCTGAGGGACTGGAGCAGCTCTGGGGGACTGGAGCAGCTCTGGGGGACTGGAGCAGCTCTGGTGGACTGGAGCAGCTCTGGGGGACTGGAGCAGCTCTGGGGGACTGGAGCATCTCTGAGGGACTGGAGCAGCTCTGAGGGACTGGAGCAGCTCTGGGGGACTGGAGCAGCTCTGAGGGACTGGAGCAGCTCTGGGGGACTGGAGCAGCTCTGGGGGACTGGAGCAGCTCTGGGGAGCAGCTCTGAGGGACTGGAGCAGCTCTGGGGGACTGGAGCAGCTCTGGGGGACTGGAGCAGCTCTGGGGGACTGGAGCATCTCTGGGGGACTGGAGCAGCTCTGAGGGACTGGAGCAGCTCTGGGGGACTGGAGCAGCTCTGGGGGACTGGAGCAGCTCTGGGGGACTGAAGTATCTCTGAGGACCTGGATCAACTCTGGAGAACTGGAGCAGCTCTGGGGAACTGAAGTATCTCTGAGAACCTGGATCAGCTCTGGGGGACTGGAGCAGCCCTGGGGGACTGGAGCAGCCCTGGGGGACTGGAGCAGCTCTGGGGGACTGAGCATATTTGCAGGACTGGTGCAGCTCTAAGGAGTAGGAAAAGGTGCAGAGGGCTCCAAAGAGAACTCATATTCTCAGTGTGGAAGAGCTGGTGGCATGAACATCAGAGCAAGCATGGAGACACATGGGACTTCACTCAACATTTTGGCCAAAGGTCTAAGGCATTCAGGCACAAGTCTCAACATAAAAGGAACACCTCAGTTCCAGCCTCTCCTCTGAGCATGCTGCCCAGCCGACCTGGCATCTATAGGAACCGAACACAGCAGGCCATCGGTACCTCTGTGAGCAACACTGAGCAAACACAAGGCACCCACGAGGATGCTCAGGACCAGTCTTCAGTGGTGTGGCAGGGGCTGAAATGACGGCACTAACCAGAGCCTGGGCTCTCTTACCCGGTTCCTGGAGGCAGGGGTAGAGTTCTTTAGGGAGGGTCTTCACCTGGGTCACTTAAGGAGGGAGGAGCCCCTGCACAGATACTGGACTTCCTATTCATGAAGGTCTGAGAGGCTAGGAGGTGCCCTGAGTTGGTGAAGAACAGGATGGGTTGTATTCACACTGCTACCTGTGACCCCAACTAACCAAGCTCACAAGAAACACATGTGGGAGCAGAATATTCTTAAAATTAACTCAACAGCAATTGCGATACTCTGCAGAGCCTTTACCCACACACACTTTTCTCTGAGCCCTGTGAGGAGCAGGGCAGAGCAGTAATCCGTATGAAATGGTCTCAGAGAGGAACATAACGTGCCCATGGTCACCAAGAGTCCACAAGCCCCACCCTGCCCTACCACGGGCCCCCGAGCTGCTCTTTACCTGCTCACAGCAGCATCAGGACCACAATGGCAATGATCATAAGGATGCCGGCTAGAATGCAGAGGCCCAGGAAGACGATGTCACTGGTGTCCTGGGTCACCATAGTCCCTGGGCCCTCCAGGACCTCTGCCTCATCTCCAGGTGGTGCCTCCTGAAGGTGCTCGGCAGTGGCAGCGTAGGGCCCAAGCAGATCAGAGCCTGACAGCAGGTGGGCGGATGCCTCCTTGCGCCTGGGCTCACAGCGCACCTCATACTCATGGATGTCACCGTGGCCAGCAGCAGAGAAGTCAATGTACAGCACGCTGACAATCACGGAGGTGTTATTTCTTCTCTGTGGGGTCACAGAGGCACGCTCAGTCCCAAGGAAGCTCTGAAGAGACACCTGCCTGATTCCATAGCTTAGCCTCAGACTCCTTTACACTCTGAGCCTCAGAGCTCTCATGTATCAAAGGGGCAGCAAGGCCAACAACTTGGCTCTGAAGGTAAAGGAATTTGCCACCAAGGCTGACAACATGAATTTGGTCACCGAAACTCAAACAGTGGAAGGAAAAAAATCCAATTCCCACGAGTTGTCTTCTGATCAACACACCTCACACACACAGACACACACAGACACACTAATTATGGGAAGGGGGAATGTGAGAGTGGATTGTCTCGAAGGGCATCAGACTTGATGGCCCAATGTTTGCCCTGACTTCCAGGGGTTAGGGTGAATGACAGACAGCAACAGTAAGAACACCCAGGCTGGGAGACATAGCCTGGGGTCAGAGCACTTGACTAAGCATCTCTGAGGCTCCAGGTTCAATTCTCAGCACCAGAAAAACACAAACCCAGCAACCGTGGAGTTGAGGTTACACTGGCGATACTTAGCCACTTGTGCTGGTGCACGCCTTTCATCCCAGCATTGCAGGAAGAAGAGAACTCCAGAGTTAAGATCATTTCTAATTATATAGCAAGCCTGAGGCCAGTCTAGACTACCTGATACCCTGTCTCAAAAACAAACAAAGACCATGGAGCTGGGGCCATTTAGGCTCCAGTTAAGTGTATCAGTTCCTTTACTTCTCACAATAGCCTTCTTGGTGTCATTAACAGTCTCATTTTATAGACAAGGAAACTGGGGCGCCTAGAGGTTAAATCCTTTGTCTGAGGCCATGCAGCGTAAATCCACAGAGGCCATATTCTTACCCTGACCTGCCCAACCTACTCTACCAGCCGTGACACTTCACCCAAACCGAAGAGTGGGTCCCCACCCTTGGTGGCTTGCAGCTGTGACCACTGAGCCCAGAGGCCATCATCTGCCCAGTGTGCGGCCCAGAAGCAGCTCCTGCTTTGCTTGTTTGTCAGCTGTGTCCCTATTGTGTGAACTTCCCTCAGGAGCATTCTCTCAATGATGTATGAAGCAGGGGCCCCTACTGTTTGTTGAGGCCCTGGTCATTCTAAAGCCACCACCCTAGATGACCCCCTCATTCTAGGTCTGGGAAGAGCCCCTGAAAAACATGATGTGAGTGGCTTGGCTCACTACAGCCTCTCATCTCTGGAATGAAGGAATCAGGGGTCAAGTTGCCCTAAGTGGGCGAGAAGTGTAGGCCAGCCTCGGAGAAGCCAGGTTTTCAGGGGTGCAGTGACATGAGCCTGTTTGGCTACATGTATGCCAACTCCACACCTAACGCCACACTCCTCAGACTGCCCAAGCTGCCCCATGCAAGGCTGCCACTTCTGAAAATGGTGTCTGAGCTGTGAAGCTGCCTAAATTGGAAGGAATACATAGGTACAGGAAATTGAGAATTCCCATCATCCAAGACAGGGTGGCCTCTTTGGGAAGGTGTGAATGAGTGTCATAGTGTTTTTATGACCTCTCCCAAGCTTGGGCTTCTGATGGCCCTGGATCCCATATCCCCAAAGAAGCCTTTGCGTCTGTGCCCTTGGTCAGCCTGCCTCAGTTAGTCTGCCTTGACCTACTCCCCACTCTCTAAGGGGAACCTGTAGTCTTGATTTTTGAGACACAGAATCAGGACACGGGACAAAGCAGGGCAGGAGCTGTGGGTGGTACATAAAAAGATAAAGAAAAGATATGTCCCGGGCTTTGGCACCAATATTAGGAAAAAGACAAAGGAGGGGGAGGGTTGTTCTATGGAGGTGTGGTGAGGTATAGGGCAAGGGGGATGCCTCTGGGAGACCCATATTAGGCATCCCTTTCTCCTGAGGGACCAGCCACACAACGGTACGGTATAGAATAGAGTTTATACAGGTGTGTCACTGTGGTGTGGGTCATAAGACCACTAGCTGCCTGGAAGTCAGTATTCTGCTAGCAGCCTTCTGATGAAGATGTAGAACTCTCAGCTCTTCCTGCACAATGCCTGCCTGGATGCTGCCATTCTCCTGCCTTGATGATAATGGACTGAACCTCTGACCCTGTAAGGCAGCCCCAATTAAATGTTGTCCTTTATAAGACTTGCCTTGGTCACAGTGTCTGTTCACAGCAGTAAAACCCTAAGGGCATGAGGCTTCAGGCCAAGCCAGACTACAAACACCCAGGTTTCAGAGCTGGGGGCTCTCACAGGGACAGACCACTGTTCCTTCTCTTCCCACCCCCTTCCCTATATTCTCCTAAGGACATAATTCAGGGTGTTGGGGTACTACACTGCCTGGGTTCTCTCTCAGGCCCCTCCTCCCTACCCACCCCAGCCTGGGTCCACAGCCTCCAGGAGCAAAGGATAGTAGAAATAGCTCACTTCTAAGCTCCACAGCCTTTGTAGGATCCTTACTTGAAAGACTCATTCATTTGTGGAGTCCAGAGATGTATTGGGGTCACAAGGTTAGGGGGGATGGGCAAGAAGAGAACAGGAGAAGAGCTGTGCATATTAAAGGGATCAGGGATTCCATTCCCCTGGGGGTTCTCAAAGAGAGGAGCAGGGAGGAAATTTAGGGTTGTTCCCCATGAGGGTGCCAGTAAGCCTGCATCCAAGCCTGTGTGTGCACCATCAGAGCCAGGAGGGAAACTGAGGATAGCAGATGCCCTTCAGTAAGGCTCAGAGCCCATCTCTTATACTTCCTCTCCCTTCCCCCTACCTGAGACTCGGTACCACAGGTGTCAAAGCGGGCCTGGATCCGGAAGTTACTACCAACTTCCTGGGCTGCACAGCTCCGGCTACCCAGGTAGACCTTGGTCCGCTCCAGTGGGGCCAGTGCCTGGGCAGAGATCAGGATCTGGAAGTCCGTGCGAGAACAGCTCACGTTCATGGGCACCACTGGAACAGGATGGAGAGTCTGAGACTTTAGGGCGACAGTCAGACCCATCATCCCTTAGCCTCCTGGAAGGACAGTAGACATGGGACGGAACCCCAGAATAGGAAAGGTGCTTATGATATACTATAGGACTCAGGTGGGATATATTTTGTGCATTGCTCCCCTGAACCCCTAGGTCTTAGGCCAAGTAGTGTGCCGTTGTTTCTGTCCCCTCTGAGGCCAGCATAGAGCGTGGCAGGCTGAGGAAATGCTGAACAAATAAATGAATGAATGAATGAATGAATGAATTCTTCATCACAATAAAAGTGTCATCACTTGGCTGCACGGCGCCTCCTCTGTACAATACACACAGACTTAGCCATGAAGAAGTCTGCCACACCACGGCTTGTGCAGGACAAGAAATGTGGAAACGCACAGGAGTGCTGCGGAGGACAATCGAGCCAATATAGAAGAAAGGGGGTGTGGCTATAAAGAAGGCACGGAGGGGGAACCCTGTTGTCCCTCCCTTTGATGGCCTTGGACGGTGCAAGCCACTTCAATTTTGAAAACAAATCTCCGAGGGGTGAAGCTGCCGGTTGTGGCCAAGTTTGGATTTCAGACTTGAGGGAGGTGGTGGGCAGGATCCCCTATTTACCAGTCTCCTCACCACAATCCGTCAGCTCCCAGCATGCTCTGTGCTGTGCGAGAGTGTGACTCTGAGTGTACATGCAAGGCAGAGGCAGGTGGGGGGTTGGTAGCTAGCTGGGAGAAAAAGGAAACCTGGCAGGCAGATTTCTGAATCCCTCAGTCCTCTCTGGGAAATGTCTCAGACATATTTCAACCTCGGGTGTCTGGGCAGGCGGGGATTTATGGGTCCGCCGTCTCCCACGATGATCTCGGTGGCACTGAACTGTGTGTTCAGTGATTGATGCTGAGGCTGCCCTCCCTGTGGAGAGGCTGCCTACAGCCTGGGCCCCATCTGGTGCTGGTCCAGCGTGAGTACCCTGTCTGACCCTAGACTCCCACAGGGGCTTGTGAAGGGATCACAGAAGGTCCCGGAACAAGAGCCAGAACACCCCCACCCTCATCTCCAGAGATGCTGCAAGAAGAGGCGGGGCCTAAATCACTTAGCACTCCTCGGGCTGGGCTGGAGACTCAGGCTCTCTGAGGCAAGCTGGACCCTGAAACCCTTCAATCAAAGTTCCTCCTGTACAGGTGAGAAAACCAGGATCTGGGAAGCAGAAGGGATGCTCTAGGTCACTGGGCAGGACCCAGATGGCACCCGGCCTCACAGTATTCTCCCTGTCCATGAAGAATCACAGGAAACTGTGCCAAGAGTCCCAATTCTTCACTGGGTCTCTGTGGGCCACCAGCTTGCAGTGACTGGGATCCTCATCTCCTCTGCTGCCAGGGACGAGGAAAAAGGGTCCCTCCCCTGATGAGGATGTCCCCAGAGCCAGGCGTACCCTGTAGCCTTACTCCTCACCCAACTCGGGGTCTCACTGGCCTCGTACCACTGAGTTCACATGACAAAAGTTAGAAGAGCCTTGAAGCTAGCTTCCCGGTCACCTCTGCAGAAGAGGGATGACCATGTGACTGACTTGGGAACACCGTGACTGAGGACAAAGCATCGAGAGTGCTCTGGCAGTTGCTCAGGTTCCCTGGTTAAGGTGACTTTTGTGGCCGTCACCTCTCTTCTCCTTTCCCAGCCGTGGCTGTGGACAGGATGCCATCTCTGTTGTAAACACAAGTATCTCAGCAGCGCCCTTAGGAAATTCTAAGTCCCTGGCCCCGTTCAGGGGTTGCCTGGCTGGCACAGTGATGAGTGAGAATGTTAGTACCCTCTGTCCTGTCAGCTTCGGAATGGCGCAGGCAAGGCTGGTGGCATCTCGCTGTTTTCACCTACTTACCGTTGCTAACTTGACATATTTTGTGCAGCGATCCTGGAAACTGGATCAAATATCCAAGAGGCAGACAAACCCACGGGGAAAGGAGTCAGGTTGGGGGAGAACTGGGAATCATGTTGTCAGAAGCTATGAAAAGAAGGTCCCCGTGACAGTGGAAATAAACAAAGGCCGTACTGGAGTGGCCTCAAAGGTCCTCAGGGTGGGCAACCGAGTAGGGCCTGGAGCAGACCGTGGAGGGGATGTGTCACGGTGAACACGGGAAGGGGGCCGCAGAGTTGCCCAGGACCCACCCCCTCAACCCAGCTGACCTCCAATGTAGGCCACGGAGAAGCCTCTGCCAGAGGTGCTACGGTCAGTGTGCAGCAGAAGCAGGAGCTGGTTGTGACTGGAGGTGACAGGCGGTGGCAGGTGATGTCCACACCACATCCCCAGCAGCTGCGCCTCCTCGCTGGCGCCATCAAAGGCTGCCAGATGGTCAAAGTCACAGGTTCCGGTTAGGCTGTTGGGCTCCTCCAAGCCCAGGTCCAGGATGAAGATCTTGACCCGGTAGCCAGGGGGCAGGCGGATGGTCCAGTGGCAACGGATATTGTTGGGGTAGGCGCCAGGGTACTGCGGGCTGGAGAAGTTGCCACGCACAGCCGTGAACACCTCCTGGCATTCCCCTGGGGAGAAGGAAGTAATGCGTACGCACAAAATAAATGATAAATAAAGTCAGGGTCTCCAGCCTGAGGTACTACTGGGAGGTGGTAGAGGCTTTAGGACACGGGGCTTACTGGGAGGAGGTTGGCTCATGGGGGGTGGGGGAAATGCCCTTCAGTCCCTTGTTTTCTATGTCTCTGCTTCCTGCCTGTCATAAGGGAGCAGCTTTGTTCTACTCCTCGCTCCCTGCCATAATGTTCTGCCTCACCACAGGCCCAAAGACCACGGCTGACAGCCCATGGGTCTCTGCAAGCGTGAGCTATGGCGGACTTTTCTCTGTGCCTCACACACTGTGGGAAGCTCTCATTCTCTCTCAGCGTGGGAAGCTCACATTCTGCCTACCTGCCAGCCTTGCTCTCTGTGCCTCACACACTGTGTCTCTCAGCGTGGGAAGCTCACATTCTGCCTACCTGCCAGCCTTGCTCTCAGCTGCCTGCTCTCTGTGCCTTCCCACACACTGTTCATGCCCCTGGGGTGACTTCAAGGGTCTGCTCAATTCCTCCTCTAGGAAGTCCTCTGTGATTCTACCTGTTAGCACTCATGGCAGTAGCTCTTCACTGAACTACCCATCTTTCTCTGGGGACTGTGGATTCTCTGAAGCTCACCTGTTCTTCTAGGAGCACATCACGTCAGCGCATAGTGCATTCCAGGCACAAAAAAAAAGGAGCTAGCTCACCATCAGGCAGGGGGTTGGACAAAAATGGCGCGAGGTAGATAAGAGTATGAAGGAATTCTCTAAGGCGGTGGTTCCTAACCATCCGTGATGTGACCCTTTAATACAGGTCCTCAAGTTGTAATGACCCAGCCATAAAATTATTATTATTATTATTATTATTATTATTATTATTATTTCATGTTTTTTAAAGACAGGGTTTCTCTGTGTAGCCTTGGATGTCCTGGAACTCAATCTGTAGACCAGGCAGGACTTGAACTCAGGTCTCTGCTTCCCAAGTATCAGGATTAAAGGCATGCACCACCACCGCACAGCTCCATAAAATTATTTTTGTTGTTACTTCATAACTGTAATCTTGAGACTGTCATGAGTCACAGTATAAATATCTGGTTTACAGGATATCTGATATATGACCCCTGTGGAACAGTTATGTGACCCTCCAAAGGGGTCACGACCCAAAGGTTGAGAACCATTGCTCTAAGGCATTTAGAAGGGACTGATCCCATCTGAGCAAGAACATGACCAGATCAGGCTTAGGTGTTGGTCCAAAAGGGTGCGCTAAGCCATTAGACACAGTGCAGAAAACCCAAGCCCTGAGGCCACAAGCAAGCATTAATTGACTCCCTAAGCAAGGCAGTAGGCAGGAGTGCACAGGTTACCATAGCCTTGGCCCCTTCTACCTGAGAAGTAGTGGGCCTTGAAGCCCCGGCCTCCAATGTTGAAGTCAGACTTGAAGACCACCTGCAACTCATGGCCCAGGGACACAAGGGTAGGCGGTCTGGTGCGGCCACAGTAGTAGTGCCCGTGGGCAGGGCCTGGTGCTCCAAGCACAGCCACGTAGTCATACATGCATTCTTCGCTGCCCTCGACCTGGAAGTCCACAAACACCAGCTTGACAGCCGCAGGTCCCGACGCACGGATCAGCCAGTGGCACTCCACGTTGTTGGGGTAGTTGTTGGGGTATTCAGGACTGCTGAGGACCCCTGACAGGCCGGTCAGGACACCACCGCACATATCTGCAAGGGAGCCCACTTGAGCTGACCTCCTCCCCAGGGAACCAGACACCCAAAACATTGCTCAACAAACACGTGTGGTAGGCACAGATCTGTACCCTGACTCACCTTTTACAGTGAGAGACCAAGTAACTTATCTGACCAGGCCTGAGTCCGCTCAGGTAGGCCTGGGGATAAAGACAAGGGGTTTATTTGAAGATCCAGACTCCCCAAGTGGGAGTAAGGGGGTGAGATAAGATGGAAAGGTGTGTTAAAGGCGGTCGCTAAACCCCACTAGGGAATGTCCAGTGGGGAACAAAGCATGCATCCGAGTTATGCTACTCCAGGAATGGAGAGGATAGGGAATTATACACTCAGTGGTTGTTTGAAGGTGAATGCCCCCATAGGCTCATATATTTGAATACTCTGTCTCCAGTCAGTGGTACTATTTGGGAAGGGCTAGGAGGTGTGGCCTATTGGAGGAAGTGTGTCACATGGGGCAGGCTTTGAGGTTTCAAAAGCCCATGCTATTCCCAGTTAGCTAGCTCTCTTTCTCAAGCTTTGAATCCAGAGGTAAGTGTTCAGCTACTGCTCCAGCGCCATGCCTTCCTGCCTGCTGCCATGATAGTTGTGGACTCTCACCCTCTGCACCCGTGAGCCCTAAATTAAACATTTTCCTTTATAAGTTGTCTCAGTCATAAGGGTCTGTCACAGTGATAGAAAAGACAGCACCAAAACCCTCAGACAGAGGCATAGAGATTGGCAGACCTCACTGAGGTGACAAGAGCCAAGAGGCACGGACAGGTCACCTAGCTAGCAGACAGATGAAGCCCTGGCTTCCTGCTCAACTGTGTTAATGTAGGTAATAGTGTCTCCTCTCCGGGCATCAGATTTATGGTGACGTGAGAAGGTATCTGGTGATAGTCTGTGATATCCCATCAATTAATATCTACAACCTGAGCAGATAGATACTCTGGAATTTTTATGCTGTGTTTCCAATGTGTGTGTTTTACATATATGTGTGGCTTACATATGTTTACATGTAATTACATATATGTGTGGGTATATGTATGCAGATGTGTGTATGTTTGGAGGTCAGAGGAGGACAGCTATCCTGCTCTCTCTGTCTTTGCTTTTTCTCTCTGAGACAGTGTCTCTCTCTGAATCTGAAGCTTGTTAATTTCCTGCTAGGTTCAATGGCCAACAACCAGGGTCACAGGTGTGCACGTCCATTCCTGTATCTCATGTGGAGATGCTGGGAATCCAAAGTCACTTACCCACAGAGCAATATCCCAGCCCAACTATCTTTTAGAATAATAAAAGACAGAAGCCAAAGTTATACATCTTATACAGGAAAATTTAGCCCAGTGGAGTTAGCCCATCAACATTCACAATTTTTAGGGACTGGCTTTTCACAAGCGAATGCTGGAAACGTGAGCCTGGGACCAGGGCAGTAACTCAGCTGTTAAAGTGTTTGCTGACCAAACCTAAGGACCCAAATTTCATTCCCAGCATTCCCACAAAAGTCAGGCATGGTGGCTTGAACTATCTGAGAGCTAGGGAGACTGAGGCAAGTTGATCTCTGGAGCTCCCTGGCCAGCAGCCACTCTAGCCTAGTTGGAGAGCCCAGGTCCCTGTAAGGTGGATGGCTCCTAAGGGACAACACCTAAGATTTACTTTTGGCTTACATGCACACACACATGCAAGCACACACACACACACACACACAGGCATACACATACACAAATGTAAACTTGTGAAATAAATGCATATGATTAAAATACTATCTTTATCTTTTATCTTTTTTAGATCTCAAAGATCAATGAGACAGCTCTATCTACCATCAGCTATTCTTGTTGGTAAAGATGCCAGAGAGCATTTTGTGTGATGTGAGGACTTTGATACCTTAAAGTCCCACAACCCCCAGGCCTAAGGCCCCCATGCTCTGGTCAGAGTAGCCTCTTGTTCTTGAGGTTTAACACACCACAGTTCTGTGCTTCTAACTTCAACAGAGGCTGCTGTTTTGTCTGAGGGTTGCTGGGAGTTGACCTGTGGACAGGGGCATTTGTGGCTATCCTGAGTGGGCTGACACAGAGGCATCTACCAGATCTTTTCCTGGGAAGAAAGGAGTTTTGGATCTGTGCATAGGATCTCAAAACAGGAAGGAGGGGGCAAGAAGGCTAAAGAGCAGGGCCAAGGCTCCACTTTATGAGGCTCTATAGTAGGTGACAGGTTTGCTTGGAGGAGTTGGGGATTCAGGAGCACTAGTAAGTGACACTTTGGGGGAAAAGCCCCAGAGAGGAGAAACCACAGGTAGGGGCAGGGGAAGGAGGCAGAAGCCACAGAATTTCAACAGCAGGAACATCAGCCGGGGTCCTCCTGTGGTCTGATGCTGTACTCAGAGAGGACAAAGGTGGAGCATCCCTGCGGACCTCCTTTCAGGGAGCAGCAACCTGCCTAGAGGACCCAGGTCGTGGAGGAAGCAGGGAGTATAAGGTTGGCAGGGACTGGTTTCCCGGGGGGTCATGGGTGTGAAGGAAGACACATTTGTGAAATCGAGGTCATCCTGATTGCAGAGTGTCCACACTAAGCTGCTGATCATTCACCTCCCCTGTGCACTGCCCCCGAATCCCCCTCCCCACCCTCACCCCTACCCCCACCCTGGCAGCTGGGGCCAGCGTTTCTGCTGACCTTTCTGGTAGCCTGCGGAAAAGCCTCGGCTGGCCACATGCTTGTCTGAGTGAAAGACAACAGACATGACATGCCAGGAGGAGGTGAAGGGGGGTGGGGGCACCTGGCCACAGAACCTGCCCAGCAGATTGCCCTTGTCTCCAGAGGCCCCGTTGTAGATCTCCAGGAAGTCAAAGGCACAGGTGTCATGGTACTCCAGGTCAAAGGCGTGGAAGGTGAGTAGCACGGAGGAGCCCTCAGCCACCACGATCAGCCAGCTGCACTCTGTGTTGTAGGGATACAGACTCGGGAAGTTTGGGCTGGAGAAGTTTCCGGATGGTGCCGAGAGCACACCCCCACACTTGACACCTGAAGCAAGAGAAAAGGATGCTGAGAGTCAGTTCTGGGTTTCGGGTTCTGGGTCAGTTTTGGATACATGAGGCAAGTCTGGGTCCTTGTGGCTGGAAAGAAAACAGGTCAGGGTCCCGAATCACTCTCAGTGCGTGCCTGCACTCAGTCAAGCTTTCAGATAACGGGGAAGCATTCTTCTAGTCACACAACACACACTGTTTGCGCACTGGGCAGCACTCAGCGCTTGGAGGTCAGCAGGAATAGCAATTCTTGCTCTCAGCACACATGTCCTGGTGGGAAGACAATAAATGCAAGCGGAATGTGAAGCAGACAGGAGAGAGAAAAGCTCTGGAGAGAACAGTGAGTGGTGGACACAGCTTTAACTCCAGCATTAGGAAGGCAGAGGCAAACAGATCTCTGAGAGCTCAAGAACCCTGGTCTTCTTAGGAAGTTCCAGGCTGGCCACACAGAGACACACTGTCTCAAAAAGAAGAAACAAACAATAAGTAAATAAATAGAAAGCGATAATTTAAAAGGACACAATGAAAGGCAATTAGGAAACCAGATTTGACAAGTTTAATGAAATGCTACATTAGACAGCATCATTAATGCTGTGCTATTGCCAAGGAAAAGGTTGGTGAGAAAGAAAGCCTAGGTGGCTGGCCACACAGGCATTCCCTGTGAAGCTTGCTCAGTGTTGCCTAGTTTTGAAAACCAGATATATTTTTGTTGTTTTGGTTTTTAAGACAAGGTATCACTGAGTAGTCTCAGACCAGCCTCAAATTCTATCACCCCAGATGATGATTCAAAAACAATGATAACCACAGCAGCAGCCATAGGGTCGACAGAGGCAGACGAGAGCCAAGGGAAAGTTAGTGTGTAGTTAGGATGTATTGTCTGTGTGTAAGAAATGCCAAAGAACTGACAAATGTAAAAATAAGCCAAGAGAGGGGCTGGAGAGATGGCTCAGTGGTTAAGAACACTGACTGTTCTTCCAGAGGTCCTGAGTTCAATTCCCAGCAACCACATGGTGGTTCACAACCATTTGCAATGGGATTGATGCCCTCTTCTGGTATGCCTGAAGACAGTGACAATGTATTCACATACATAAAATAAATAAATCTTTAAAATAAAATAAGCCAAGAGAAAACTTTATAAAGTAGAATGCTATACAATTTGAAATGTATACACTCTATTACTTACAAAGTCATAGTTTTAGAGACTAGGCTAACCTTGAACTGCAGATCCTCTTGTCTCAGCCTTCGGAGTGCTAGGATAAAATGTGTGTGTGTGTGTGTGTGTGTGTGTGTGTGTGCATGTGTGTGTGCTTGCGAGTGTATTTGTGCATGAATTCCTGGTCTCAAGTGATCCTCCTGCCTCAGCTCCCCAGTGACTAGGACTACCGAGATGCACCACTGTTCCCTACATTAAAAAGGAAACAAACAACTTTTATTAGTTAGTTTTGAGCCAGAGTTTTTCATTACGCAGACCAATCTGGCCTCAGAATTATTTGGATCCTTCTGAGTTGGTTCCTGAGTGCTAAGATTACAAGCATGCACCACTACACCCAGCTGAAGGAGCATCTGTGTGTGCACAGGTGTGCTCATGGAGGCCAGAGCACAGCTCCAGATGTTGTTCCTCAGAGGCCATCCATCTGTGTCTTGTGTTTTAAGACGTTTTTTTTTTGTTTTTTTGTTTTTTTTTTTTTTAATTGGCTTGGAACCCACCAAGTAGCTTAGGCTGCCTGGCCAGTGCCCGGGGATCTGCTTTTCCCACATCCCCAGCCCTGGTGCAGTATTATTCTGTGGCTTCTGGGTCTTGAACTCAGGTTTCCTGCTTGCATGGCAAACACTTTACCAAATGAGCTACCTCCACAGCTTATAAAAGAGCACACTTTAAAGAAAAAAATTATTAAATTTTGAGTCTGTGGTTAAAAGCATTTCCTGTTCTTGCAGACAACCTCAGTTCCATTCCCAGCACCCACATGGCAGCTCACAACTGTCTGTAACTCCAGTTGCAGGGGCTTTGATACCTTTTTCTGGCCCCCACAGGTGCCAGGCATACAACGGGTTCACAGACATTAAGGCAGACAAAATACACACATGAAACAAAAATAACTCAATCTTTAAAATATAGATTTTATTTGTTACCGTCTGTGAATTTGTGTGTGCATCACGGAGGTGGGGGAAATGCAGAGACTCAGGACAACCTTCTGTGTGTGGTTCTAGGGACCAACCTCGGGCCATCAGACTCTTTGAGCAAATGCTTTTACTTGCTGAGTCGTCTCACTGGCCCCACAAAGAAACCTCCTCCTCCTTCAAGATTTATTTTTGTTTTAAATTACATGTGTTCATGTGTGTCCACATGGGAGTATGCATTAGTGTAGGTGCCCGCAGATGCCAGTGTGTTGGATCCCCTGGAACAGAGAGCTATGAACTTCCTCATGACATGGATACTGGGAAAGAACCAGGCTCCCTGGAGGAGCAGCCAGTGCTGACCCTTCTTCTTCTTCTTTTTGAAAGATTTATTTATTTAATGTATGTGAATATTCTCTTCAGACACACCAGAAGAGGCATCACATTTCATTACAGATGGTTGTGAGCCACCATGTGGTTGCTGGGATTTGAACTCATGACTTCTGGAAGAGCAGTCAGTGCTCTTAACTGCTGAGCCATCTCTCCAGCCCAGTGCTGACCCTTCTTGGCAGCCCCAAAAACATTCTTCTTCCTCTGTGTGTGTGAGTATGTGTGAGTGTGTGTGAGTGTGTGGGTATGTGTGTATTTTTTTCCAGACAAGGTTTCTCTGTGTCGTCCTGGCTGTCCAAGAATTTACTCTGTAGACCCTGCTGGCCTCAAACTTCAAGACCTGCCTGCCTCTGCCTCCGAAGTGCTAGGATTAAAGGTGTGCACAGCCATTGCCTGGCTTAGAAACAAGAATGTTCCTAACACCATGAAGCTCCATTTGGCCAAGCCGAGGATGAAGAAACTTCTGTGAGATAAGCAGTCTCAGTACTTCAACAATAAAAAGCACACTTGAATAACATCCCTTTGAAGACATAGCTCAGCCAAAGGTCTCTGCTGATTTGTACTGAGCCTCCATCCCAGGCGAGCTCACAGGAGGGGTGGGGCTGAGCAGAGTAAAGCCATACCTGCGATTATGATATATCCTGTGTCGTGTAGGGTTAGGGGGACAGCAGCATTAGGGGAACACCAGCATTAGGGGAGCACCAGCATTAGGGGAGCACCAGCATTAGGGGAGCACCAGCATTAGGGGAGCACCAGCATTAGGGGAGCACCAGCATTAGGGGAGCACCAGCATTAGGGGAGCACCAGCATTAGGAGAGCACCAGCATTAGGGGAGCACCAGCATTAGGGGAGCACCAGCATTAGGGGAGCACCAACACTAGGGGAGCACCAAGATCCACAGAAGAAGTGATCTGTGCAGAGTGGGAAGAAAGATTGCATTTCTTGGTGAAGATGGGGGGCATAACTCCCCTTTGTGGACCTCAGACAAGCACCTGGTGCTAGCCTCCTTCTTGCCAGGCAGACAGAGGTAGTGCAAGGGCAGTGCAGGTCACATGATTTCCTCCCTCTCTGAGCAGGCTGCTTCCAGGAATGGTGTCTAGTTCATAGCCGTATGGTAAGAAGATGGAGGGACCTCTGTTCCAGTGTCCACTCTTGTTCTCCCCGCACGCTGACCACACAAGTGTCAGAGTGGAACTCCTGTGGCCTAGGTGGCCCTGGTCACCAACATAAGTGGAAATCTTGCTTACAAAGATCTAGCCAGGTACACTAACCCTCAGGGTCATGTCAAAGCCACCCAAGCCTTGGGAGTTAGTACGTAACAATACTCAGGTGAGCAGAGGAGACTGGCTAGATGCCTCAGGGGATAAAGGCTCTCACCACTGAGCCTGGCCACCCGAACTTAACGCCTGTACACACATGGCGGAAGGAGAGGGCAAGCTCCCCACTTTGCCCTCTGACCCCCACGGGTGTGATGCAGCTCTCCCACGTGCATGTGCTCTCTGCACGCGTCCCCTGCACACGCCATAAATGTAATTGGAAAAGTATTTTAAAGAGAAACAGAACCCTTCTAAGAAACTCCAGGAAGAACCTTTTCCCAGGCAGAGGGCCAGCCGGGCAAGGCATTCTTAGAAAGAGAACCAGCAAGGACCCAGACACATTGGAGCCAGGACACCAGAGGCACCAAATGGCACAGCAAGAAAGTTGGCACGGCTTGCCGCCGTGTGAGGTGCAGTGGGCTCCCAGAAAGAGGGTCCTTCTGGTGGGTGGGCCTTCCACACCTCTGAGCCATTCCTTTCATGTGCCACAACTGTGTGGCCTTGTACCTAAGCCCTCAGCCCTGAATTTCTTTATCTGTGGAAGCAGGCCAGCCCTCACCTGGGACTTTGTTCTGCAGGTTAAATGCTCTTGTGTGTTGGAAGCCCACAGCAGGCCTCACTCCTCAAGAGCAAGCGTGCACTTCAACTGAGCCGGGTCCCCAAAGTGATTCCTACTTTCTGGCTCCAGCTTCCTGAACCCCTGCTTCCCCTGCACCCTCCTTCCATCCGCCCTGCTGTGAGTTGCCAGGTCACCTACCTTCCATGGCTTGGGTCCCAGGACCTGAGTTCAGCAGTACCACTGCCAACAATAGGCAGGCCCCCAGCTCAGCTGGCATCTCCTCACCAGGGGCTACCCCGCACCAAAGCTGAGTTCAGGGGTCAGGATCCAAGGGTCTGAGAGGGAAAGAGAGGTGAGGCTGGAAGGGCCTCCAAGTAAATGGCGGTGTGAATAATTCATTGGGCCCTTGAATTAGTAAGTTGATCCTAGGTGCTTCCTCCACTCCTCACTGAGGTGACGGATCTGGTGTCGCCAGGTTGACACGCACTGAGAACTGCAATGGCCACCCTATATCAGGAAGAAGACAGTAGAGAAAGGGCTAAATTCCAGGGCAAGACCTATCCGAGTTCAGCCTCCCGCTAGCCAGAGGATCCTGAACAAGCCATTTCAGTGATCCTGTGTCTCTTGGCCTTCTGATCCAACCAGTACAGCCATGCAGCCCTGCCTCTGGGGCTACTGGGAAAAAGAAAAGAGCTCGCACGTGCTAATGTATGCAGGAAGTGCTCAGACTATGCAGAAGCACTCAGCAGGTGAGTATGCCTGTCTTTCTCCATCCTCCACGTCAGAGGGAGCCAAAGGAGCCTGCGGTTCTTGGGACAGGCATGTGAGAATTCAGCTCAGAGGGATGGAGAAGGAGCTGTGGACAGCTGATGACAGGAGTCTTTTTCAAGAACGGCGGCATCAGCACTTTGGGTTTTCTGATGAGATAGACATGGGCGGAAGTCGGCTGTGTGGCCAGGACTGTAACCACGCCTTAGCTGGTCCACAAAGCTCATTTGCATCCAGGCTTTGCTAGGAGCTGGGGCGGCAGAAGGGTCCTGAAGAGAGCTGTGTCCAGCAGGAAATGGGGTCTGCTTTTCCCTCTAGGAATCTTTCCCTCTGAGTCAGTCCATCCCACTGGGGAAGGGGGCAGAAGTGGTGGAGAAGCGAGGAGAGAGAGAGAGAGAGGAACGCATGTGTGGAAGCCAGAGACCAACTTTGAGTGCTGTTCCCCAGAAACCATCTGCCTTGATTTTGAAAGAGTCTCTTATTGAATCTAGAATTCGCCTGTAAGCCCTAGGGATCTGGCTGCCTCTACCTCCCCAGTGCTGAATTAACAAATGCTTGAGCTTTTTTGTATGTGTGTGGGTGGGGGGTGGTGGTGGTGGTGGTGGTACGGATCCAACTCAAATCATCAATGTGAGTGTGGAAATCACTTTACTATCTCTCCCCAGTCCCTCCACCATGTATTTCCAGTTGCTGTGTTTGTGCAGAGCCTGTACTAGGTCCAGGGGTACTGAAGAGAAATGGGACAGATGCCCACCTCCCCAGGCAGGGCAGAGCCTGGACTGTGGTTTCTGGTTGACATCAGTCCTGGCCACCCAATTGCCAGGCTGAGGGGTCTGAGAAAGTGAGACATTCTCTCTGAGGCCCAGCTTCCTCCACAGAAAGAGGTAGCTACCTCCTGCTTTTCTCCAGTAGGATTAAATGAGACCAGGAACGGATGTCTTACCAGTCTGGCTCACTACACCACAACAAATTTGCTTTGTATCTACCCAAGAGGAACCCAGCTGTCCATCTGCCAGAGCACATGTCGCCTCTGGCCCATCCTTTTGTCAGGGAGTCCCAGGGGAGCCCTTGGCTGCTGGCAGAGGAGGCCACCTGGAAGGTGTTCAGCAAAGGGCATGGGGATGGTCCGACCAGAGAGACTGGTTTATCCATGGAACTGGGTGGAAAGGAAGGAAAGTTCTGAGCAGGCTGAGAAGCGAAGTTTATTTATTTATGTATTTTTCAGTTTAGCTCCGTGGCTTCCTTTTTATTGATATGCCTCCCACCTCCCCGCCCCCAATGTCAATCCCTGCCATCCACCCCCCAAAAAGAAGGGAGTGAAAGGAAGGGATTATTGGGGTGCTGAGCGCGATGGGCAGTTAGAAAGGGGATAGAAACCGAAACAATCATCCGATGTGACAGATTGACAATCAGGAAGACTAAAGCAGAGTGGGAATGGAGGGTAAACAAGGGGAAAGAGAGATGTACAGAGGCTGTATCTGCCATTACCCCTCCCGCTGAGAGGCCCTGGAGAGACAGCCTCACACAGGAGGTGCAGGTCCTGAAGAAAGGAATGGTGTTCGAACCTGCAAGAGGAACTGGATGTCAAGGAAGGAGCGCGACCTCTCTTTATAGAATGGCCCCCCCACCTCAGGTACAGAGCCTCACAGACTGTAGATGCTTTCATCACTGTAGGGATGTACGGAAAGAAGTCTTCTTCAAGGTGTTCCTGGTACGGCTGACCCATCGTGGCTTTGGTGGGTGAAATGACATTGTTGACGAAGAAACACAAGGCATCTTCGGCGCGGAGATGAATTCACTTCCGGGTCAAGAAGCAGAACTGACCAACTGTAAGATCAGAAGGCACCAGGCATTTGTTTCTGTCCAGGTGCCCTGTCTGAGCTTTGGGAGCTTTCCCACTATCACCGGGACCCGGTCTGGGTATTTCTTTCGGATTTTCTCGCCCCCAGAACGGCGCTTCTTGAACGGATGCTCCTCTTTGTACACGAACTTCAATCTCCGGAGAACTGGGCTGGACCGAGCTGAGCGGAGGGAACACGGGGGTGCGGGGGTCAGGGGCGGGAGGGGGGCTGGGACAGGGGCTGGCAGCAGACTCAGCAGAGCGATCCTAAGGTTTGCAAAGCTTTTTATTAAGCACTTACTGTATGAACGAGGGGAGATGGGAGGTGCAGTGCATGATTTAGTCCCAGCTCTCATGAGACAGACGCAAGCTGACCGCTGAGCTCTGTGGAGTGAGTTCCAGGACAGCCAGAGCTACACAGAGAGTCTCTTGGCCCTGTAGGGCCACAGATGAGAAGATTGAGTCCTAACTTCCCAAAGGCCTAGTCCCACCACAGCTGGGCCTAACCATAGTGGTTATTCAGTGCCCTGGGACAAGGCCAAGAGCTGGAGGGGGGTCAGAAGGAGCTGTTAGCCCCCAACAGCACTGGGGTCCTCTACTACCCAAGGTTCTCTGGCAAGGCAGTGATTGGAATTTGCCTCTGACCCACTGTGAAGCCTTGAGCAAGTTCCTCCCCTACCAAGCCTCAGTCTCTACATGAACGAGTGGGGTTCCTAATCATATTCCAGCGCCCTGGGCTACCGTGAGGACTAAATTCGTGCTCCTGTGAAGTGACTCTATAAAGAGCCACCGTCGGCAGGCATCTGTGGTTGCGGCATGGGACTGAAGACCAGAGCTACCTTGTTCAGGGCAGGGCGGTACTGCCTGCTCCGTTGATTCTCACCCCAGCCCTCTGGTAAGGGATAGGAGCCCCCATCACGTTCCAAGCTATAGATGTCCGGAATCATACCACGTGGGTAGCAGATCAAGTATCCAGTTCAGTTTTTTATAACAACCTTTCAGAAGAATTACCAGTTTCTGTTCACTGTTTGGTGACTGGAATGGGTTCAGAGAGAGAGATTCCTGGTTATTGTCCTGACACCAGTAGAGAAAAGCTTTGTACTGTGTTTACCGCTACACTCAAGTATGGGGTGCAGACTGGATGCCCAGTGAACAGCCGCTGGGAGAAGGGACTAAAAAGCTCATTTCATTTTTAGGGAACTGATGCTCACAGAGGCAGAGTAGTTTACCCGGGATCATACAGCTTCTCTACAGCAGAAATAAAGTCCGAAACTTCCACAGACCAAAGTCTGGTCTAAGCCTGTGTGGTGGCACACACCTGAATCCCTTAACCTGGGAGGCTGAGGTAAGAAAATCATGAGCTCAAAGCCACCAGAATGGACCCCACTTCAAGACTTAGTACCAGGAATTTAAAAAGGACCCCACCCCTTACTTCTTGGTTTGTGTGTGGTGCTTGTATGTGACCCTGCAGCTAGGCTAGTCACCGTTAAGCCCAACTTAGCTCCACTCTCTGCCAAGAGCTGGAGTTTCAGTCATGCCTAGCTCTACAAGGCTGATGGAGATCTAGTCCTGTGAATGGACATCAAGCTTCTCCCCCATTGAGCCATCTTTGAAGCCCTAGGTTTTCATTACAGTGCTTACTCTGTCCCATGAAAGCTTGTCTATGGAGTTCTGAGCTGGGGTGCAGACTCGGGGTAATACCTGAAATGGCAGGTAATGGGCCAAAACTTCACAGACTCCCTCCTTGAGTGCTACCTCCTGTCAGGACTTTTATCATGCCCACCAGGGCAGCAGCAGGCCTTTGGCAAATATTCCATCAGGAATAGGAGCCAGAAAAACAAACAAAAGAAGGAGAAGGAGGAGAAGAAGAAGGATAGGAAGAAAAGGGACCCAGATGACTTCTTGCAAGTCCAGAGACAGAAACCTCTCTGGGCTGCATGCAGGCTCCTGAGAGAGAGAGAGAGAGAGAGAGAGAGAGAGAGAGAGAGAGAGAGAGAGAGAGAGAGAGAGAGAGCTGAAGGTTAAGGTTAATGGTCAGAGTTCTGGTAGAGGAACAACAGTGTGGCTGCTGGGAACTGCAGGGAGCAAATGCAACCCCACTTTCTGGCTGTGGAAACTGAGGCCCAAAGAGGATGGGGGGGGGGAAAAGAACCCCAGGCTCACTGAGTGCTGTGCACTGGGCAGAACACTAGGCCTTGCCCATCTGTTGTAAGAGCTGCTGCTGCTCCTCCTAGGGCATAGGTGACAGTCAAACAAACTCTCCTGTTCTCTAGCAACAGTAAGCCTTAAACAAGATGGTCAGTGGGCACCCAAGGCACTGTGTGTACCACTGTCCACCAAAGGCACAGGTAGGGTTTCCATGTACACTCCTGCCTTCTAGTGTCTCCAACGCTGAGCCCACCCAGGAAGGCCAGAAGTACGAGGAGTCTGTGTCCTCTACTAGCAAGTGAGGGGGATGGTTAGTTGGCAAAGGCTCCAGCTTCTTTATCCTTTGGTGGGACAGTTCTGCAGCACATCCTGCAGCTACTTGGCATGAGTTCTGGGTGAGCTCAGAGGGATCTTGCCTTCCACATCACCCTTTACTCTCTGCATACTCAGATCACCTTCAAAATCCTTGCTCATTTGGCTTTAGGGTAGAGCAAGCTCCAAACAATGTCATTTTATTGTATTTTATTAAAGATTTATTTTTTTATGTATGTTTTGCCTGAATATCTGTCTATCCATCACTCGGCATGCCTGGTACCCAGGGAGGTGCTGGATCTCCTGGAACTGAAGTTATAGAAAATTGTGAACCACCACGTGGGTGCTGGAAACCGAACTCAGGTCCTCTGTAAGCATAAGAGTTAGCTATCTTTCAAGCCTCTGTTTTGTTTTTACGAGGCAGGCAGGATCTCACTGTGTATCTGACTGGTCTCAAATGCTCTATGTAAACCAGACTGGCCTCAGACTCACAGAGATTCAAGTCCTGCAGCCTCCCCAATGTTGGGACTAAAATCCATGCCACCATACTTAGCTCTTAATATCATTTTATAACCTAGTATTCGGACAGGTTTGATGAACGCCGCACTTGGGAGGCAGAGGCAGGCAGTTCTGTGTGTGAGGCTAGCTTGGCTTATACGCAGCATGTTCAGGCCAGCCAGGGCTACATAAAAAGACTGTATATTAATGGAAGGAAGGAAGGAAGGAAGAAGGAAAGAAGAAAGGGAGAGAGACAGAGAGAACTAATTATAAATAAAATCCAGTACCTATAGTGGGCCTTCAGTGGATGTGGTCCACTTCGGTGTGTTATCCTTTTTCAGAATTCAACATCTTTAAAGACACAGCCCCAGGGGAACCATGGGCTGGCCTAAGAGCATCATCCAGGAGCAGGTAAGAGCCAGGGGCTGGGACATGGTGAGAGGAAGGGGTCAGAAACACAGGTTAACACATAGTATGGCTTCTAAGGCAGCTTCCACATTCATTTTCCCACTGTGTTCAAATCATGTCCTCCAGCTGAGAGGTCTACGTCTAACCATGTGTCCAAGTTTTAATTGTTTGCTGCAAACAACCTACTTCTCTTTTTCTTATTTCAGGGGCCCCTGTGGTCAGCCAGACCAGAGACCAAGTTCCCCTGAACCCAGGTGGAGGGGCTAATCCAGGCCCACCTGCCCTCCAAGTGGCTGGTGTGTCCTGCCATTCTATTCAGTCTGCCCACCTGGCCACCATTCTGAGAACTGAGATCTGGGATCTGGTCAAGACTGTCACCCCACCCCATATAAGCTAGCATTTTCTGTCACTGGGAGCAGCAGACATGGTGATGTGGTGGCCTCCAGCCAGGGTCTGTGGGACCTGTATACAGACAGCTTTGCCACCTCCCTGTATGTGAGCGGTCCTGGGACCCTCAGGAAGCTCTGTACTAGAGCATGACAAAGAAACTCAGTTCCCAGCCTGCCAGTCATTACCAGATGTGAAAACAGTGTTCACCTGGGCAAGGCCAGCAGCTTTCCCAGCCACCTGAAGATGACACATACTACAGCTCTCCTCTCTCTGGCCAGCATTACGTCAGTCATGACCAGTGGGACATGCAGGTTGGTAGCTTTGAGTGGCAGTCCTCTAAATGGTTAATAAAAACATGGGAGATAAGTAATCATCACCCATCACCCAATACTGGAAATCTGGGGTAAAAAAAAATCCTCCAAAGTGTGGGAAAAAGAATTAAGGTGGTGTTGGTGTGAGGGTTCTGTTGTTTGTTTTCTAAAAATTTCAGAGTCTTGCCATGTTGCTCAGGTGGGTCTCGAACACTCCCACCTCATCGTCTGAGTAACTGAGGCTTTGGGAGTGCATCATGCTGGGAGTGCAGAGGGTTACTGACAATGATGTTTGGGAAGAAATGCACCTCACAGAGGTCACCATGAGTTGAGCACCAGGGAGAGGAAAAGATGGGGGTACACCAGGCCAGTTATGCTTTGAATATGAAATGTCCCCATATGTTGAAGGTCTGATCCCCATGTGTGGTGCTATTTTGGAAGGTGCTAGACACTTTAGCAGTACCTAGCTGGAGAAAGTAGGTCACTGAGGGTGCAGGGGTGTTGGGGTGCCTCTGTGGGCGGGTGCATCTTGTCCTGACCCCTTCCTGTCTCTGCTGTTCTCCTGGCTGCTAGGAGGTAGAAGGCTCTCCTCTTTCACAGCAGCTGCTAGGATGCTAGACCCCAAGCAGTGGAGTTAGCTGGCCATGGACTGAAACGCTCAACTCCTTCCTCCATTTTCTCTGGGATAGTTTTCTCGGTGGTGAGAACCTACTAATACAGGCTGGGGACATGCAGGCCAGGCTATGCAAACCGTTTCCCTCATCCTCACTAGGATAGATGACCTGAGGTACAGTTACATCCTCATTGTAGAGATGAGCAAACTGAACTTCAAAGGGACTAAGTTACTTGCTGTGGGTCACAGGAAGAGACTTGAAGCAAGGTCTGCTTCATTTTAAACGTGGCTGAAAAGGAAAAACGAAGAGTGTGCCACCAAGGGGTTTGCCAAGTCATTTTGATTTGAGTTCATGTGGTAAAGAGGAAGAACAAGGCCCCCTACCAGGTCTGGGGGCCAGGAACATTTCTGCCTGCATATTGTGTCTTCCATACCTAGAAGGCCTGGGGCACAGCAGCTCAGAGACTGTCAGTGAATTACTGAAGAGTGTGGAGGCATGAGGGGGTAATTCTATCAGGAGGTAGGAGAGCCCATGAGCACTTGAAGTCCCAAGTTTCTGCAGATATGGACCGGCTACATAGGATCATTTTGTTTTGGTCTGTTTTTGAGACACCCTCAGGTGTCTAGAGCTACCCTCAAACTTCCTATGTAGCCAGGAATAATGTTCATCTGACCCTCCTGTCTCCACCTTCCAAGTGCTGAGGTTACATGTATACGTACACCTGGCTGGGTACAGTAGATACTGTTTTGCAATCTAATTGTAAAACAGTTCCTAAACACAGGTGGGGGAAAAAAATAACAAAGTAGCTACCAGGGAACCAACATCTGGATTGGCCAACAGCTCTTTCAAATCTTTTCTGTAACACAATACAAGAGCAGCTCTGGCCCGAACCTCTTCTTTCTCATTCTTTTTCATAGACTCCAGCCTTGGCTGTCTCATGCCATACAGAAACAGAAGTCTTTACATGGAATTTAGGTGTGCTCACTTCATAGAACTGTTAAAACAATTAACGCATGTCGGAACTTGTGCCCCCTTACATGATCTTGGTGGCTCAGAGGCTTAGTTTCTGTCTCTAACCTGGGGTAAACACAGTGGTTCGACTGATTCCCCATAGATAAAGAGCCCCACCACCTATAAAGTACTCCCCAGTTTTGCTGTATCCCAGGTCTCTACCTCCAGGTGGTGCTGAGCACTCTGTGTGTTAGGAATACGGTGGCTGGGTGTGGCCACACAGGCTCTGGCTATGCTTCCAGACTGAATAGAGGGGAAATGACAGAATAACTTGGGGTGCTGATCTGTCTCGCTCACAGAGAAGTGAGCTCTTTGTTGGTCTTCTGAGGCCTTCAGGTCATGCTCAGGTCCTGAGTGTCCTTTCTGCCACTGCACTATCACACAATGGCAGTGCCCAGGGGGTACTTCATCCCCATAGCCTACAGAGAGCCAGGTATTATTACAAGGACCTGGGCAGCTGACAGGACCCACCCACAAAGTGGGATGACCTCATGAATTCCAATCAGTCCTGTTTTATGCTCGCCTATACCCTGCCAGGCACAGCAAACACTATTGTGAGCTCTCAAGTACCCAGGTAACAGAAGACTGTTTGGCATCTTGACATTACAGACACATTTGTGCCCTCACCAATATTCAGGATAACTAATCCCACCAGTATGGCAGCTGCCTGATTCTACACTGAGGGAGGTGAAGAGGAAGGCAACCCGCCCAGGACAGGGGATGTCAGTTGCCTCTGAGTCGTCTAATCTACTGTCAAGGCATCAAATATCTAAAATGGTACAGAGAGAGGCACGTGGGAACTGCCGTAAGCTCCTCTCCTTAAGTAGGGCCTCTCTGACCCTCCCAGGGATGAGCAAAAGCATTGCTTTTGAGGCTTCTATCACTGTGCTGAGGGGTGTCCCTGACTTTCTTACAGGCTCAAGCCCTGCTCACCACTCAGCACTGTGAACCCCATTTCTGTAATATTCACCCCTTTCAGAGCTAATGTGAGCCAACCTGTGCCTTGGCTGGAGCTCTGCAGTGGGAGGGCTGTACCTAGCATGCTGCTATTTCCTCAGACAGTTGGGCTCCTAGCCCCCAGGAGCATCCGTAAGGACAGTAAGACCCACTAAGGCACCCTCATGAAGTTCTCAGAGGTCCTGATAGATGACATGTGCCTTGCCCCAAGTCACAGGCAGGGCAAGGATAGCCCATGGACCCTGTCTGGGAGCTCTGTCTCAGTCTTGTCACGTTGTGCTAGTAAAACAACCCAGAAGTTGAGGACATGGGCCAAACAAAATAAAGTGTCTTGACCTATGTTCATGCAGCTTCAATTTGCTCATGACACTTGGTTCTGAGAAGTCACACCTAATGTCCTATAAAACCATGACAGAGGTCCTAAACCTCTGAGGTGCAGCCTGCAAGTTTTCCATCACCCAGCTGTTCACCATGGCTGTGCAGGGAACAGAGATTTCTTTGTTGTGATTTTTCCGGGTGAGATAGAAAAAAAAAATCCTCCATGCCCCACTATGAAGATGAGGTAAGAACAGATGTGCTGTGACTGAAGGGGACCCAGGGATCCCTCCAGCCACCTTTACTGCTGCTATCCAGGCAAGGTTCCCCAGAGGCCTGTGGAGCCCAGTTTGCAAAGCATAGGAACAACCGTGGGCGGGGGAGGGGAAGATGGGAGACTTGTAGGGCTGTCTCAGCCTTCTTCTTGGGTAAGTCACTCATAGGCCTTAGTTTACCCGTTGGTACACCGAGTTTGCTGGACAGGGCTTTCTGTCATCTGAGCTCTGCTATGGAGGACAGTTGCAGCTCCATAGTTATAAACGCCTAATCCTGAAGGTTCTGGCACTCAGTTTCCAGCATTCCACTGCTGAGCATTAGAAGTCTGGGACTGTCCGCATGTACCCTATGTTGGTGCAGCACTGGGGCCCAGGCTGTGGAAAGCAGAATTCATTAAGTCAATGTGATGCCCAGGGGCAGTGAATTCCCTGGAGAGGGCATGCCCCACGCAGGATAGAGGAGGTGGAGGTGGGGGCTGGGTGGACCTGGATCAACAGCCACTCGGTGGGCAGAGCTGGGAGAGGGACCCAGGTCTCCTGACTCCTGCTCTATCTTTAGATCTCCATAGCAACCGTCGCCAGGGCACCGAGAGCTGAAGGCATGGGCTATGTGGCTGCCTGCAGGAGGGAGGGGCATTTGCCTCTGTTCCTCTTCTTTTGTGGGGAAAGGACTCTAAGCTGGCCTCCTGAGCCAGGAAAGAAACTGAGCATGAAGCTGATCATGGTAGGAAAGACTTGTCACAGATACAGAGATGATCCAAGGCCTTGTTCTGAAATCATGGTCAGGTCATAGACCCAAGGCCATGAGCAAGCCAGGTTTACCCCACAGGAAGCACAGAAGTTAAGGTCCTCCAAAGAGCTCTGAGCTTTCCCCAAGTCATTTTGTTCCCTGGAAGGACAAGAGGCTCCTCACAGCCTTGTCCTGTCCAACTCCCACCAGCCTGAGCTCAGCAGGACTCCATTTGCTTGGCTCCCTTGGAGCAGTCTTCCCTGGCTCCCAGGATAACTGCTGGCCTTCCTCCGCACAGCAGGATGCAGCAGACAGGAAAGGAAGTCCCAAGGGTGATGACATTTGCCCAAGGTCTCTTGGCAAGTCAGCAGCAGGGCCAGGCCTGGACTCCATGTCTTCTGCCTCTGATCTGGGCTTCTCTGTGTATGCAGATTAGGGCCCAAGGCCAGAGCTAGAAGAGGAAGTAGGAGTCCTCGGTCAGGCCAGCAGACAGCAAACACCTAGCCATGTCCTCAGTAAATGCAGGTGAGCCACAGACTAATGTAAATGGCTTTCTCCGGCAGCAGGCTACCAGTTCATCAACCAGCTCCTGGCCCAGGTGGCCAAAGTGGGTCTTGTCACGGTAGCTCCAGGGAAGCTGTTCTGGGGAGACCTCCTGGGAAGTCAAGAGAGAGCAGCAATGACTCCTGGGGGTTCTTGGTGTTCCCCCAGCTAGCTCTTTTCTGTCACTGCAGGACATGGGAGAAACCATTCACCAAAAGAAGCTTCTAACTCAACTGCCACTGCTAAGCTGAGTTCCTAGTCTCTGAGCCAAGAGATGAAGGCCTGGGCTGTGGAGAGCCAAGGTCCTGCCAGAGTAAGAACACAGCCCTGGGGAGGCCAAGGAGCTCCTATGTACCTTGCGCTTTTAGGCCTTGTAGCCTCACTTCAAGGAATCTGGATGACTCCCAGGTCCCCTGGTGATCTGGATCTTCCTACACTTCCCCAAACATTCTCACTATCTAGTGGAACCTCGAGGGTAGAGCCAGCAGACTTCACTGGCCCGTCTCTCCTTCCCACTTCCCAGTTCTCCCCAGCCCCTTGGTTCCACTGGCCCTACTTGAACTGTGTGCCTCAAGATGCACTGAGTCTGGTAGGTGCTATGGCAACAGGGGTGTCTGCAGGATGGACTTCCCCATCAGCAGAGCCAGGAAAGGTGAGGAGGTGCCGGGGGAGGGAGGGAGCACAGCAGGAACAAAGGCTAGCACCAGAAAGGCACAGCACAGTTGTACCTGCAAGCTTGCCAGTGACACCAGGACACAGCACTAGGGAGGGCAGGCCAGGAGATGGAGCTGTCCAGGTCACTAGGCCACTGGGCTTGGGAAGTCCTGAGAACATGGGAGGCAGCAAAGGGCTAGGAGCAAGGCAGTGCAGGATGACGTACAAGCTGGCAGGAGGTGAAAGGAGTGTTGCCAGGCTCAGGCAGAGAAAGGGGCAACCTGTGTCAAGCACATGTGTGTGAGTAGACCTACCACAGTCACCCTTACTCCTGCTGTGGAGCCAGCCAGCCCATTCCCCTGTTCAACCTTCAGCATCATCAAAGCCTAGCAAGGCCAGAGGTGAACTGTCTCATAACTTCCCAGCGGAGGCTCAAAGGCTACCTCTTTCTTGCAGCGTTCCTGACTCTGCTTGCCCTCCATGCTGGCCAGCATGTATGTGTACTATCCCGATGGACTGACAGTGGCCTCTGTGCAGGGCCAGCTGGGCTGGTACCCAGCTCTCTGTTGCTGTTACCTTGTTACCTCAAGTTCCGCATCTGGGAAGAGACAGGATGGCAGTACAGACCTCATGAGACTGCAGCGGGGATTGAAGTGCTCTGAGTGGCACATAACATGTTTAAAGAAAAGCAGTACCCTGGTCGGCCAGTTTTGTCAGCGTGGATACAACTGGAGTCATCTGAGAAGGAGCCTCAGTTGAGTAAATGGCTCTATCAGATTGGCCTAGAGACAAGCCTGTGGAGCGTGTTCTCAGTCTCTGTCTCTCTCCCTTTCTCTATCCCTCTCTCCTTCCCTCCCTCCCTCTCTCCCTCTCCCCCCCCCCCACGAGACAGGGTCTCACTATATATAGTTTTGGCTGGCCTAGAACTCACTATGCAGACCAGGATGACCTCAAACTCATAGAGATCTGACTGCTCCAGCCTCTCTAGTGCTAGGATTAAAGGTGTAAGCCATCATGCCAGCTCATTGTCTTAACTGATAACTGATGTGGAAGGGCCCAGCTCACTGTGGTGGTGCCACCCTTAGCGGGGAACCCTGGACTACTAAGGAAGTAAACTGAACAAGCCAGGAAAAAGTCTTCCTTCACGGACTCTGTCAGGTTTGAGTCTCTGCCATGACTTCCATTCCAGATGGACTAGAGATGAAAGTCTGATGTAATCCTTTTCTTTCCCAAGCTGCTTCTGGGTCTTCAACAGCAGTAGAAGGCAACTAAGACAGACAGCTATGACCAGCTGTCCCTGCAGACAGGTGAGTGTCCCTATGGCAGAGGGTATCATTTGTGGCCCTGGCATCTCTTCTGTGGTTGAGGATGGAGGGAAAGAGGGCTAGGCAGCAGCCGGGTATGAGTCTGCTAGGTGGCTGCGCGTTTCTCTTCTTGGCCCAGGCTTGTGTAGCGTGTGTGGACTTCCCTTGTCCCCTCTGCTGCACACCAGCCTTCTGTTTTATGCCTGCCTTGGGCACCTTCTGCTTCGGTTAATGTTCACCAAACAGACCCTCCCGTGTGCATCTCAAAGAGCTTTCTGCCTGTGGACAGGTCTGCAGACTCTGAGTCTACAAAGCTCTGGAGGGGGACAGCAATCCAGTTTCCTGGCCCCAGCCATAAGGCTGAGGATCATGTAAGCTGTCAGAGATTTTCCAAAATTTTCTCAAAATGGAAATTGAGGAGGGGGTATCTGCAGTATATCACGTTGACCCTCAAGCAAAATGACATGGGGAAGGGGCAGCAGGGAACCCCAACCTAGGGAGCACAGAAAACAGTGAGATTAGACCCTCTAGAAAGCAGACAGACAACGGTAGTGGACGGTAACTAATGGTGATGAGAAATGCCATGCAATGGTGAAATGGTGAGAGTTGGGGACACAGAGCAGGACATGGGTGGCTTCCAGCTATTGAACTTACAGTTGTTCCACAGCTGTGTGGAGGAACATGTGAAAGTGGCAGGGACCTTACTAAGGCACTGCCTAGTCAGTCTTGATGGAGCCCCTACTCTGGGCCTGGCCTCATGCTAGGCACCATGGTGCATATGTGAGCCCAATTCTTAGCCACAAAGATGTGAACAGGACTGCTGCGGCTTTGACTCCACACAGGTGACCCCAAGGGATGGGTGGGGCACAGCTGAGGGCAGCAGCTACAAACTGGAGCTTAGGAGTGTGAAGCATCTGGGGCCCAGCACCTCTGTAAACCTGCTTCCTTCCCTGCATGATGGACCTGGAAATGCCTACACTCCACACGGAGCACCTGGGATTCTTAACACGGCACAGGGCAGAGGCTCCAGCCAGTCCTCAGGACAGCACAATGTGAATGCAGCTTGTTAGGGGAGAGGTCCCCACCCTAGGCTCACCTGACTGAGGACAAAGATGGTTCGAACATTCCAGAACCTGGCCTGTTCCTGCAAGAAGGTCTTCAGGTAGATGCCCTCAAAGGTCTTGAAGCAGCCAACCAAGGTGACAAAGGTCTCATCGTCTTCATTGTCAGTGATGCTCTGCAGGATAGGCACCATAGGGGCCAGCCCTGTGCCTGCCGCCAGCATGAGGAGTTCACCATACTAGAGAGCAGGATGGACAGACAGCACAGTGAATGGTGGATGACTGCCCGCAGGGTCTTCTCTTGGTCTTACCTATGTTGGGCAGCAATGCATTTCTCAAGTGTACCACGTGCCTCTGCCATGCTCTTCCCCGGTGCATAAAGTCACCTGGATTATGAAAAGCAGGTAAAGCCTGCAGAACACAGCTCATGGGACTCTGAGACTTCTAGAGAGCAAAGTCCAACCTGAAAGGGGACTGGCTGCCTTTTAACATTTCTCTACAAAGACTCTGCTTACAGCTGACAAGGAGCTCAGCTATCTTCCAAAGCCACTTCCTCTCCCACCAAAACCTTGCCCCTCCCAACTCCATCCCAGCCTGCTCTCCAGACTACCTCCTCTGATTCTGGGGAGCTCTACAAAGGTCTTAGGACTCCAACCTAGAACTCCGAGCCTCTCTGAAGTAAATGAAGTCATGAATACATCTACCTAGCATGGCACTGGAAGGCAAGTTTCTGCCCAAGAGAATACTACCATCAACCCATCAACCCTTCCTCATTAAGCCCATTTCCTGTCTCTACATTCCTTAAAACACAGTGCAGGCCTTTCCAAAGTCAGTCAGTCAGTCTCTCTGTCTGCCTGCCTGTCTGTCTGTCTCTGTATGTGTATAACCCTGTCTAACTTGGAACTCACTCTATAGAGCAGGCAAGCCTCAAATTCAGAGATCTACCTGCCTCTGCCTCTCAGGTGCTGGGATTAAAGGGGTGTTGTCACCACCACCTTGCTCTCAAAGTCAGTTTCTTAAAGGTTAATGCCTGAAAAATATTCACCTTTTCATTCCAGAGACTAGGCATCTGTATATAAATATCAACCCTGTGATCTGGGCAAGCTATTTTCCTAATCTGAACCTCAATCTCCTTCACTGGTGGAAACAATAATGAGAGCATTTTCCTGAAATAGCTCCTAGCTCAGAACTGCCCTGAGGACCAGATGAGGTAACATAAAGGCCGGGTATGGAGCTGAGGCTTAATCTATTTCAGTTCTCCCCCCTGTTAAGCCTGAGATGCTAGGCCGGGTCACCCTGTCTGCAACAGTGGTCCCTGCAGCCTCCAGGCTTTTCTCTGTCTCACCCTCCTTTTCTCTCATTCTTGCTCAGGTTGTGTCCTAGGAAGCCTTCCCTGAGCTGAGCTGGGGCGGGGAGGGGGGGAGCAGGGAGGGACTCTTCATTTCCTGTCCCCAGAGCCTGCGCCTCCCTCATACACTGGCAAATACGACCTGTCTCCTCCTGGACAGACACTTGTGTCTGCCTTAGGCATGAAGGCAGAGACAGACATTTGTATGGTTGATTTAACATCTGTGTATAATCAGACAACTACAGAGCAGGTCTGGAAGAGGGTGGGATCCTTGGCCTTCTCAGAGAGCAAAGCAGGCCCTGGCAAAGCTTTGGTGGCTAACTGAATGTGGGAGGGACCATCCTGGCCCTTGCTGCTGGATCTAGGTGAGAAACAAAAGGCTCTGATGTCCCAAGGATGCAGGTCACAGGCACTGGGAGGCTCCCTCATGGGACAAATGGTCAGACCATCTGCTCCAAGCCAGGAAAAGAAACAACATCCACACCCTGTTCTTAAGTGCAGGGACACTGAATAGGGGGACACAATGCAGAGCTGAGCATGGATCGTTCCAGAACACGGCTGGAGGTGATAGCATATACACCTGTATGTGTAAGATGAGTGAGCCCACACAGAGGATTCATTGCAGATGGGTTACACAGTATATATGGGGGCATATCTTTACTGGGATGGCACCCAGAGCCTCATAAGTGTAAGGAAAGTGTCCTATACTAAGCTACATTCCAGTCCTGAAAGGGCTGGTATGATGATGTTCATATAAGCATGATTGTGTGTGTGTGTGTGTGTGTGTGTGTGTGTGTGTGTTTGTACATATGCCCATGTATGGGAAGTGAGGCTGGCATCCTGGGGAGTTGGCTTCCAGGTGCATTTGGGTTTCTTCCTTTTGTCTGTCTCTGATGATTTTTTTTTTTTTTTGTTAGTGAACATGTTTTGCATTTATAATAAGGGAAAATACAATAAAAGCTATTTTTAAATTAAACAAAAAGAACGGCAAGGCAAGCATGATTCATTCTTTTCCACTTGTTTTGGTTTTGGCTTTGTTTTCCTAATTATACAGGTAATAGGTGTTTATTCCAGATAATTTGGAAAGCATAATGAAGAAAATGAAAATTGCCCATAATCCCCCAAACCTGCTAATATTTCATACATGTCACATTTTTCTGTGCATCGTAAGGTAGTTTCCCTGCTGGGTGTGTACTGCTTTGTACTTAGCACTTGTCACTGTCTCGTACAGTATAAGCATAGAGCATCATTAAAAACATAACTGTAAAATCTGGGGGAAGGTTCTGTCAAGTACCTGTAACCCAGTGTCCTTAGCTGTTCTCTTTGTTGGATACTCAGTGGCCTCCAGTCTTCTGTTATAAATAAAAACACCACTAGCACAGGCACAAGAAGCAGCACTGGGTTCTGTCCTGTTCTGTTTTTCTTTCTGTGTAATAGACTTCCAGAAATGGAACCACTGGGCCAAAGGATCCTCAAGACCCTCGGTACACACGACTGGACTTCCTACAGGCATGAGGCAGTCCTTTCTGGGAAAGGAGACAAGGCAAGAGCCTTTCAATCTAGAAGTGAGTGTGGAGAAGGAGCAATTAGAATAGCACCTAAGAGTCAGAAGGCATCAGGATCCTGAACTCTAAGTCCTCAAACCTGACCTGAGGCGCGGCAGCCATCCACAGTTTTGGAGTAAAGTGGACAGTGTGTTTACTAGGGCTAATCGATCTCCTCCCTTGTCTAATAAGCCTCACATCACTCTGAGAGTTGGGTTAAGTGTTTGAAGAACAGCATAGTGACTTGTGGAAGCTCCTCAGGACGGAAGGTGCTGGCACTGACCTTCTTTGGTTCATATAAGAAGCGTCCGAAAGGCCCTCTCCAGAAAGCTGTGTCTCCGGTTCTCCAGGACTCCACATACTGGGACATGAGCCCAGTCTGGTAGCACTTGAAGCAAACACAGAAAACAGTGAGTGGACAGGCATGCACCGCTGCACAAACCTTCCTAACTAACATTTGGAACTCCTGAGGGACTCTCACCTTCTTCCTCTGCACCCCACACGCTGGAGCTGTTATCCACACTGGCATCTAGCCACCCGATGTGGATGGTAAGGCTGAGATGAGACTCCAGTGGACCTACCAACCTTCAGAGAGGTTGCACATCGAAATGCCTGAGGGGCCATGCAGGGAGTGTCGCCCAACAAAGAACTGGGTAGTGACTAAAGGCAACTAGCACGCAGTGTCTACCAAGGGATGTCCCTTCTAAGAGGAAGCTGCATCTCAGGTGCTAGTCTGTAGCTTGCAGGGCAGATGTCAGATCTCAGAAGTCTTCCAAGAGACAGAGGAGATCCATATTTTTACTAAAAACCCTCCCACTCGGCAGCCAACGGATTGGGAAAAGATCTTTACCAACCCCACATCTGACAGAGGTCTAATATCCAATATATACAAGGAACTCAAGAAGCTAGACTCCAGAGAATCAAACAATCCTATTAAAAAATGGGGTACAGAGTTAAACAAAGAATTCTCAACTGAGGAATACTGAATGGCTGAGAAGCATCTAAGGAAATGTTCAACATCCCTACTCATCAGGGAAATGCAAATCAAAACAACCCTGAGATTCAACCTCACACCAGTCAGAATGGCTAAGATCAAAAACTCAGATGACAGCAGATGCTGGCGAGGATGTGGAGAAAGAGGAACACTCCTCCACTGTTGGTGGGGTTGTAAATCAGTCTGGCAGTTCCTCAGAAAATTGGACATAGTACTACCTGAAGACCCAGTTATTCCACTTCTGGGCATATACCCCAAAGATGCTCCAACATACAATAAGGACACATGCTCCACCATGTTCATAGCAGCCTTATTTATAATAGCCAGAAGCTATTATATTATGTTCTTCAGAAGATGAATGGATACAAAAATTGTGGTATATTTATACAATGGAGTACTACTCAGCTACTAGAAACAATGACTTTATGAAATTCCTAGGAAAATAGATGCATCTAGAGAATATCATCAAAGTGAGGCAACCCAATCATAAAAATATGCAGTCACTGATAATTGGATACTAGCTCCAGAAAAGTCTGAATACCCAAGAAACAACTCACAGATCATATAAAGCTCAAAAAAAGAAAGACCAAAAAGTGGAAGCCTTCTTCTTAGAAAAGCCTTTTCTTCTTAGAAAAATAAAAGCAATAACAAATGTATAGCACCCACTCTGAGTGGGGTACACCTAGACCTTAAATCACTAATGACTCAAGAGCTAAGAAGAGAGCCTTGTGGCAATTTTTGGTATTTAAAAATTATGTCTAATTTATACACACCAAAAAAACTTTCACTATTTCCATGTTACGTTTTGTTTTACATGTACTTTATGCTCATGGTAACTAGTAAGATTTCAATGCATGCTATCAAACCTTTAAAAAAATCAAGTACTGACAAAAATATATTCATATAGTTTTATTCCAAAATGCTCTTAAAAATCTGTACATGTATCTCTTTTTTAAAAATAAAATTGTTAGAAAAAAAAAACCCTTCCACTTCTGAATGCCAGCAATAAACTTGTAATTCTGCAATCTTGGGCAGGCTAAAGCCAAGTAGATTTGAACACCAGACTCAGTTTTCAGTGTCTGGCTCATTATACACCACCTACTGGTGGGATGACTACTGAGGAAGTGAGCTGTCTACACTGTCTACCTGCACTGTTCTGAACACCATGCTGGGGTAGCAGGACACACAGTTGAGTCTGAAACATCATGAAGATACCCAGTGCCTGAACCATGAACAATCAGCAATAAATATTCCAGTCAATTAATTTATGCAGTCAGGCCTCCTCTGGTGGGCTCACAGGATAGGAGGGATGTATATACACATCTCCGACATATGCATGGTAGAGACAGCTTCACACTCCATGAGAAACTGTAAGCCCATGAAGTGAAATTAGGCTGGCTTCTTGGAGGTGGAAATGTTGGGGCAAAACTGGATTCCCAGGGTGGGAAGACATGCAAAGACTCTTGGGATTTGAGGCTGCACAGGCAAGGGCACAGGAGCCCAGGTCTTCTCTTGGGAAGAACCGATGGCCGTGGAGGGGTAGACTTGGGGGAACGCTGAGACACAAAACCGGAAGGCCCAAAGCTTGAAGGACAGACTAGATTTTAGTGTGAGACCTGCCTTTGATTGTCCACAACTCCCTCCGACACTATCTGCACGAAGCACAGGAAGTCTTGGCTCACCTGGGAGACAAGCGGGAGGGAGAGTTTGTATTGGAAGCTGTATGGGGGCACATTTTGTTTTCTGGGCCCAATTTGGGGAAAGTAAAAACTCCAGCTATAGGGACTAGAGAAATGGCTCTGATGTTAAGGGCACTGGTTCTTCCTCTAGAGGACCTGAGTTCAATTCCTAGCACTAGATGGTGGCTCACCACTGTCCATAAACACAAGACAAAACAAAACAAAGAAAGCCTTAGCTATGGTCCTAGTAGCCCTAGACAGCATCAAAGAAAAGATTCTTCTGGCATAGAGAGCCTGGTTTGGAGCAAATGCTCAAGAAAAACTAAGACAGCTTTTGTCCTACTACCTAAGAGGGCTTTAAGCTTCCATTTCTTCAATGGTAGAAGGGGAATAATATGGTTTTCTTGAGGTCATGAGTTGAAATGACAATAGTTATAAGCAGGTGCCTGAGAACAGAGCCCTCCTCAGTTTCCTCATGGGAAAGTCAACCCACAGATTCCCACTGCCTTCCCAATTTGCAAAGACATTTCCAGCTCTTTCCAGCCAGTGGCTTAGGGATAATGAGATACTGCTCTGAAGGAGAAAATCAGCCTTGCAGCTGGGAGGGATCCAGCTGCTCTGGAGAGCTGTCTCCAGGCTTATCCTCTCAGCAGAAGCGCCCTAGACAAGCAGCGCAGGGAAGCAGGCCATTTGGAGAGGATTTGTGGAATCTCTCAGACAAACAGTAGCATGCAGAAGGGAGCTCGTCCAGGCTTATGTGGAAAGGAATAAACATCCAGGCTCTCAGGCAGGCAAGAAAGTAGGAGCCCAAGTCGGCTCTAGGCCTCAGAATCAGGGGCTTGCTCACCCAGAGCACTCCTTCCTTCACCTCCCACCTTGAGTCCTCCAGGCCTCAAGCTGTTGACCGGTGAAGGAGATAATGACACAGCCTTGTAAGGAGGCTTGGATGTCAAATCTGTTTGTTCTTCCATGCTGATACTCCTTAGGACCGTATGAAGGAAATGTTCTCATGTGTAGGCATGTCAGACCTGTGGCCTATGGCCACAAGCAGCTAAGGACAGTTATGAAAGTGGTCTGACACAAAACTGAACCTTGGAGATGACAGCATGATGCTGTGAAGACAAAGGCTAGCCGTGCCTAGCAGAGCAACGGTTGTCACACACAAAGCTTCACTCGCTGTAGGTAAAATGTCAGTGGGTCAGCAGGTCCATGGATCTTGAATCTCTGGGGCATTCCGTATGCAACCCATTCCACTGATTCCTGACAGCTCTTCCAGTGGCCCAGCTGCCACACAGGCATCCTCTTCTCCACCATGTGGGCTGAACAGAGTTCCCAGAAGGCCTGTTTTCTGTCACCCTTCCCGAAGTCTGGCTATCAGTGCTCTCAGCCTAAAATGTCATTCATTCCTCGCCACCATCAGTTCAGAGAGGATGTCAGGAAAGTTCTGTCTGCAGGGTCTTTATGCCCAGTTCTCTCTGGTATCCTGCCACCTTCTGTGCCACGATGAATGCCTTTCCCAGTTCATGCCTCTTCTGTTGTGCCTCTCCCAGCTCTCAGAGCCTTCTCCCCATACTTCTCTTGTTTCTTGGCCCTCAAACACATAGCATCTACCAGGAAGCTGGGCTGAGTTTGGCTGGGTCTCCACTCTTATGACTAGCATCATGCTGTATTGTATTGGTCTGATCACTTGTCCTGGGTCCCTCCAGGTCAGGCTGGACCCCTGTGCCAGTACACACAGGTGCAGGGACTTTCTCCCCACTTCTCAGCTCAGTACTCTATTTCTACCAGAATATAAAAGGTGATAAGGTATAGGATTGTTCTATAATCTCCTTATAACATCTGGGCACAGCATCCTCCTCCTCCTTAGAAAGGTAGGAAAAGACCCCATCATAAACTATTGCTCCTTCAAGTCAGCCCATTCTCGGGCCAACTAATAGATGGGACACCCCCCCCCCCAAGCGAGCCAGAGAGGGAGATATAAGTCCATAGCAGAATCTTCAAGAAGAACTGACTCACCTTGATTAAAACGTCAAAGTATCCTTCTGCAGTGATGGGGCTGATGGGAGTGTAGGCTCTCTGAATTTCTAAGCCATCTACCACACCTCTGGAAAGGAGAAGTGCACAGGAAGTCAGGGAGTCAGCTGTTTAATAAGCTCCTATCAGGCACCTCCCCTGCCAGGTTAATGAACATGAAGGGTAGGTTCTAGTCATTCCTGAAGTCCTCACCAAGGGACAGGTAAAAACAGCAGAAGGGAGAACAGTGAGCTCACCACTATCCACACTACTTGTGAGACCTTAGCACATTACGTAATCTCTCAGCAGCACCTCCTGTAACATAGAGGTAGTCATTTAGGTCCTGGTTGTGTGACTTCACTGGAATTAGAATAGTATATCAAAGAGTACACTGATGCTGTGTGCAGTTTGAGGGACATTGCTGTAGTTTCTGTCTCTACTACAAAATAGCACAGATTAAAGCAGCTGCTAACAGCTTATGCAAAGTTACCAGAGACCAAGAAGCACAGAACTGGCAGAGTCCTCTAAGGGGCCTGAGTTGTTTTTTTACAATGTTGCCAACAATGGGGTCAGGAGAGCAATCTTGAGTCTTGATAATAGTTAGGTGTGAACACTTACAGTGCACCAGGCATATTATATACATAGTTTCATTTAAAATAACAACCCAGGGCTGGAGAAATGACTCAGAGGTGAGGAGCACTCACTGCTCTTGCAGAGGACCCTGGTTTGGTTCTCAGCACCCATATTGGGTGGCTTACAACTAACTAACTGCCTGTTAGTTTCAGGAGAGTCTGACACCTTTTTCTGACCTCCATGCATACTGCACACACAATGCATATACATACCCTCAAGCACACATGCATACACATAAAATGTAAATAAATAAATAAATCTTTTAAAACATGCAGAATGCAGTATTAAGAGAAGGAAAGCCCTTGTACAGACGGCATCTGGCCATAGCTCCAAATCAAAATTCAGTTCTACTCCTCAAAATATTTCAGGTAGTTAAGTGACACCACTGCAGCAGGTGAAGCCTGCCGTGTCTCAGAGGGCTTCACAAATGAACGTGAACTCAGAAGTCTGCTGGAGTCAGGTATTGAAACATGAGCAGCCCACTGACAGGTGAGGCCAGGAAAGGAAGTAACTCTAGCAGAGGGAACAACTCAGGCTGGACAATGTAGGCAAGCTAGGAACTTGTAGTTGGATTTTGAGGCTGACAGGGACACATGTGGACCTGCATGGTAGGAAAGGAGCTTGGGCAACCATGTCAAGAATGTCATTATGGAAACAATGAGGAACACCAGACTATGTCTTACTGAGTGGCACGGTCACATGTATTAGGAATGTCACTGGGTGGTAGAGAGGATGGAGGGGAGTCAGCCTACAAGTGGGGTGTCCTGGCCACTCCAATCTATGGAGAGCTGCAGAGTATTATAACCTGCATTGTGGCTTCTCCTGACAGCTGTAATAGTGAACTTCAAGGATTGAAGCAGAACTCCAGCACTTGGAGGCAAATCGCCAGTCTGACCAGCAGTTAGCTCTTTCTAGTGCCCTCCTGCCTTGTCTTTTGGCCATGCCTTGAGGGCTTTATTTTTTGTTTTCTTTTGGTTTGTTCGTTGGTTGGTTTCTTCTCTTCTTGCCAACCCTATTCCTATTTTTCTTCCCACATATGAATATGCTCCTGAATGCTGTCTGGGTGTGTGATATCATCCAGGTCCATGTCTGCAGTACTGATCTCTCTGCAGAGCCTCACATACCCATAACAATGAAAGATGCTCTTCCAGGAAAGGTGGGGGTGGTTCCGGCCGGGGATGCACAGGTCAGAAGGAAGCTCAGAGGACACTTCTCATAGAAAAGGATATTAACAGCAGTTCAGCAACCAGGCTGTGTAGGCTGAAATCTGGATACCGTGACTTGGTGGCTGTGGGAGACTGGGATACTTTTTTTTTTTTTTTTTTTTTTGCTTGCTTGTTGTTTCTTCTTTTATTATTATCATTACTGTTTTTGAGATAAGATATAAAGCCAGGATAGCTTCAAACTTGAGACGTAGCTAAGGCTGAACCTAGACTTTCAGTTCTCTTGCCTCTAGCTTTTATATGTTCAAGTTCTTTACTTTTAGTGCCCTTCCTAACATCAGATGCTAATTACACTGTCTCCAAAGGTAGACTGCTTGCCTTCAAATCATGATCCAATACTTCCTGTGTGAGCAAGTTCCTGAAATCCTCTGGCTTTAGCGTCCTCTGGGGATTTTGTGAAGGTTAAATGAGTTTATGAATGTGAGTAGACAGAACTATACCTTGGCTAGTAAGTACTATCAAAGTGCTAGTGTAATATATATATACACTATAATATATATATTAATCACAAAAACATTTCTGAGCTCCACACCAAGATCCTTGAGTTTTATGCTGCTATGTCCATTCTGAAGAAGGCAAACAAGGGCTTAAGAAAGGTCAGGTAAGCTCCTTGCCAGCTACGCAGCTTGTCAATGACAAAGCAGGGTGGCAGACATTGGTCCTCCCACTACCTGAATGTACCGTAGGATGAGGTGCTGCCCAGGAAGCAGGCCGAGTTGACTGTTCCCAGGTAGTGTGAACCGGACAAGATACGTGTCCTTGGTGACCTTCTCCATGGTGCTGATGTGGAAAGCCAGGAAAGTCTCTGGACTCAGCTTGGTAGAACAGCCCTATAACAGGAAAAGATTTGATTTCCTAGAGGTCAGACCCAAGGGACACACATCCTTGCTACTTCCCCTGATTTTGGTGACAGACATCTCTTGATGTGACAGAGAGTTGGCCCCTGCTTTTCTTTGACCTACAACAGAGTTTACTCTTTTTTTTTTTGTCTTTTTTTTTTTTTTTTTTACAGATGACAATTTCTTTTTTTTAGATTAAATTTATTTATTTATTTATTTTATATTTTTTATTAGATACTCTGTATTTACATTTGAGATGTTATCCCTTTACCCTATCCTGCTCCCATCCCCCCTTCCCCTCCATTTGCCTTCACAAAGGTGCACACCCTCCTGATCACCCTCTCCACCCCATTGCCTTGGCATTCCCCTACCCTGGACCAAAAGTCTCTTCTCACATTGATGCCAGACAGTGCTATCTTCATCCACATACGCAACTGGATCAATAGGTCTCTCAATGTGTGCACAAAGGTTGGTGTTTTACTCCATGAGAGTGTTGGAGGGTTTGGTTGGTTGGTAATGTTTTTTCTGTGAGGTTGCAACCCCTTTCAGCTCCTTAGCTCCTTTCTTTAGCAACCTCATTGGGGAGTTTACTCTTCTTGTAAACCTTCTGTAGCTCCCCACAACTGCAGGACCAAACACAGGCTCCTTAGCCTGCATTCAAGGGAGCAGTGGACAACTACAAGCTTCATTTTATTTGCCACAGAACAGATCTTAGACTCCAATTCCTCCTCCCAAGGCCCACCTGCCACTGCCTACCTACCTCAAGGTCTTTATTGTTCAAATTGTATCCTCTATACAAAACACCTGCTCATCTTTCCGATCTAGAGAGCAAAAAATTGATGGAGCCTTAGAGATGGTCCAATGTAACATCTTTGTATCATAAACGGGGAAAATGAGACCTGAAAGGTCTTAGGTTTTGGATTTCAGGAGGAATGCTGGGGTAGACTGTCTTTCTAGAAACAGATTCATTAATATCAGAGACAGATAATATGGCGGGAGTTCCAAAGAAAGTTCAGGCTCATGAAGCTAAATGGGTGTTCTTCTTATAGGCTTCAGAGAGAAAAGGGTGGTCTTAGGTCATGTAGCCCATAATACACATTGGCAGTCAGGTTGTCTGACTCCCAGGAGGCAGGAGAAAGGAGACAATTTAAAAGATAAAATTATTAGATTGAAATATGCTGTTTTGTCCAGGTGGTGGTGGTGCATGTCTTTAATCCCAGCACTCAGAAGGAAGAGGCAGATGGATTTCTGAGTTTGAGGCCAGCCTAATCTACAAAGGGGAGTTCCAAGATAGCCAGGGCTACACAGAGAAATCCTATCTTGAAAAATCCAAAGAGGACAAAAAAGCTTTTTTTTTTTTTGTAAGACTTACTAAATTTTGTAATATCACTTAACTTTTTGTTATCACAGGTGATTACAGAGCCACTATATGCTGAACACACAACTCCTGTGAAATGAATGAAGGAGTTAGAAAGGAAAGAGAAAGTTATTAAGATCCAGGTAATGGCAACACCCGTTATTTACCTGGCTGTATAATAATACCAAGTCAGTTTGCTCTTTTGAGTGAGTTTTGCTCACTCACAAATCCTCAGTGGCTTATAGGGCCTGGGGTATTCAATAGATATCTGTTGGGTGAAATAATTACTAGGTTCAGTGTTAAACATTACAAATAACTGGGTCCATTTTATAGTTGGGGGAAAAAGGCATCAAGAGGGTAAGGGTCTTAGACTACATCCACATAGCTAATAGGTTAATTTCAATAGGTCTGGACCTTGCTCCTTGGTACAACCTGCTTCCATTATAAGGACTTTTTTCTTTCTACCGTCTAGTCAAGGAAGGCTTCCTATAGCAGAGGCACTGGACAGGGAAGGGCAGGGCAGGGCAGGGCAGGGCAGGGGAGGGGAGGGGAGGGCAGGGCAGGGGAGGGCAGGGCAGGGCAGGGCAGGGGAGGGCAGGGCAGGGGAGGGGAGGGGAGGGCAGGGGAGGGGAGGGCAGGGCAGGGCAGATAGATATTGCTACTCTGGACTCCTCACCTGGCTCTCAGGTGGCTGCTTCCCACTCAGCAGGCTCCTGTCATTTCTGGCTTGGGCTGTTTCCCATCTTTCCAGGTCTCGGTAATAGAGGTCAAACACACAGGGAGAGCAGCCACTGCCGCAGCACTGGGAGGGCAAGGGCTCCACAGGCTTCAACTGCAGCCAAGCCTCAGCATCGTCATCCTCCCTCTCAGCCATTGTCAGCAGGGCTTGGGCAATATGGGGGTTGGGGGAACAAGTGGAATAGGCTGGGCTCTTTGTTGTCAGGCTGGGAGAAGGAAAACATGAGGGTTATACTCTGTTCTCTCACTGTCCTCAAAGCCCACCAGGCTACAGGGATAGAGATGACTTAGCCAGAGGATCTACTGTCATACAGAAAACACTTGCTGCTTACAATTATTGGGGTTTTGTGTGCGTGTGTGTGAAATAAATCTTAGCAGAGAAAGGGATTTAAATTAAGAAGACCTTTCTACTGTGTAAGAAGCTCTTTGACTTCAGTATGTTCTGAGGCTGGGGAACCAGTAAGAATGAAGTAGGTGTCTTACTCTTTCTGTATTCTGACAAACACCTGGCATATGGAAAGCTCCCACTGACTCTACGGTCTGGGAGCTAGGTACAGGGTTAGGTGCTGGAAGGCATCAGAAGTGCATAGGACACAGTCCCTGTCCTTCCTAAGACCTAGTATGGAGTTATGGCTCAGTGGTTAAGAGCACTGACTACTCTTCCAAAGGTCCTGAGTTCAGTTCCCAGCAACCACATGCTGGCTCACAACCATCTGTAATGGGATTTGATGCCCTCTTTGGGTGTGTCTGAAGGCAGTGAAAGTGTACTCATATAAAGAAAACAAATAAATCTTAAAAAGAAAAACAACCAAACAAACGAAAAAAGACCTAGTATGGTGTTACATCAATCCATCGTTAGTGTATGCTGTGTATCAGATACATGAGTGAATGATGTTTCTCTTTATGCCAACTATTCTTTGGGTTTGGGGAGGGGTGTATTAAAGTCAGACAAATGAAAATGCTTTGTTAACTGTAAACAGATGCACAGTCTGAGTGTCAGTCATATTGTCCTGGGCCTTTTTTGTTTTTTTTTTTTTTTTTTGTTTTTGTTTTTTGCCTTCATGGGGTTTAAACAGTCCTATTGTCTCAGTTATTTTGGAAATTGGCAGACAAGTTGGCCATATCGTCATAGTTTTAAAGACATGGCTCTTTCCCATCTGGTAGGCACAATCCCTGTTGCAGCCTTGGCCTGCATGCCTACTCCTACTCTTCATTCAGGCCTTGACTGAAAGGTCATCTCCTCTCAGAGATCTTCCCAAGTGACACGCTTTTGTCATTGTAATGCAGCTGCTCTAGAAGCCAGGAAGAGTTCACCGGACAGTCACTAAACAAAACAAAATTGAGTAGCAACTTTGACAGTGGTCAGATAAGAAACCTAAGGACTTGAACAGGATGCATGTGTGCGTTGCCACCGTTCACATAGGTCACTCTTGTATTCACTCGGTGGTCCCTCAACTTATGCTCTACAAGCCCACCCGGTGCTTAGCACAATACCCACCCTGACCCCCACAGCGAGCCTGCCAGAGTGAGGCTAGTGCAAAGAGAACGAGCCGTTCCCGGCATTGGCCTCGTCTCCGGGATAGGAAATCTCAGGAGCAGAGCAAAAGGAACTGGCTTTCGATGCTGGGCTGAGCTGCGGTGCCAGCAGTCGGCTGTCTGAGCTAGAGGTACCTAGGGTACTCGCAGGCTCTGGGAAGCCGCGGCCAGGAAAGAGTGGGCAATAGCGAGAAGGGTGGAGAAGAGGGCAGTTCCAGAACTCACTAGGCGTCGGACCTGCTAAGACATTTTAACTCCTAATTTTATAGCGAGGAGACTAGGCCCTCTCAGGTTCTAAATGTCTAATAGTCGAAGACGTTCAAAGTACAAGTTTGACGTCCCTACACTCCTCCGCTACAGCCGCAACCAACACCACCACGCTCACCTACCTACTTGCAAATCTCTTCACAGGAGTTACTTCAGAAACCCCAAGCAAAAGAAGGCTTTGCAGGTTCCACCTATAAGGATGGAAGCTGCCTAAGGGGCGGGGACAAAGCAAGATTATTTTAATTGTGATTGGGTAAAGTGTCTGTCATTCGCAAAATGCGCCATTGCGCTCCGCCCCTTTCGCTCCCAGCAGGCCCTGCACGGGCAAAGATGGCGGCGTCCAGGTAGCGGTGTTGTAGAGACTGAGTCGGTATGGCCTTGGCGTCCGGGCCCGCTATGCGGGCACTAGCTGGCTCTGGGAGGCTCGGCCTCGGGGGCTACGGGGCCCCGAAACGCGGGGCGTATGAGTGGGGTGTGCGCTCCACGCGGAAGCCCGAGCCTCGCCCCCTGGACAGGGTGTACGAGATTCCTGGTCTGGAGCCCATTACTTATGAGGGAAAGCAGCACTTCGTCCCGTGGCTGGCTAAGCCGATTTTCCCGCCGTGGGAGCGCGGCTGGAATGACCCACGGTTCCACCGTGCGCTCCCCATCCACGAGCAGCCTTTGTACCAGGAAGAACCCTGCTACATCTTCCACCAGCGTTGCCGACTCCTTGAGGGTGAGGCCGCAGGACAAATGGGAGGAGACCCGGTTATCGGCTCAGCAGTGACCCCAAACCTGGGGAAGTTTCTTCCTCTGTGAAGTAGACTCAGAGTGACATCCGTCTTCCAAGAGTTGTCAGTGTTTGTGAGAGGGAGCAATGGAGAATGGCTGTAGAGGGGAGGTGATTTGTTTATATGCAAGGAGAGGGGATAGTGAAGCAGGTCTACAACGTTACTTTCCTAGGTCAGTGTCTTTTTGTTAAATAGGTCTGGGGATATGTTTTCAAGGAAGGGATTTGCACCCAAAAGTCTACCCACTTAAGAACAGGTGAAAATGTCTTGAGACTGTTTCCTGATTTGGAGGCCAGCCTGATCTATACAGAGTGAATAATACACTCTGTGGGGGGTGGGGGTGGCACAGTAGTGCCTCAAAATCAGTCTGTTATTTGAGAATAGTGTCAGGAATTATTGTCCAGAGTTGATTATTATTCTTCAAACTTCTACGTCCACTCAGCAGATCAGGATGAGATTGGGCAGATCCTAAAAAAACGAAAACAACTGAAGTATGTGGGAGCAGAGATTCCAAAGGATAATTAGGAAATACAGAGACTTAACAAGGCTTGGAGCCAAATTAAGAGAATCAGTCAGAAGTTTGGAAAAATTGACAGCCACAAACCAGCCTCCTAAAATACCCACTTCTATGCCTGCAAGCTGAGTTTTCTAGCCATTAGCCATTTCCAGTGAACTCAGGTGCTGTGAAGGCTCTCACAGACATGACCCTTTTGAGTGACCCTGATCATGGAAGCCTAGTGGACAGATGTGTTTCAGAAGTTACAATTGAAGCCAGGAGGTGCATCACTGGGAGGCGGTGGTGCAAGCCTTTAATCCCAGCCCTGGGGATGCAGAATCAGGAAGATCTCTGTGAGTTCAGGCCAACCTGGTCTACAAAGTGAGTTCTAGGATAACCAGGGCTATTCAGAGAAAGCCTGTTTAAAAAAAAAAAGATCAGAGGTTAAGATTGCTCTAGTCTGAAAATGTATTTTCTATCCTACACTTTCTCAAGGTACAGAGAGGTCTGATAAAAATCACAGTAAACACTTGTGAGATATGGGCCTGAGAAGTGGTTGGGGTTGTGGAGAGATTGCGGAATTTATGGTAGACAGGCTCAGGTTCTCCTCTTGTATCACCTTAAAGATAGGCGACTTGAAGCAAACTCAGTCTGTCCAAGTTCCCCCTTCATGTCAGAACCCCATCCAACTTATACGTAAGTTCATGACACAGGAGGCAACATTCAGTAAATGGCAGCTCTAAATACTACATATTTTGTTATGTGCTAAAGAACGAAACAACCTGGCTTGAAATTGCTAGCAAAAAGCCATCACAGAGCTGGGGTTTTATTTGAAGGGCTGGCATCCGCTGAACTAGTCTCACACCTTTGATTTCTCCGTGTGGAGTCAGCAGGGAAGCCTGCCTTGAGCCTCGTTTGAACGCCCTCCAGTTTTAGGTACTCACTTCCATAGGCTACTCTCACTGCCTGGAAGTTTCATTTCTCAGATGTCTCAAAAACAAAACCATCCCTCTCTTGAGGCAGCCTCTTCTCTGTGGTACTACCTGGCAGGCATGAACATCCCTTCCTGAGCTGTCTTCTCTCTCTCTCTCTCTTTTTTTTTTTTTTTTTTTTTTTTTTGGTTGTCCCAAAGGTATGAAGCAGGCTCTCTGGCTTACTAAGAGCAAGTTAATCGAAGGTCTTCCCAAGAAAGTGCTTAGCCTTGTTGATGATCCAGCGAATCACATAGAGAACCAAGATCAACATGTTCTGGATATCATCTCTCATGCCCGGCTCTGGCACTCCACTGAGGACATCCCCAAGAGAGAGACTTACTGGTAAGTTTCTTCCAGATGAGTTACCTGAGGAGTGTTGGGAGTTACATGTTGCTTTGCTTTAAGTCTCCACATATTTTTTTTTTCTCTCCAAGCCCACTCATTGTGGACAGCCTCCTACAGCTGTGTAAGTCCCAGATTCTCAAGCACCCTTCTCTGGCCAGGCGGACCACTGCCCAAAACTGCTCCTTAGCCACCACCTGGAATCGAGGTCAGTCATCCTATAGACCAGAAGGCCTTTTGGGGCTTTTTGTTGTTGTTGCTTTTTCTTTTGTGTGTCTGATCTCTGATCCCATTCCTTGCATCCGCTCCTGCTGTATACTCTCTGGGTTCAGAAACACCCTTGATAGGGTCTCGCTACGTAGCACAGGCTGGCCTTAGACTTGTGACCATCATGCCCATCTTTCTCATTTCTGTTTTTACCTGCATCTAAACCTTTATTCTGCCAGAGATGGCTGATGTCCGTTGAGTTCCCACAGTATGCTTGGGAATGTCTAAACACTGTAGCCAGGGAAATGGTAGACCACACTGATTCTCCCTCACCAGCTCTGCAGCCTTGTTTCCCTTTCCTACTCCTGTGCCCTTCCACGGCCATGTGAGCATAGCTGCTGGAGTGGTTCCACAAAGCAAGTCACCCAGCTCTGTCATTTGTCATGGGACACCAGGCCCTCTGTGCTGTGGCCTCTGCCTAGCCCTAGCTGTCTCACCTGTTCTGCTGACCCCTCCCCATGTCCCTAAATTTGTCACAGAGAGCTTTTGGCATCTAGCTTTCCCACCTGTTTGCTTTTGCATAGGCTGTTTGCTTGGCAGTGCCTGCTGGTGTTTTAGATGGCAGTGTCAGTCCGGGAGTTCTAACTGATAGAATTAGGGAGCAAGGAAACCCTCAGTGGAATGTGTGAGACTTGGGATATTGGTTTGATCCGGTTTTCTCCTCTCCCCCCTCTGCATATGGACTTCTGGCAAGGAGTCAGCCTGGCGGAGGTAATGGCACCACTAAGGAAATTAGTGCACCTCATTAATGGAGAGTACTTGTTGGCCCTTTGTCAAGTATTACCTCTAATTAAACTGCCCCATTTTGAGCTGTCACTGGAGGAGAGATGTGGAGGGAATTGAATTAGAAACCACACTACAGTGATCTGTTGGGAGAATCTAAAACCCAAGGTTAGGAGAGGTCCAGGCACATTTGTGTGAGGAAACAGGAAATGCTTTAGGAAACTGTTCTTGAGGTGCAATTACTGCAGAATGTATCTGTCTGCAAATGTAACATTCACTTTTTACATATCTTGGGAGACTGCCTGCTAATTAAATGACGTGCCACCCACCAAACCAATTTCTAATCTTACAACAGCCCTAATCTATTACCTTCACACTGAGATTTGACTCTTTCTGAAACCAGGCACCTGCAGAGGGCAGTGCCACTCAGAGACACTCAGGGTGCTGACAACAGTCTTTCCAAACACATTTGTCTGGTAGTGGCATCTGGCTTCCCCAGGGGAATAGTGCAGGTGACATTTTCACATACAACAGGCTGAGTGATTAGTTAGCTGTGTGTGTGTTTCCTCTGACCTCCTGTATTCCCATGTAGTATACATACTAATCCAACTTACCCCGGGCTCTCTGATCTGCCTGGCTTTTCTCACTCAGTTAAGAAGAACTTTGTTCTTTGCCTGGGTTTGAAAAATCTCTGCTCCTGCTCACAGAACTTTTCTTTCTCCCGTGTCATGCTCAGTGCACCCTGGTTTGTTTCTTCATGCCTTTGCATGCTAGCCTTCATTTTCAGCTTTCTTACCGAAACAGTGAAGCATGTGGCAGTGTCTGAAGCCGGCTTTAATGATCATGAGCCGATGGCATTAGTGAGGATGGAGATGGACTTTTTAGTGCCAGAGGCCAGGCTGCTGCTGAACGCGTACATGTGTAGTCCAGCCCCTTGATGGAGAGTTCGCTGGTCCCGTGAGAGGACCCCCTGCTCCTTCTTCAGATGCTCTTGGTTGTTGTTTGGAAGCAGTCTCACTCTGTAATCCTGACTGGCCTTGAACTCACTGAGATCTTGCCTCTGCCTCCCAGGTGCTTCAGCTGCCCAGTTTAAAGGATTTGCTTCCTGCTGGAGGGGCTCTGGGCTTTGCAGAGGGCTGTGTCTAAATCTGGCTTGTGTTTTCCATAGCCACACTAGATGCCTAAAGGGCTCCTTGAGAGCAAAGGGTAATTCTGACCTATTTTTGGGTTCCTGGCTTGGAGCTGATGGAAGATGAAGGATGCCCAGGAGTCAGGAGCCTTGGGGTTTAGCAGAAGACACCCAGAGAAAAGAATGTCATGGTTCCTCATCTTTTGGGGGGCTCAGAATTACTGTCCCAATGCCATGTGTGTGTTTTGTAACCAAGCTGGTCAACTAGAGAACCTATAACAGACTGGACTTGAGGTTTGTGGGTAATGAAGGCTTCGCACTCTGAGAGCTGTAATAAGATCCAGTTAGACTAATCTTCTTTTCCCCATTTTAGAGTCTCTTCTCCTTCAGGTCCGAGGTATTAGTAGTACCATACTGAGTGCCAAGGATCCCCTGCCGACCATTGCCTCTAGAGAGGAGGTTGAAGCGACCAGAAGTCATGTTCTCGAAACTTTCTATCCCATATCTCCTACCATTGATCTTCAAGAGTGCCATGTTTATGAAAAGAAAAATGACACAGGTACGAAGCAAAGCTTTGGATTTTAGGCAGTGCAGAGAAAGGGACATGTTTTTATTTATATAGTCTTTTTTTTTTTTTTTTTTTTTTAAAGGGAAAGATACACTAACAGTACTGGGGGTCAGCACTACAGTGTATTACCTTCTAGAATCTTCCTAACTCTTAATTGTTTGCAGTTTATGTTAGGAACTACTTCCTCCCAGAAATGAGGAGCTTTATGCCTCGATCAGGGACTTTTCATTTATCTTCCCACAGTCCCTGAGTCACCCCGGATCTTGTTCTTGCCACATCTCTGCTTGGATGTGATCGATTTTCCCGTCTGCTTCCCCTCCAGATTGTGAGCTAGCTCCTTACGGGCAGCAGCAGGCTCCACTTGCGCTCTCCTTGCTTCCTGTCCAGAGTTCAGTGGGCACGTGCTGCAGAGTGGAGCGGCCTGGAGGACCAGGATGTGCAGGAGAGCCTTGGCTCTCAACTCGCATTCCTTTCTGAGACTTTGAGCGTCCACGTCCTCTGCAGCTTCCTCCTTCCTCACCCGCATTCACCCATTCCATGCAATTATTATATAAGCTCCCAACTCACCAGAGATTTATTCCTAGCTACTCAGAAGAGGTTCATGACGTGACAGTGAACACTTCAGTCATGTCTGAAGTTGTGAGGTCTGAGGCAAGTCCTTTGTTCCTAATAGAGCACAGCCTTCTGCCTTCTTAGCAACCAGAGTTCTCTGTGTTTTAGTGCCACTGTTGCCATGCACTTGAATGAGCATGAGTGGCTGGAGTGAGAATGTGTGTATGAAGTACCTGCTGCATGTTGACAAGCATATTCTGGGATGAGACAGATAGTAACACTGAAAGCGTTCTGAGTTTTACAGGCCACCTCTGGCTTCTGTCTGAACTCCTCAGTAGCCATCTATGAACATGGCTGTGTGACTAGTGTCCCATGAGTCATTCTCTGTGGCACACTGGTGAATCTGTCTCCTCACCATTCTTGTCTGTTCTCTTGCAGGATTCCGGGAGGGCTATCCTTACCCCCATCCCCACACCTTGTATTGCCTGGAAAAGGCCAATTTACGGCCACAGCGCTTTCTTCCAGAACAGCTAAGGGCTAAGATGCTCCTGTTTGCTTTTGCAAATGCCCTGGCTCAGGCCAGGCTCCTCTATGGGGTATGTGTGTGGAAAAGACCATGGAACCGCTTTCTCTGGGGTTGGCCTCCTGCTGTAAAGACCACTTCCAGGAAGAATGGCATGGGACTTGCAGGAATGTGCACTTGCACTTAACTTGTACTGCCTGACTTCTGGGAGCTGATGGGGCTGGTGCTCTGTCCAGACACAGTGGCCCTCTGAGTGTCATTTAGAGCTCCCCTTTCCAGCACTACCAGGAGGCCTAGGAAGTGAGGTCTTGCAGATGGCCCAGGCAGAGCACCCTCAGCTCAGGGACCCAGGATACCACTTGGTCGTGGTCCTTAATATTAAGAGGAAGTCTCCAGCCCTAGCTGGTGTAGAATGGAGGCTGAAAGGTTGTCAAAGAGAACTGTCTCAGAATTGGGAAAAGGCCTGGTTGGGATACAGGGGTGGAAACACAGGGCATGTTTCTGAGAGCTCCTGGTGTTCTCCCAGGTCCCAGTTAGAACCTAAGTCCCAAAGCCTCCTGAGAGAGGAGATTCAGATTTCCATCCTGCCTGCACTGGGTATTGGCAGGGCTGGGCTTGGTTGGCCGTATGAGTGGGGAGTAGAATTGACTGTCCTGTATTGATTACCTGACATATCCCACATGTTAACAAACTGTTGGTGTTAGTGGTTCTTAAACTACAGTTCTGGAGGGGCATTAGGGCCTCCTATGGGAGCTCGATGGACACAGACTTCCCAGACCTACTGAATCAGGGGCTCTGAGGTGGGGCTCAGCAGCCAGTCTTTCAGAAGCCCTCCAGTGAACCCCATACTAGTGTGAGAACTACTCACATGATCTGTTCTTTGAACAACTCTGTGTAGCAGGTGCTATGAGCCTTACTTTACAGATGAGACAGTCTCAGGAAGGCTTATTTATGTTCCTCATCACACAACTGAGTTGCCTGAGTGAACTGGAGGTATTGTTCAGAGGTACAGCAGCTTTCTAGAATGTGAGAACCCCCCAGTTTTCATCCCCATTGTGGTAAGAAATAGAACCAGAAAGATTAGCAGCTCTGGCCTTCTTATGTCTTAACGTGGGAAGGTGGGGAGCTGGCTCTAGTCCCGTTCCTCCTATATACTTCCTGGACTCTGTAGCATTAGGTAAATCACTCATGATCCCACAGCTAATGAGTAGGAAAGCAGAGATTGATCTGGGATTCCTATGGCTTCAAAAGGATGTACTACCCCCGGTTTAGGCAGAGGAAGGAAGCAACCACTTATCATGGCCCAGGCCCCCAGGCTCAGTGTAGTCTGCCAGCTGTTGCCAGAAGGGCCTACGTAGCAATGCTGACTAATTGCTACCCAGATAGAGAGGAGAAGCAGCCTCCCCACCGTCTCCAGGTACAAATCATTCCTGGGGCTATGAAGTTGAGCAGTTATAGGAAGAGCCTCCATGTAAAAGGTAAAATTGCTGAGAAATTTATGTACTACCTGCAGTTTTATTGATCTGTAGAGGGAGATAAGAGTCAATACAGACTCTCAGCTAACACTTACAGGTACTTCACTTTTTATTTATCTCATGCAGCTAAGAACAGGTATTTATAAGACCAGCAGCCCTGCTGCAGCCCACACTTGGGACTTCCATCAGCTAGTCCTAAAGTTAGGTGAATCCAGGAGGAGCAAAGCATCAGTAGTTTTGCATTAGGAATTCCCTGCTTCTTAGGCCAGTAGCAGTCTGGATTGGTAGGAAGTGTGCAAAGGCAGGCCATAGAGTTACTCAGACAAGAAACGGAATAGAAGAGGTCTCTGCTTTCAGGTATGCTGGGATACCAGGTGCAGACTGGAACAGTAGGATTCCCTGACTTAGCTCATGCCTCAGCCTGCCCTTGAACAAACCTCTCCAAACCTCAGCTCCTCTGAGGAGCAGGAATATACTTGTATTTACGAGTGTAGTGAGTAAAGTCAGGTAGGGGACCTGGCATTTGGGTGAGCTCCCATAACTGTTGTGTCATTACTGTTACCATAAAATCAGTACAGGCCCTGGCTATGGCATGCCTGGAAATCATCCTCCAGGAATGTGGCCCACCACAACAAGTTGCAGTAAGCAAATGAAACTCTGATGATTGCAGAGCAGACAGCCGGGCTTTCAGAAGTACCCAGTGATACCAGGCCGATGGCAACGTGTTCAGTCCATCCCTGTTCCTGGAGACAAGTCAGGTTACCATGTTGAGTCTGTCATCTGTCAGATGGAGTGAGAACTGAATGATAGGTCTAATAGTAAACTTCCGGGTTAGCCTTTGATAAGCACATCACTCTTGTTTTGTCAAGTAAGGTGGAAGTTTCAGGAATTCCCACCATTAATCTTCCAACTCATCTGCCTGAACTTCAAGGCTTGTCCGGTAATCACCAGTGAGTTGTGGGAGTTATTACTGAGTTGCAGAGTAGGTTTCTGGGCAGGTTTTGAGGCAGAGAAGGCCAGGCTAGGTGAGGGGAATCCTAACTGCATGAAGAAACGTTTTTCTGTGTGAGGGGAGGCCAGGCTGTTGTAAGGAGATGCTGAGGTGGGTGAGGAAAAGCCTGTCTGGGTCAGGAGAGGCTGGGGTGCGGACTGTGGAGGTGAAGTGAAGCCATAAAAAAGGAAGCAAGTGGCTGTTTTAAAGGGTGGAGTGGGGCTGACTGGTATGCACCATTTCTCCATATGGTTTATCTGTCCACTCTTAGAACACAGCCCAAGTCTTGGAGCAGCCTATAGTCGTGCAGAGCGTGGGCACTGATGGCCGTGTCTTCCAGTTCCTGGTGTTGCAGTTGAACACCACAGATCTGGCTTCTAGTGAGGGCATCAAGAATTTGGTATGGACAGACTCGGACCAGCTCCTTTACCGGCACTTTTGGTGTCGGCCGGTCATAAAGAAAAAGGTGGTGGTGGTAAGTCTACTTACTTACAGTCTGGTGGTTACAACAGGGTCCTGATTCCTTGCAATTGGGCCTGGTCTGGTGGGGGGATTCAGGGACTGAACACTCACATGGGCCTGCCCTTCTCTTCAGTTCCTGCTGTGGGAGGATGTTCCCGTGTCTCCTCCCCTGCCTGCTTCAGTGCCTTGGTAGGCCCTGTTACAGCACAACCATATTGCTGCCTTGTGGTTAACTGCTGAACACCCCTGAAGGCACTGAAGTACTAAAGTCCCAGTCAGTTGTGGGGATCTTCACCTGTGATCCTGTTCCTTCTACACTTGGGGCTCAGCTCAGAGACAGTGACGATGTCTAAGCCATCCCAGGCTAAGATGTAACGAGAAGCACTGAGGATCACAGGCCAGAGCACGGGTGCTGTGGGACCTACTAAGCCCAAGGCCAATGTGCTGAATGGAGTTGGGTGGCCTTTGAAGTTTGAATCATCTTAGTGGTTTCTCCCTCCACCTTCACACCTCCAGTGTGTTTCTCCCCTTGAAATGCTGTGGGAGTCTGGACCCTTCTCTGGCCTCGCCCACCCTCCGTCCCATACAGTTGCCAGCCACCCCAATTAGTCAGGGGTTGGTGCCGTCTCCCCCTGGTCTTTCTCCGAGAATGTGAACTTCATGGTTGGTCAGAGCTCTCACTTAACCTCTGCAGTTTTGTTTCCCGCTTCTGAGCCCCACCACTGTTGAATTGGGTCCTAATCTTGGTCCTTGGTCCTTGCCTTCATTTGTTCGCCTGTGCTATTGAATGCACAGCTCTGTCTAAACCTCCCTCCTTTTTCTTCCAAGCTCATTTTACTCAGCCTCTGTGTGTGAAAGTCAGTGAGTTAGGCAAACATGCAAACCTTGGGCTCTTCCTATTGCTTCTGTGATGAGATCTGTCACATTTTCTTGTCAGTAAAACACCTGATTGAAAGCTTCTTGAGGTTAGGAGCTGGATCTGCGTCCCTCCAGAGCACTGTCAGCAGATGACTTGGCCGACGGGTGCCAGGAATCCTGTCTATCTGCAGCACTAGCTCCTCAGTGCCCTCGTTCACAGAGGTGATGGGGAGATGACAGTGACTCGCCAGGCACTGGTGACTCTCAGAAAGTGACCACGAATGGTAGCAGCATCCTAATGGTCTGTTTCTTCCAGGAACCTGTTGGGCCTGTTGATTTCCAGCCGGAGACCTTCAGGAAGTTTTTAGCTCTGTACTTGCATGGTGCTGTGTGAACTAAGAACCTACTGGGGTCTGACGCCTCTGAAGAGCTCATGTCCTTGGGACGGTGGTGCTGGAGCCTGGGTGAGCCTCCAGCTCTCTCGTTCTAGTGGTCTTTATGGAAATAAAGTCTTAGTCTTGCATTGGTGTGAGGTTGTCTGTGAGACATTGGCAGGTGCTGTATGCAGACCACACCTGTGCCTCCTTGCCTCTTAAAGTACAGGTGCTGGACCAGCTGTGCTCTGCACACATGTGGTCTCAGATGATGCCTGAGTTTCTCATCCAAATCCTGAAGCTAATATCACTTCCTTTAGAGTTTGGGGGTCTCTCTCTCTCTCTCTCTCACTCACTCAGTGTGTGTGTGTGTGTGTGTGTGTGTGTTTCTCCCTCTCTCTTTCCTTTCTTCTTTGTCTTTGAATCAAGATATTGCTGTGTAACCAGCCTTGCCTTGAACTTGCTCTTCCCTTACCTTAGCATCTAGAGTACTGTTTTTTTAAAGATTTATTTATTTTAGGCATATGAATGTACTGTAGCTGTCTTCAGACACACCAGAAGAGGGCATCAGATCCCTTTACAGATGGTTGTGAGCCACCATGTGGTTGCTAGGAATTGAACTCAGGACCTCTGGAAGAGCAGTCAGTGCTCCTAACCTCTGAGCCATCTCTCCAGCCCTAGAATACTGTTATTCCAGGCATGTGGCACACACTGTTCCTTGGTTTTTTGTTTGTTTTCTTCCAGTTCGGGGGCTTGAACCTATGAAGAACATTGCTGAGCCACATCTCTGTCACATCTTTCTAATTTTGAAGATTCTACACTTGCCTGTCTTTCCTGCCTCATGGCAGGTGATCTAAACCTGAGCTGAGTTCACGTAATTTTTTCTTTTTAATATATGAGGGTTTTGTGTGTATATGTCTCTGTACCGATGGATGTTCAATGCCCAGAAAGGCCAGAAGATGGGGTGTGGTTGTGAGCTGCCATGTGAGTGCTGGGAACTGAACTTAGATTCTCTGGAAGAGCAGCCAGTGCTCTTAGCTGCTCAGCTATATAAGTTGTATAAACATTTCTCAGTGACTGTAGAGGCCTCGAGAGAACATTCATTGTAGATTCCTGGTTTCCTGCTTAATAGGCTTGGTGAGTTTCCTGGGTCAGCTTGGCTCCAAATAACATCAAGTCCTGCTTGACATTGTGCCTTGTGGTCAACAGGGTAGTTGTATAGTAAATGCCAGTGTGTGTTGTCGTTAGAGTGATGGATACGTGGAAGGCATAATGAGAAGCCATATGGAGTGGCCCCATGTTCCCTCAGCTGATGACTAGTCAGCTTCCGTAGTATACACTTAGGGACACGGACTCTGTGGATGTTTGTGGGGAGAAACTAACCTAGGCCCAGCACCTGTGAGGAGCATGGACGGAAAAGATGGCGCTAGCCTGCTGCATCTGTGATCACACCTGAGGCTTCACTGGGGTCCCCAGAACCTGAGAGCCAAATTGCTCATACATGGGCGAGCCTGTCTACAGGAACTTTTGACTTGTTGCAGATTGGTTAACCCCTACTTCCACACAAGGAAGGGATTTGGGTGAGGTGGCTCTGAATAACCAGGCTTCCTATGGGAAGAGCACAGAAAGACCTTGTAGCTTGGTAACACTAGGCCATGTCTGCCCCACTCTGGGCTCTGCTTGTTCACCTCACAGCCAGAGTTAGGGCTTAGCAGGGGACTTGGAGAGGTAGGAAAGATGGAGGAACCTGGCCTCTCAGGTCCTGGGAATGTGGAACATGGAGGGCTGAGATAGAGGTTGGGTGGCTCATGAGACCTTCAGCACCAGGCACCTTGGGCTTTCCAAGGGAGGTGGGTAACTGGCACGGGGTCCAGTGAACCTCGTTGCCAGTTTTGCCTTGCCTTTCAGGATGAAAACAGAAGGTAAAGACAGGGAATTGAGAAAAGTACAAAAGTTATTCGTCCTAAGCAACTCCTAGTTCTTTTCTCAAGGGGTAATCCAGTCCCCCACCCCCACCCCCCATGTCAAGACTTGTGTGCCCTAAGCACACAATTGTGTGCCCTTTGTGTCCTCCTTGCACATGTCCCTAGACTCAGACAGTCCTTGCTGCAGATGTGGCTGCAGATGGCCGTACAGGCTGTCTCTGGGCACTGGTTATAGAAATACAGCAGCAAGCATCCCTGTACATGGCTCCAAGTATGCTTTGCCAGCGTGGCCATCGGGTGAATTGTTGGCTGTGGAATTGGTCCATCAGAGGAGGTGTTTTCAACACTGGTCGGAGCACAGAGGACGAGCTGGCAGATGACAGCCAGCCAGCTGAAGGCCATCATGGTAATCTGCAGTGACAGTGATGATGAGGCAGCCCAAGTCCTGTTGGGACTAGCTTGATGGCCAGTGAAGAGGATGAATGACCAGCCTGAGGGGTTGGAGGCTCTCACTAAGCATAGCCATCCATGATCCCAGATGGGCCAGTGTTTCAGGGTTGGGAGTCCATACTCTCCTAGCTGTGGACCTCCTGCCTGCTGGTCTTATACCCACACAAGCGCACAGCACAGAGAACTGGAATGAACACAGAGTGCAGCTTGTCCATACTAAGGTAGAAGGAATAATGGGTATCCCCACCTCCAGAGATGGGGAAACTAAGGAGGCCGAAAGGTCCACATGATTTACTGGTGAAGAGCTAAGCAGTTCATTATGTGGTAACAACTGCCACTGCTGCCAAGGTGAACTCCTTCCCCAACTCCCCTGTCTCTTCCAGTCGAACCTGAGGACAGGTGCTAGCTGGCAGCCTGGGTGAAGGAAGAGGTGCTGTGTAGGGGACAAGAGAAGAGGGGCTACAGGACCACAGCATGAGATGCCCAGGGGACTTTAATCAATAGACTTGGGCCAAAATGATACTCTCATAATGAACCTAAATGTGCCCAGCCCATTGAAAAGCTTCATGCTGAGAGAGGCAATAGACCTATAATCCAAATCCTCAGGTAGAAGCAGGAAGATCAGAGGTTCAGGTTCATCCTTACCTATATTGGGGATTCCTGCCCAGCCTGGGCTACATTAATCTCTATTTCAAAAACAACACTTTTTTTTTTTTTTTTTTTTTTTTTTTTTTTAAAGGATGAGGGAGAAAGGTTGGCTCAATTCAGTCTCAAGGGAATTAAGTCTGGCCTGGGATCCTCCAGGATCCAGCTGCTTCGGTCCTCTTCAGGCAGAGATGGCCTTGGAGGTTTAGAAGTCCCAGCTGGAATGGGCTCACTTGCTGCTGACTTTTCTCTGAGGCTGGTCCTGGTAGAGCTTGTGATCTCACTTGGAAGGCTGGAAGGACCTGAAAACTGTCTCTTGAATATGCCCACATGAATGCTGAGGACATGGGGAACCCGAACCTCCCACCCCAATCCTCAGAACTTCTAGAGGAATGTCTTTACTTACAATCAACACTAGCATGTGTTCCTTGTCTTGGATGACAAGTTGGCATCCATTTTCAATAGTTTCCTGAAGTGTCTGGTATGTGCCAGACTGTGGATGCTGAGCAGACAAAACAGGCCCTGCAGCCTCAGGATTTGCATTCCGACATAGAAAACCCTACATTGAGGCAAGATAGTACCACCTTGGCCCATATCAGCTACTGGCTACTGCCTAGAAGATCTGGGGGGAGGCAGGTTCTAGGAGGGTGCATATTTGTGAATCACTAACAGCTGAGGATGATGTTAGCATTGCCCTCCCAAGCCAGAAAGGGTATGTGGAGTGACAGTCTCTCTGAGTCAATGACACTGGGTAAAGGCCTGAATGGAGAGTCGGGCAAACCAGGAGGGTATTTGGAGACAGTGTGAGCTCTGAGCTTGGTTACGGTTGGAGCAGCCTAGAGTCACATCTTTGCCAAAAGAGGAAGCGCAAGTGACTGCATAACCAAGCCTCCAGAGACCTTTTAGAGGTGGCAATCCAACCAGAATCAGGTCTGCTGTCAGAGTGAGCTGCCCTATCTCCAGTGCTTGTTTATCTTCCACTTTGCCATCTACACCCACCTTGGGTCCTAGGAACCAGACCTCCTCAAACATACGCAGCACTGGTTCCCTAGCTCGCTTTCATCCCTCCCCATGAGGGAACACCTCTGTAAGCATTCTCCTTCAGTTTTTAGGTGCCCTGGTGGCTAAGTGTCCTAAGGAGGTAAAAGGAATGCCGTCCTGTAGCTTCAGTGCTGGGGGCCTCAGCTCTAAGCTCTACCTGCTGGCCACACACACCCCTCTTCCAGTAGGGGCCTTCCCTAAAAAAGACTGGGTGAGGATGATGGACCTTGGACAGTCTCTTCACAGGCTGGCTCCACTTCAGTTCACAGAACTGGCTGTGACCTGTTTAGGATGACCACCTTAAAGATCATACTTCATGCCACCTACCTCAGGCCACATCTCACCTGACCCATTCTTAAGAGCTCAGCTTGTGTAGAGCAACATGCCTCTCCCTAGAGCACATAAATAATTTACAGGCTTCTAACCCAGATAGACCAATGTGGGGACTCCCAAATGTGTCAGGACTTAAGAGTCCTGAGGCTTCCTACATCTCTGGCAATTTAGCTATTCACACTATTTTAGAACTATGCGCTATGTGCCAGGCACTGTGCTGGGATTGGGAAACTCAAGCTGGGAGCCACAGTCCCTGTCCCCAGGAGTTCCTAGTCTGTCTAGTGGCCAGCGACAATAACTAGTCTCTGGATTGGCAGTAGCAGATACTCACAAAGGTCACCTTTCCCCCCACACCTAAGGCCCTGCCTGAACACTGGGAACAGGGCTGACTGACTCAGCAACCTTCAGTTCCTCCACAAACACCCAGTGAGCGCCTGCCAGGAGCTAGGCCCTGGCTTAGGGAAGGTAGACACTGACTCATCAGCACAGGACCACAGCTGAGGAGCTTTCTTGTGGGACTTTGGTTCCAGGGATCAGATAGAAAGGCTTAGGTAACAAACTGCCAGGGAATATAAACGGAGCATGAAGTGTGAGCAAGAGGTTAAGGAGTTCACCAGATGCTGTGCTTTGACCCTTGCCATGGTCCTCCGGCCCCACCTCTGCTGTTTCCCACTTCAGTTTCTGATCTCTGAGAACCCCAGGACCCACCTTGGTCTACTCTCTGGGTGACCTAAGCTGTTCTCCGTCAGAGACATTCAAATCCCAACAACCCCTTAAGTCTATCTCTAACACAGGCCTAAACACCCACTTTCTTTACTGTCCCGTCTCAATTTAACCCACAAAGCAGTTCTCCTGCCACTTGCCTGGCCCGAAAGGGTAGCACAATCTTTCCAGGCCTATTTTGCTTAGCAGGTAGGTGTCACCAAACACACAATGAGTGGGTGACTGCCAAGAGTAAGGAGCCTCAGAAATAAGTCTTTGCATCTTTTCAATACATGGCGCCCAGCTGGTTGACTTTAGCCCAATGCTAAAGTAAACCCTCAGTGAGCCCAGGGCCGAAAGGCCTAGTTCCCCAAGTTCTCTTTCCCCTGCCCAGCCCACACCCAAGGCCTGGAGAGCCACACACCTCAGGAGAGCAGGTGGTTACCCTCCACTCATGAGGTCTGCCTAGAGTGGCTCTGTTGCTGCCCCATGGACAGGAAAAGGGCAGCCAGGCCAGCTTCCCTTAGTCAGGTGCCAGTGCACAGCGATCAGCAGGGAGGCTGAGGGGCTCCAGCCAGCAGTGCTCAGCAGTGCTCAAGCCTGGCCCTGATGTCTTGGGTAGGCCTGAGCAAGGTAATGACAACACACTAGTGAATGAGGACCAATTGTTTCCTCCAGAGTCAGGTTCTGAGTGGCTGTCAATGCTGGGGAGGCAACGTGTAGGGGCTGTGGTGGGGTACAGGGGATGAATGCAGTGCAGGCTACCTACCATCTGAGACAGAGCTGGCGGTGTCTTCTCCCACACCGAGTGCCCCTACAACTTTTGTCTGGAAGCGTAAGTGAGGACGTGCAATAAATTATCTTCAGTCACTAATGAGGATGCCACAGCCTGCATCAACCACTGGTCCAAAGGGCATGTTCCCAACAGTCAGAAACTGCAGAGAAACTTCCCAGCTTCCCTCCATCCCACTGTCCTTCCAAGTGTTGAGTTAATAGCAGTCACATAGTGCTCACACTCCACACAGGGCACTATCAGTGTCTAGATGAAGAACCAACCTGTCCATGATCGTTTCCCAAGTACCATCAAAAGCAAGATTCCAGTCTGTGGGAACTACAATCTGGTTCCAAGCTTCTTAGAAAAGCAGAAGGAACTTTGCTCAAGCACTGTCCACCCCAGGCCAGGAAGATGTACCCAGGATTTCAACTGTACTTTGTGAACACCGTGAACCAACAACTGCCACATTCTGTAAGCTACAGGTCACTCTGGACCACTCCTGAAATCCTTTGCCCGTTCCCACTTCCATTCCATTTTTCAATAACCTAGAACCTACAGACTTGCATACCGCCCAGACACATCAGGCATTTGGGCATGGAAGTTAATGAATTTAGCCTCTGGGAGAAGGCAGGATATGGTACAGCTGAGGGCCACCCTACCACCCCCCCCCCCCCAAAACAGTCTCCTGGGACTGTTGTCTACTCACAGAAGCAAAGCCTTGGAAGCTGAAACATGACTGCATGCCAGAAAACTGAAGCTGCCTCACCTTGAGGTCTCCATGGGTCTGAGGTAAGGCTGGCATCTACCCGTCCCAAACCCCTCCCAAGGCACCAAACTCAAGTGCCAGGCACAGCCTCTCCTTCCTGATCAGTATCATCAGCTCCTACCCAGGTGCCCCCAAGTATGTCAGGAAGGGCTGCGGAAAAAAGATGTCCCTTTAATAAAACGTTATCAACATATATCGTACACAAACTACAATGTATCATAATTACTTTTTTTCCTCTCATAATTCAGAACCAGACTACAAGGTAAGAAAAAACACAGAAACAGCTACAATGTTCCCAAGAATCCGCACAAGGTCTTTTTTCAGGCAGATGGTATCTCACATAATATGATATACATGGGTCAGAAAGGGGAGGTAAGAAAACAAAGACCAGCTACGAGGGTGGGCAGTGCGCAGAGGGTGTAAATGTACACAAAGGTTGCCACCGGAGAGGCCAGGGCAGCCAAGTCACCCCTCCTCAGAGGGGACAGGCTCCATCATTAGGTTCATTGGTTTTTGAAAATAAAAACAGGACCAGAAACAGTGTCTGTTTGGTTGCTGGTGCTCCCCCCACCCCCACAGCAATGCCGAAGTCTGTCCATCCAGTTCCAAGCAAATACAGAGCAATTCCAACCAACACCCATCTTTGAAAAAGGACAAACAGGAGAAAAAAAAAAAAGAAAACCACAACTTCAGCCTGCCCTGCCAGTGCGCACTGTATGAGGAGCTCAGGACCAGAACATGGAGGTCAGTTCTATAGCCCAGATTGTAGTCATCCTGTTGGTGGGGCCTCTCCTACTCCGGCTGGGCCACTACCCAGCCAGCAGGATTCTTGCCAGAAAACGGTGGGGACCGAGGGACTGGAGGCCCCCGTGGCTGGGCATGAGAGATCTGGAGAAGAGGCAGCCATCCTGGAACAGTGCACGCTGGGTCACAGCGATGGTCTGTTGGGTAACAGCAGGTTGGGGGCTCTGGTCCTCTGGCCCAGTGTGTTGTGATGGCCAGCCAAGCCAGAGCAAAGCTGACACCTGCATCTCCTCGCCCAGAGCAAACCCCAAAGGCCCACGTGGAAACGGTTGACTTCTGTTCCTTTTCCCCAAACAGCTTTTGAAAGAAACCACCAATTGTAAACTGTCCAGTTTATTATTATTATTTTTAGATGGCTACAACGTCAGTGTGATATTGCACACCTAGACTAGCTTTTCTGGTGGCAGGACTTGGGGACAGACAGCAGGGCTTGTGGGTTTTTCTTCTTCTTTTTTTTTTTTTGCCTTTTTTTCCCTTTTTCCTTTTTTTTTCTTTTTTCTTTTTTCATTTTTTTAAAGAAGAAAGCAAAGAGGTTGATTGGGGTGGGGCATAGGGCTTGCTAGAAGCTTCCATTAAAAAAAAAATTCCCCCAAAGAAACCCCCCTGAAAACAAATTTAAAATCCCAGCAACGGTAAAATCCCAAACAAAAAACCCAACAAAAAGTGTCATTCATGTACAGAAAGGTCCTTTTGGGCAGGGAGGTGAGATTTTTCTGGTTGTTGACTTGAAATATATTTTTGAGTTTTGTCCTTCATGTTTTACGGAATAAAAGTTTGGCCTTTTTATTGCATGAAACTAAAATTGGGAAAGGTGGGGGAGTGAATGGGAGGGATGGAGGGGAGCAGGAGACGCCCTCCCCCGCTCCTGGTATCGACACCTCACTTCTTCTTGCATAATTTCTGGCATCTTCTGCCTGCAATGCCGGCTCTCAGCGTCTTGGAGAGGGGGTCACACACTCATCGTCATGCTCGGAGAATACTGCAGGGAAGCAGAGGTGAGGTCAGGCGGGGAGGGGGGCCACGGACTTGCCAACGTGCCAAAAGCCTGCTGGAGGCTTGCTGTCCAGTGCTGACCAAAGCCAACCAGGTGGCACAATGGGTAGGGACAGGGGAAGGAGGCAGGAGCTGACACCTCCGGGACCAGCTGAGTTCCAGTTCTTGCCAGGAACTCTGGCAGCACTAATGGCCTCTATTCTTATCCTTTGGAGTCAGCTCTTTGGGGAAAGCAAGACAGTAGGGAACTGGGTTTACTGAGTCAGGGTTCCTTGAAGGGCGCTGTGGGCTGGGGACAGCCCACGGCTCTCAAAAGTTGCTTTCATCAATGAGGGTGGACATAGAACATGCCCCAAATCAATTCGGAGTCCCAGCCTTCATACAGTCCCCCTGGAAGGACCAGGCAACAGAAAACACAATGAATGGCAGGGGCTCTGCAAGTGGCTGGAAAATAACTGAGGTGAAAGACGCATGGCTGACCTGCAGTTATGGAGCCCTCAGGCCTACGGGAGCCACTGGGACCCAAGGAGTGGAAGAGGGGGGTCTCCAGGGACTTACATTGTCGTTCTGGAAGGAGTGGAGGAAGTTCCCTCCTAGCTCGCCGTCATCTCGAGGGGTGCCTGGAGGATTGCTAATGCCACTTATGTTGTTGGGAGAATTCTGTGGAAAGAAATGAGTGGGTGAGTCCATGTTGCCAAAACCTGACCTAAAAGACAGGATGACACTGAGGGAGGGGAAATCAAGTGGCACTCACTTTTGGAAGTCCATCTATGTCACCTGATCCTAAGAAGGAAGAAGAAACCAAGTCAGCGTGGTGGGTTTTGAGGATGTGGGGGTGATATGTAGGTACATCATGTATGTATGTGTGCATATTGGGGGAGGTCAAAGGTCACTGCCATGGGCTCTCCACTTTCCTCTGAGACAGGTTCTTTCTCTGAACCTGGATTCAACTGCTGATTCCACTACAGATCTCCTGTTTCTGCCCCCACAGTGCTGGTATTCTAAGTGTGCTCAAGCTTGTGAAATAAACACTACTGTCTAAGCCATTTTCTCAGCCCCATTTGCTGTTCTGAAGCCAGGCCCTTGCTACGTGAATCAGTTCTGCTCCTAGCTCGGTATCTTAGGTCCCGTGCGTGCTCTGGTGAGTGCCTAGACACTGGACCTTTAGTTTGAAACAGTGTTACTATGTGCTATCCAGGCAGGCCTGAAACTTGTGACCCTCCTGCTTCAGGTTCTAAATGACAACAGTATATGTGTGCAAACATGACCCCACTTCCTGTGTAGGCAGCAGCTTTTGCTCAGGACCTTTCTAGGTGCCCAGTCAAGGCCAACACTGTCCCAGACCCAGGAGACCGAGGAGCTGAAGCAGAGTCCACTGCCTGGGCAGGTGGAGTGTGTGGGGCTGGCTTACCTAAGGATCCATTCATGTGGTGTGGCTCCATGCCTCCCATGCCTCCCATTGGGCCGTCTGAGCCAGGACCCATTGGAAACTGTGGGGTAAGCAGAGCTTGGTTAGTGGGCCCAGGCCTTTTGTACCTCTCTTCTGCTTCCCCAGCACCTTCAAAGGCTCAGGCCTCGGGCTTCAGGGGCTTATTAGCAGAGCAACCAGGACGCTACAGGCTGATGGTCTCCCTGTGCAGACTGAGGCACTGGGTGTAGTCGGCCCTCGGGGCTGACTGCTGAGCAGAGGAACCCGAGTCTATGGAACAGCCAAACTGAGTGGGAAGTCAGAGGGAAAGGAAGCAGAGTAAAGCCACCAGGCTCTGCATACAGCCAGCTCGCCAATTTCCTGGGCCTCCTTGTAGGACTTGATCCACTCCTGGTGGGGTGCCTGGTTCACCAGCCACTGTTGCATAGAAAAAAATCCCAACTATGCACAGACCAAATGATTTAAACTTGTCACCTGCGTGTGGGGCCCAGGTGGAGCAGGGGTGTGTTATGGGGCTATTCCTCAGGCATGGTAAGTTTAAGGGGGCAAAGGCGAAGAGTATACTCCACTCCATCCTGACTGTAACTGCCAAACTCATCTTAGGAAGGAAGGCACCAAGGCCACATCTCAGTGTCCTGAGGTAAGGCCGAGCCTATTGTGGAGACAGTGCCAGTGCCTGTGAGGCCGACTGGATAGGGGTGGGAGGGGACAGACAAGATGTGACAGGGAGAGGACTGCTGGGCATGTGGCCTGAGCTGGGTGGTGAGGGCGGAACTGGGTCACACCTGTTTCACAGCCAGCCAACAGAAGAGGGACCAGAGAGCTTGAGCTCCAAACACAGCCACAGACAGGCATGGCCGCAGCTTCACACACAGGCAGGGAAATCAGAAGGGGCTACAGTCTTAGCAGCAATGAACAGATTACAGAAGCCATTCCAGAACTGCTATGTGGGCAACAGAGCACAGGACAGGAGGCAGCAGGCAGACCGGTGGAGCTGTGTACAGGCACTGGTGTCCTGACTAACAGCAAGGCAGGGCAGGGCCTTCCTGAACTGAACAGTGAGGGCCAACATCTGTGACCTTTCCAAGGTATAAATTTCATGCTAATTAGCTGTGATGATTTGCATATGCTTGACCCAGGGTTTGGCACTATTAGAAGGTGTGGCCTTGTTGGAGGAAGTGTGTCACTCTTGGGGGTGGGCTTGGAGACACTCCTCCTAGCTGCCTGAGGATGCTCAGTCTGTTCCTGGCTTCCTTTGGATGAAGATTTAGAACTCTCAGCTCCTCCTGCACTGTGCCTGCCTGGATGCTGCCATGCGCTTATCTTGATGATAGAGGACTGCACCTCTGAACCTGTAAGCCAGCCTCAATTACATGTTGTTATTTATAAGACTTGTCTTGGTCATGGTGTCTATTCATATCAATAAAACCCTAACTAAGACATTAGCCCAAATGGGGAATGGCCATCTTACTATGCTCCTAAGACACAGCTGCCCTAGACCAAAAAAACTGTTTACATTTGCTAACATAATACACACATCACACACATATACAAATGCACATCATTATTCTAACATAGATATGACCAACACATAAAAGCATGTTTTTGGTCATTTTTCTGATAGAAGGCCTATGTTATCCTGGCTACCCTAAAACTTGGAGATCTGCCTGTTTCCCAAGTTCTAGATAAAGACACACACCAACACATCTGTCTCCAAATCAGACCATTTTGAAATTACATATGTATTTCCATAAATGTCTTAGTAACTTAAAACATTCATACATCATACAACTGATTCATTACATTATTGTAGGCAAAAAACTACTTCAACTTCCATCAGCCCCATAACCAGTCTGCTTCTTATCTATGGATTTACTTATTTTGGACACTGCACTCCATGGACTCCAGTGGCTAGTGCTAATCTCTGAGCACATTTCTAAGGTTGCCCTGCGTCCCTGCCTATGGGTGGAAGTCCAAGGCAGAGCTCTGCCACCCACATCTGCTCATCACACACTCGGGATGATTCCACACTCATTTCTGAGCTAGGTATTTCCAACTTCTGGCAGGTATGCCCAAGTGCAACTGCGGGGTCACATGGTCCTGCCCAGCAGAGCCAAGATGCTCCTTTGTGGCCCTTGCTGTTTTATACTGCATTTCCTAACAGCTTCTTGTTTGTTTTTGGCCTATCTGCACAATGCTGGAGAAGCATCTATTCCCATATCTGCCCCATTTTTAAATTGAGTTGTCTTTTCATTATGGAATAGTTAGAGTTCTCTCCATATTTTGAGTTTCTTTTTTTCCCCCAACTTTAAAAAAATTAGATATTCTCTGCATTTACATATCAGATGTCCCCTTCCCACAATCCCCACCCCGAGTTTAATATCACATCTTCCATTCTGCAGATTTTCTGCTTCACCGTTTCATTACCTTTTTGAGGTAACTCTGTATTGCTTGCCCTGATGGGCCATGGACTCCTGAGTTCAAGCAATCTTCCTGCTTCAGTCTCCACAGCTGCTGCATTTACAGGCACATATCCATGTGTACCTGGTCTAAATATTTGGGGTGCTAGATTTTTATTTAATTTGTATTTTTCAGTATGTGTGTAGGTATGTAAGCGTGTCTGTGAGTGCACACCTGCACAGGAAAGCTAGAGGTCAGGGCTGTGTTTCCTCTGCTGCTCTTTATTTGAAATAGGGTCTCTCACTGAGCCTGGAGCTTGTCTATTCATCACGGGCTGACCTGTAAGCTCAGGTTCCTCTTATTCCCATCTCCCCAGAGCTGGCGTCCCAGGGATGTGCATGTGACCCGCTTTAAAGAATAAATAAAACACAGCCTTGCTTTCTGGGGAATTGACGTGGAACTGCATGTGTGCATAGCAAGCCCACTTCCCAGTTCTCAGGCGCGAGCATCTTTGCGCGCCGGTGGGAGGCCATCTCATCTACTTGCTGTGGGTGCCACGGTCCCAGCTTTACTGCTTTAGTCTATTGGTAACTGTCCAATACTGACACCATTACTTAATCTGAGTTGGCTAGTTAGCAATAGCAGGTAGGAGCCAGGTTGTCTACAGAAACGAGGAAGCTTAGTATATTTACAAAAATGCTTCTGCCCTGACGCATCTAACTTCCTTCTGCCTCTGTCTCCTTCCCCAACCTCTGGGACATTTCTACCTGTAATGACTAGTATTCAAAAGTGTGTGCCCTTCTCTCTCTCTCTCTCTCTCTCTCTCTCTCTCTCTCTCTCTCTCTCTCTCTCTCACACACACACACACACATCCTGCTTGACTAAACATTTTTCTCACAAAGAAGTGGTATTCAGCCACGGAGGAACACTTGCACCTGTGAGATCTAGCTGAAGTCCAAGTGAGTTAGTCCTGTTTAGTTTGGCTGGCCTTGAGCATGGCATTTTCCGAGTTCTCCCAAGTTTCATTTCTGTGGTATGAGGGTTAGCACAGGGGCTAGCTGAGCACACTCCTTCCTTTTTATTTCAATTCCTTCTCCTGCCCTTTTCTAGAAGATTTCCAGATTAGATAATGGACAGCCTCTTGCCTCACACTTTTGCTTTTCTTGTGTTTTGGGACATGGTGCTCTCTATATAACCTTGGCTACTAGTAGGCTAGGCTAGCCTAGAACCATATGGCAATCTTCTTGCCCATCTGCCTCCTGGGTGTGCTAGGATTATAGGTGTGAACCACTAGACTGGGCTCATCTCACACTTAAAAACTGTGGGGTTTTGTTTTGTTTGGGAGCTTTTGCTTTCCTGGCAATCACTTTGTAGAACTCTTTGAAGTAGGACTAAAGGCATTTGTCCCCAGCCTCCCGACAAAACTGCTGAGTCTTTAGAGACAACATTTACCACCTTTTTTTGTGGCTGCCAACAGTGGTTGTCCTCTTTATTTCCTGTATGTGTGTCTGCGTGAGGGTGCCGGAGCCTCTGGAACTGGAGTTACAGACTGTGTGAGCTGCCACAAGGGTGCTAGGAAATCAACTGAAATCCTCTGGAAAAGCAGCCAGTGCTCTTAACCACTGAGCCATCTCTCCAACCCCAATGGCTGTCATCTTACAAGTATGTACCTGAGGCATTCTGTTTCTATGAAGTAAAATTAGGATAAAGTTCTTCTGCAAACTGACAAGTTACGGACACTTTCACCATGATGGCTGTTGTCATAGACACCCTTTGTGGAAATCCTGGCACAGGGTGTGAGAGGCTTTCCTTTCACTGGGAAGTGCTTTCAGATCAAGTTGCCAAGCATGATTTGTGGAACATGCAGATTAATGAGCAAACCGGGGCTTGGCTTTGATTGTTTTTGTTGTTTTGTTGGGTGGTACCAGGGTCTTCTGCATGTGAGGTGTGTGCTCTAACCCTAAGCCTCGCCTTCAGTGCACAATCTTGTGTTATAATGATGTGAGCTGTCACTTGTACACCATAAAGAACACAGCTGTGCCCAAGGGCCTGGGACATCTGTTATCAAAATCCCTTCCCTCTGGTCCACACATAGGACTTCTATTATAGTCTGAATCTGGAACTTAGCTCCAGAGCAGCCAGGGAATGGAATGGTGGCAGTGCTCTCTCCAGCCTGCACGAAACACTATCGGTGTGTCTGTGTGTGTACACACCAGATATTTTGAAGAACAAAAAGAACTTTTGGTTCAAAGGATGTGCCAGTGCCCACACAGTTGGGAGAGAGCGTGAGCTTCCCTCCACCTCCGACCACTGGAGCACCTGTCTAAAGGTAGTGTAACGGTCTTGACTGTCCTCCAGCTGTGTGTCCTTTAACTGACTCTGGTGCTGCCTGGGTCACACACATACTGTCATGGCTCATAGTTTCATGACCTCAACTCTTAAAGACACGGTCACAGTATTCATAAAGTTAAATGTAAACTCAGCAGCATCAAGAAGCCAACTTGTGGGCTGGAGAGATGGCTCAGTGGTTCAGGGCACTGACTGCTCTTTCTGAGGTCCCGAGTTCAAATCCCAGCAACCACATGGTGGCTCACAACCATCTGTAATGGGATCTGATGCCCTCTTCTGGTGTGCCTGAAGACAGCTATGTGTACTCATATACAGAAAATAAACTATTTTTTTTTTTAAAATGAAGCAAACTTGAGAATAAACTATGGCAGCAGGTAGAGGTCCTGAGGCCACAGCCCTTAGGGCAACACAGCATAAAGGATACCTAACAGTAGCCACGGCTGTGAAAATACAACAGTGAGTGTAGGTGGCAAATGACCTAACCCACATCCATCTGACAGGACAATGCTCTTCACACAGTCCACTGGGTTTGGTATTCTCAAACTTCTATGCCCACTGCTACAAAATAGGACATATCCCCTGAGGCATCTCAGAATACAGAGTATTTAGTGGTAATATCAGGACAAAAGACAACCCTATCGAGGGGGAACCAGGGCAAGGAGAGTTCCCCATATTCATTCAACACATGGCCCTGGCAAAGGAGGGGGGCAAAGAACATGACCTCTGAAGGTTGCTGGGAGATGAAATCTATGTGGCATCCGATGCTAGAGGTGCCGTACAGGAGGGGCAAGTGCTTATGTGCACAAGGCCCTGGACTCATTCCTCATCAACAGAAATGTTTGCCTCAGCGCTGGGCAGCCCACATGTGGGATCTAATTCTTAGCATGACTTTTTTGTCATCCAGGAACTGGGCCCACAAAACCAGAGGCTATCTCTTCTCCACATCTACAGAATCAAGGCAGATGCTGCGTAGGGAAGTTGGGTGGGGCACTGGGGAGAAGACAGTCAGGAGAAGGGGTAAAGGAGCTGCAATGTTAGCATCAGTATGGGTTAGTCAGGCATCCAAAGGCACCTCTTAGCATTAATGCCCAGGGCACAGGATGGAAGGGTGAGAGGGACTATCCAAGGTGACACAGCCAGTCAGAAGAATGGGGAGCAAGCCAGAGCCTCGAGAAGCCTGGTGTTTCCCTTGCCAGCATTCTCACACCTGCCCGGAGGGTGAGCTCCGCCCCTCCCGCCTCCCACTAGCAATAAGATGGGGACTGACTTGCCCAAGAGTTAATCACTTTTCTGATGGTTTGTTTTATTCATCTTTGGTAACAAATGGCTAGAATCAATTACACTTGCTTTCCCCTCAGCTGATGAAGTTAATTATGATTTGTTATGGTATCTGGTGTGTAAAAGAGCAGGAAGCAGACTCACGTTAGACCGGCTGCCTCCAGGCGGCACAGGATTAATCATTGTGTAGATGTTGTCACTGGAATTTGTTGAGTCTGTAGAATAGTGAGAACCGTATAGTTCAGGTGATTAATTCATTTCTTAATTAAAACAAACTCGTGGCACTTGAACTCATTCTTTTGTATTTTATCACTTAAAATTTCTTCCAAGTATCACCATCTTCTGGCTAATTTGCATTTAATGAAGATCCACAAAGTTTTTAATCACAGAAAATTCAACTGAGAAAACCATTCAACCACAAACCCTAGAATGTGAGGATATCTGGGCAAGCACAGCACAGGGACACAGATCTGTCCCCTAAGCTTAGCAAGGACACAAGGACACAAGGACACAGCCTGTGTTTCCTCTTAGCCCCACCCACGGAAGGAAAATGCAGCAAGTTATCCAGAACCACTCGGCTGGGCTGAGGGGCTGGAACTGGGGCTGGGCTGCATTAACATAAGGAGTGGGTTAACGTGACCCAGTCTGAATGTAGGTCACGCTGCTCATCAATGCTGCAGAGAGGGAGCTGGAGCGGGAGCCGTTGTGGCTGTAGCCAGCCCCACCCCTGCAGCTGAGCAGATCTCCTTTATGGGGAGTTGGAAGGGGAGGCTCCACACTTCCCACCTAGCCAGGAAAGTCTCCTTAGGAAACCAGCTAATGATGTTCTATCAGGAGCAGAAATTCTCCCTCTATTTTGGGCTGGGTAGGGGCTGTAGGCAGCACTCCTCCCAGCTGACTGCAAGTCTATTCTTAGCCAGTAGACAGATAATTTCGATACTATGTATGTGTGCATGTGATACTATGTATGTGTGCACGTGTGCACCTGCCCTCATGTGCATGCATGCCTTCTCCAGACTAAAGAAACAGGAAACAAGATCTCTTACACAGGGGACTAGAGATCTAGAATCCAGAACCTCAGGGGGAGAGTGTGTGTGTTTTACAATCCTGATTCCTAGTTGTCAGGAACCCAAAGACCCTTTTAAAGTCACGTACGGCAATGAGACCTTGGCTCAACCTTGTTCTTTTCAAAGCAGTGTATAGGAGTATAAGGGCCAGGTGGCTGAAGCCACACAATGGGTTGTTGGTAGTGAGGGCTCATGGCCTTTACATCTCCAGGCACCTGGCAGAGCATGCACTCAGTCCCAGGAAGCAGAACCTGAAAGGTCATGGTCTGCAACAGAGCCCTCAGACACATAGCACCCCACTTCTACCAGATGTAACCCCCCCCCCCCAGCAAGCCCTCTTACCCGCAGGACTAGGCATGATGGGGGTTCCTGGAGGGCCGCCACCACCAGGGGGACCCTGAGATGAGAAAAAAGCTGTCAGTAACCTGTGCTGTTCAGCTTGGGGAGGCCTCTTTGCCACCTGCCAGTGCCCAGACTGGCCTGGTACCTAGTGCTACCTCCCTTGACTCAGAGCTGGAGCAGAACAGCCTGGAGAAAGCTGGATTCAGGCTCTTCCTCTCAAGACAAGAGGCATCACATCAGCAGTGGGTGTGTACACACATCTGCTCCCACACACACCAACTGGCAAAAGCCAGAGGCAGTACATGGGAACATGCAGCCCGCTGAGTGTTCCCAGAAAAGGAGTCCCCTCCTGGGTCAACTCTGAAGAAGTCTGGGCTACCCCAGGCCTATACAAATATTTAAACACTGATAGCAATTTGGCTTCTGGGCTCAGATGTGTTCTCATGAGGAACAAACATACCAGACCCTGAGTGGCTCAGCCCTCCCTGGCAGTTGGTCATACGCACTAGAGAGTCAGAATCTATAGCTGCACTTACCACGTAGGTTCCGGGTGATGAGGAGGAGTACGGGATCTGGAAAGAAGATTCAGGAGCCATGGATTGGAGCTGTCTTCCCTGACAGACAAGTATCGTGCCCTGTCACTTCCAACCCACTTTGGGGCACACTTACTCTTATGTAGGCTTGGGGACCCAGTGAATTAGTAACCTGGTCAGTCTCTAGAGGATGCGGTCTGAGACAGGAGTCCAGCCCCATGCAGTGGTCCTGGGGATTGGGCTCCTTTCTCCCAGTCTTTGGTGGAACAGTAGGGTCCCAGGAGGCCTCACAACTAGGAGGGAGCTATACCCACACCCCTTCCTCTGTCTGCACAAACAGTCAATCGTTTCCCCTCAATGCCAGAAACCAGAACCACGATGCACTTGGAGTCTCAGATCTCAGCTGGGATCTATGAGCTCAGGGCAGGAGCACCTCTGAGCACCCCAGCACACTGCCCATGGGCTCCACCTACAGAAGCCATCTTAGAGGTATCAGGTGGAATCAAACTACACTCTTTCTCTCCTGACACCTCTTCCTGGCAACTGGGTTACCTAATGCCCAGGACCTTTTCCCTGGAAAACGGCACCCCTCAGATCTGTATACTCACTGAGTTGGCACTGTTGGGATTGGGCCAGGGTCTGCCAGCTCCTGGGCCCCTAAGAGAAGGAGAGATGGGGACAGTGAAAGTGGGGCTATAAACTCTACAGCACGAAGCCAGTGGGGCAGGATCAGGCTGCATCAGTGCAGGAAGTCCTGGGTGCCATCTGACTTCACAGAAGGAGACTTATGCACCCCTTCAAATTATATGAAAAAATTTGTAAAATAGGTTTTTACAAAAGTACATACAAAAGTATTTCTGCTTTTCCCTAGGAAGACAGACCACCGATTCTCATAAGCACTAAGTACCAGGGCTTATTTGGATAAGGATTAAGGCTTGAATCAGCCATTGAAGCTGTGCAAGCCTAAGGAAGCCACTCTACTTCTCTGGGCCTCAGTGACCTCATCACAGACAGTGAATAACCACTCCTTGTAGGAATAACTTGGTTACCATGAGTGTAGCCAACACTGTGCCTGGCACACAACACTGTATAAGGCAGAGCTCTCACCCTAACGATGAGGAAACTGAGGTCCAGAGAGGCACCAATGAGGGTTAAGTCTTCTGGGGTTCCAACAGTGGGTGGGGAGGCCACAGGCTCTGAGGCACTGGCCAGGGCCTATTTGCCTTACATGTTAATCCCAGGCATGGTGGGGCCGAGGGAGTTGGGTGGTGGTCTCATGCTGCTGCCGTAATTCTGCAACGATAACCAAGGGTCAGTCTATGAGGAGGAGACGGGGAACCGGGAGGGAGACAAACACAGAATATAAGTGAGAGGATTAGTCTGTGACAACAACCTGATGAGAAAAAAAATCACATTCTTTCAGAACAAACGGGACCAAGTGACAGGGACCACAATGACAACAAGCTAGCACAGAGGGACAGTCACAACAGTCAATGCGTGTGCAGGGCCTTCATAATGGTTTTCTCTAAAACGTGTCTGGTCTGCAAGCTGCCACCGGCCCCCTTCCCACAGGCTTTAGCAGTTAGACAGGTGACTCTTGCTACTGGGCTCGATGCTGTTTGGTGATTGGGGTCACATCAGACTGAAGGAGAAGACAACAGGGGGAACCATGTCTCTGACCTCAGAATGCTCAATAGCCTCCCCTACAGCCATATGGCCATTCTCCCTCGTTGCTGGACTCTGTTTGAAGATAGCAGGATAGTGTCTCCATGGCTATTCCCATAAAACCTGGGGTGCTCAGTGACTGACAGAAACAGTGTGGAAGACAGAAGAGAACCAAGTGTACCTGCTGTTAAGTCTGGGCACTGCCCCTGTGGTATCTGAGAGCAGTAAGCTGGTGAGAGGCTGAAGGTGAGATCTGTGTGAGCCGCCTCTTGTGCACACATGGTCTTTACGTCGTCTGCTCTGACCCTGTAACAACCCCCTGAAGCTGATCCCACTTTACAACAGGAGAGACTCTAAGTCTAAGAAGAAGCAGCTGGCCAAAAAATAGCAAATGGCAGACCAGAGTCTCAGTCATACGCCCTGGATCTTTCCTCTGGCAGGGACAGTGTTGGGTCAGACAAGCACAGAGGTAACACTGGGCTGAAAACCGGTGACTTCACAAAGAAGTGTCTCCCAAACCTCAGTACTGAGGGGCCCCTATTCTGCTAGGTCACCAATGGAGGTCTTGAGTCTACAAGGCTGCCTAGACAGAACACAGGCAATGACATTCAGCTGGCAAGGGGTGAGGCCTGCAGGGAGGACAGGCTGCAGCCAGCTCACACAGCCTCTCTCCCTGAGCCTGGATGGTAAGCAGAGGCCACAAAAAAAGCTGACCTCAGCTTGGCCACTTGCTGTTGACTCCGGCACCTACACAAACATCAGTTCTCACTATGGAGGACAGAGCTGTCCCATGCTCATGTGTACATGGATCTTTAACTGTCACAGCAACTTAGAGGCTGGAAAGTGAGGCACAGAATAGCTAGTGCTAAGGTGGGACAAGGACCTGCTGCCAGGTTCTGCCTGCAGGGTCACCACCCTGGTTAGTCTATAAAACAGGGACAAAGAGCCTATTTGCCCTCAGCCTTACAGGGACCCATGCTGACTGTAAAGTGCTGGTTCTGATGTCCCCTTAGTAAGGGGTGTACAGTTACTTGATGACAGCAGCAGACCCAGAATGCTTCTACCCGATTCTGCCCCTCACAGCAAACCAGTTTATTATGGTGCATGAGAACAGGTTCATGAGAAAGATCTAGATGCCCTTCTCCCCAGAAGAGGCAAGCATCACGCTCCAGGGTTAAAGGAGATCAAGATGCTGCTACAGCACAAAGTTGGGTCAAAAGAGGGCCAGCTACCTAAACTTGCAGCATGCTGAGGGGAGACACAGAGGATTCCAACCCTACCCAGCTTGCTGACAAGCTGGTGTCCTGCATAGAGCCCTGGCAAGTCTTCCTGCTATAGATGCAAAGCTGGAAGTCATAGATGACAACCTGGAGGCCTAAAAAGACTAGATACTTGCCCACAGCCACTCAGTAAGCAAGACAGGAATGAAAGCTGAGCTGAAAACAGAAGCACTAGCTTTCCGTCTGGGACTGCAAGACCAGTGCCCAGGTTCCAGGTCTGCTGCAGGTGACTGTACTGAACAGGAGCTGTTCCTCACCCTCATCGGCCCTCCCTCTGTGGGGACACGGAAGACATGGGCACCAGGTCTTTCCTCCTCACTCCCAGCAGGAGAACAGAGGCGCCTGCTCCACAGCTGTGTTGGACTAGGGGACATGAGTGGTGGTGTCTATTGAGAGTGGACTCTCTCATGCTTCCTGTCACCTGCCCTGCTATAGTTTTATCTTCAAACAGAGCCATCTGTCATTAGACTCACCTGTAGCTATAATGCGGTCTCCTGGGCACGAGACCTGACCCCCACATCTTGCCTTAAGCCAGGGTGCTTGGCGACAGGTGGTTCCCCAGTGCCTGCCTCACTCCCTCACTTCCCAGGTGCTCTCTACAGCATAGGTAGTCCTTCCAAAGCTCTGAGCCTTGGGTCTTTGTTTCTCCAGATGGCACAGGACTGTCCCTGGAGAATCAAGAATATCCTCTACCCAAACTTCTGAACACAGAATCCAACCAGGATAGTGGTGTGATTCTAGCCTGGCCAAAACTGCTAGAAAACCCACCGGTCTCCTGCTTTATCCAATGTGACCAAGATTTAGTTTTGTCTACGAATTCACTCTGCAAAATGTGAACACCAGGGCCCCGGGGACCTCAGGCTGACATCCTCTTTCCCACTGCACACTAAAACCATCGCAGGTCCCAGAGGGACAACTGTCTGCTCACGCCTTTGGATTATAACAGGATACAGAGTCAAAAACCAGAGTGCTAGTCTACCCTCAGACCGTACACTGTAGCTATATCCCAACCCCTCCCAGAAAGTTCTAGAGGGATTAGTGGTCAAATCACACAAGTGACATCATACCTTTGTCTGATCTCACAGCATAACAGGACTCATACAGCAGTACTTAATTATGCTAGTAACAGCCTTGGCCAAAAAACAGAATGTATGTCATGCAGAAAGGAAACTGTCCATAGCCACGTTCCTGTCCTGCCTCATGAAGTATCGCCTCTTGGCAACCCACTTTGCAAACAGAAATAAGAGTTGAGTCAGAAGAGACCAGTATTCCCAAGTTCAAGGTCACTCCTCTTGTCCATTACTGTGCCTGGAGTGGCCTCAGCAGTCAAGTAACACAAAAGGCACCTCGAGAAGAAGGTCCACCCTCTCCTATGGGAAGCTTTGGTTGGGATCTGTGGTGCTTTGAAAGAGAAAACTCATACTAGGGTTCTTCTAGTTAGTGGAACTGTTTGGAAGGATTAGGAGGTGTGTCCTTACTACAGTGAACACACCTTGTAGAGGAAGTATGTCACACCAGGCCCAGACTCTCTGTCTGCTACCTGCAGAGGATGTGAGCTCTCAGCTATTGCTCCAATGGCATGCCTGCCTTCCTGCCACCAAGGTCACCACCATGATAATAACCCTCTCAAAGTGTCAGCAAGCCCCCAACTAAATACCTTTCTTTATAAGTTGCCTTAGTCACTATGTTTCTTTACAGTAATTGAACAGTAAGTAAGACAGGGTCCAAAACTTCTCGGTTGATATCCTCGATGATCCTGAAGCCCACTCCCCGACTGTGCCTGGACTGGTACTAAATCAGCCCAGGCCTTCTTGCCTCAGAAATAAATTGGTATGAGAATTCCAGGCTGCTCAAGAGGTTTAGTGTCAGGGTTTAATGCTGCACCTTACGCAGCATGTTCCAGGGAATACGGTCAAAGCACCCTAGACCCTCCTCATAGGTGTGGCAGGCAAAGAGGCCAGACGATCTCAGGCTTTGGCATCCTGCCTTTCTGTATGTGCTGGACGGATACAGTGAGACATCCTGGAGCCAGGAGAAAGGCCTAGATTTCTGGAGCATTTTGTGCTAACGCTAATAATGCCGTTTACAACTGCTGGAGTCTCACTCCATTTCTCCAAGGTTTTTTTTTTTGTTTTGTTTTAAGACATGTTTTCATGTAGCCCAGGTTGGCCTCAAACTCACTGTGGAGTTGACAATGATCTTGATCTGATTCTGCTCTAGGTTAAAGCTAGACCCCATGAATGCCAAGAAAATTATCTACCGAGCTTATGTTCCAGCCCCTGTAAGTCTTTTTTTCCCCCCAATCTTATTGTTTGTGATGCTGGGCATGGAAGCAAGGGATATACATGCTAGGAAACAGCTCTGCACTGCCCACATTGACCCACTGCCCCACTGCCCACACCCCCCCCTCCAGCCCAGACCTTACCTTGAGGCCTGATAAACTAAACAGCTCAAGTCCTGAGGATTGGCTTTAAGTCCTGTTTTTGTTTTGTTTCCCCAGCTGACCTAGAACTTCTACAGAGCCACACAGCTTTGCTAAGCAGTATCGAGTGGCCAGGAACTCACAGGAGCTCCTGCTGCCTCCACCTCCACTCTGAGCGTTGTAAGTTCCTTCAGCACTCTACAGTGTGGGTACTGTGCTTATTCATCTTAGAGATGCAGCTGCCAAGCCTCTTAGAGTCTCCACAGGGACAGCAAGATCTCACCCAGCATCACTCAGATCCCTGAAAAGCCAGAGCTCCTGTCAAGTCCTCACCAGCAGTGAGTCCCACACGGCTCAGGCTAAGCCCTCCGAAGGACAGAGACCCACCTCTGACTTTTAAGAGAGGATGCTGTACTTGGAAATGCTGCCCTCTGACCTGTCCAAGGACAGTCCCATGGTCAGCTCAAGATGACAGGAAGGGGAAAACATGAGCTATGGGAAATTTGAGGAAACCAAGACCTCTCACGTCACAATTGTCATAGCCTTCCTTCCCTTTAGGATTTAGGACAGGGCTGCCCTGAGATCTTTTAACATCACAGAAAGGGGAGCAGGTTGGTTTGCTGTGGGATTCTGGGAATGACTGGATGGTTTCTGGGTCTGTAGGTTTTCCTATAAAGTAGCAACATAGGACAGAAGGGTACACCTTCAGCCCCAGGGAAACTGGAGACCCAAGAAGAGGACCCAAAGATGTCAATCACCTACAGCAAAGAGAGGGACAGACAACGTGCAGCTTTGAGGATGGAAGTGGGAGCTGAGGAGCATGGCTGGCCACATTTCCTGGGGACATGGATACAGACTCTCATTTGGTCAGTGGTACAAGTTCCTGGGGTCCCCCGAAGTCAAAGGGACTCATCAAGGCCATCACCACCCCTCTCACTTGACTCAAGTCATGAAGTGGTCCTGGACCCCCCTTAAAGTTGTTCCACTCAGGGAGGGAAGTGGCTTTCGGTTCCTGAGGTTCCCATATCACAGCTTGAGCTGCTCAGCTCAAGATCTGGTACCCAGACTGCTCCCTGGGGTTTTAGTCCTACTCAGCATTCTGCAGGGGCCTGAAGGAGCCCTTCCTTCCAACTGAGAGCCAGAAATGTGGAGACTGACAAGACTATGGAAAAAGGAGAGAAGGCGGGTGCACACAGAAGGCAGGGAGACAGATGGACGAACAGATAGGTAGCTGCTTACCTGTGGGCCAGGCCCCATGGGCCCCATGCCTCGGGGAGGGTTCATTCTCTGCATTGACCCTCCCATGTTGGGGTGACCTGTGTGAGAAGACAGGTGAGCTCAGTACTGTTAGGCAAAGAGGAGGCCCCAACGCCTCAAGCCAGGCCACCCTGCCTGCCCCTCTACCTTGTTGTCGTGTGGGATCCATAGAATTGGGCAGCAATGGCTGTGTCCCAGGAACTCCTCCTGGAGGCTGAAAGAGACATGAGACATAGCCCGAGTTACTACTTACAGAGATAGGGTGGTGAAGGGTGATATTGGGGGTTGGGAGGGATGCATCTGGCTGCCCTACCCTGCTCCTCCAACCTGGCCATATGGGGCTACTCATGGCCTCCCTAAGACCATCACGGTAAGCTGGGTAGGGTCCCCCAAGCTCTGGAAAGCAGGGCAGACAGTTTCTGTAAGCATTAGTGGAGACTGTAGCAACAGGTGAGAACACAATGAGGAGCTGGACTCTCCGTGTGAACCTGTACCTGCATCCGGAACAAGGCAGGCTCCGGATTCACTGCTCACCCGCACCCCAAGGGAAGCACATGAACCCTGAGGGCTGCAGTTCAAGTCCAGCCCTACCTTTCTTTGACTTACTAAGATGTAACTCATTTTAAGTACATTTCCAAGCAACAAGAACTTAGAGGAGCCACTGGTTAAAAATTATCACCACAGGGAGGCCTTTGGCGAACCATAAAGGGGCCCTGGAGATTCAGGTGGGGTTAACTGGGGCCCAAGCTCTAAGAGCTTGAAGCTGAGTCAGCAGAGCCATCCATCCAGGCCTCTGAGCTCCCACCACAGAGCAGAAGCATCTGTGGGTAGAGGAACAGGGTGATTAAGGGCAGCCTGCTTTTCTAGCAGTGGGTGCCAGTGTGATACCATCAAAAGGAGACTTGATGCTGTAAGGACAGAGGAAGGTAATTGACTTCGGGGGAAGTTATTCCAGCTGTAATTTGAAAAACAAGAGAACAGCAGAGGCCAGGCCAAGTGTCCTGTGGGACCTTTAGACCAAAGAGAAGCCACTGACTTCAGGAAGAAAAACCTTGGTGACAGAAAGCCACAGTTCCTGATTGAAGCCAGTGCTGTGGAGGCTTGGGGACCATGACAACCTACCTAGACTTGAGTGCTACTATAGGACACCTAGGCTTTTCTGCTTCTGGCTGGCAGCGAATGCCAAGCAGGCTCAACAGGGAGGTGAGAGTTGAAGGAAAAGAGCCTCCCTGCTTCCCAGCTTCAGGACAGGAAGGTGAGGCTGGGGTTAGGAGGCTTTATGAGGAGCAGCTCTGCTGGCCATGCTGCATCGCAGGTTCACAAAGTGGTGCTAGCGCCTGCTGTCTGGGCAGCCGATGAGGCCAGGTCCCTGTGCCCTGAATTGAGTCATCCTTACCTTCCTCATTTTCCCCTTTCCTCTCAAGTTCTTAAACTATGAGTCCCCTGGCTGGTCTGTGCTTGCCCATCTGTGCTGCTGGTTTTTAATGGAGATAGAGGGTTTGAGTCCTCCTAGATCCCCAGTACAGGTACACCCGACCCGTACTGTTCGGACAGCTCTAACAATGGCTGCTTTCCACAACATTTCTCCATGACTTCTAAACTTGCTATGCGCCAGGGGTTTTAGCTGGCAGTCTAGGTTAAAAAAAAAAATCTGGGAATTACTATCTTCAGCTGGGTGTCTGAAATGGAGACAGGGCAGTCCAGGCTCTTCTGTAGAGGAAAGAGACTATGTGAACAATGGCCAAGGAAAGCAGGTCTCACACTAGAAGGCTAATGCCTTCATATCTGAGAACAGCATTGTAGATTGGGCGGGGGGTCATAATTTTGCCGTGTGCGCCCTCCAAAGGCCCACAGAGGACAGGGGTACCCCTGGAGGTGAGCCTGCTCTTCTACAAGCCTGGCCTTCTTCCTTTTGCTTCCTCACTTGTGGCATACCCAAGAAGTCCTTGTTGCTAAAAAACCTGGGTTTCTAAATTCTCTTTGTCTAAATCTGTCCCCTTTGTGTTGGGGAAAACAGGAAACAAAAGACTCTGGGAAAGGAAAATAGCAAGGTGGAAAGGTGGTGGGCGCTTTTACACTGGAGAGCATCCTCCAGTCTGTGTCTTGTCACTTGGGCTTTCTTGGAGTGTGTCAGAGAGTCACAATGGAGGAGAGCAAAGTTCTAGCTCCCAGTGTGCTGGCAACGAATGCTGTCAGAGTTTTTGGTTAAGACATTGGAAGAGTTTTAGCTAAAAATATTTCAGCACTGAGAGAAATCTCTCTGATGTCTACATCAGGTTGTGTCTGTCTTTCCATCCTCAGTAGAGACATCTGCCTTTCTTCAGCACCCCACTCAAGTGTAAACCAAAGAAGACGGCATGAAGACCCATGTCAACTCTGATGGACTAGAGGAAGGTACATGGCCCTGGGCTGAAAAGCCCTCTTCATAAGCAGGGTACTTTTCTAATTATATGAACAAACCCTTCCTTGTTCCAGGACATCAGGCAAACTGAACACCTCACAAATGCCTAGCTCCCTCTGCAGTCTAAACATTCCTTCAGGACATCTCTCCCTCTAGTAACAGCCTTGGCAATTCTCAAAAGCTTCCAGGAAACACACCCACACACACACACACACATACCCACACACCCACAGAGTCAGTTGACTTCGTTAAGGAGGAAGACCCTCTTCTAAGAATGGGCTGGAAGGGAGTTAGGTTCATTACCACTTTCTCTACAAGAGCTGAGTCCTTGCAATCCCACCAGTTGGTGCTACCTGAATACAGGCTGTTATGAGCCTCCCTGTGAAAAGCAGGTTATATGCCGGACCATGGGCTCAGAACAGACACATGGGCAAGTTCCCCCACCTTAAAGTCCAGTACTCTGCCCCCTAGTCTTGCACCTTGTTTTTGACGTGAGTCCAGGTCTACCTAGGCCTATGGCTGACAGGAAATTAAAAACAAGAAAAGATACTGTACCTGGTTTCCCATTCTGATCGGGGGCCTGGGGCCGCCTGCATATCGCGGTGACATAAAAGGCTGTAATTATAGGGAATCAGTTCAATGACAGATGAACTACTGTATAGTGACAAACACAAATGCTTTGCACTTTGCAAAGTCCAGTTTATAACAACTAGTGATCTTCTAAGCTCTCTCTAGTCCGGTAGCCTCCTCTTCCTTCCAGGCAAAACTTCCTTTGGGCAGAGGAACAACAGATCCACACAATTCCCAACCTGCATTGGCTTGCAGAAATCTACTTTGGGTGGAGGGGCAGCAGCTGAAACGTCACACAGAACGCAGAATAGCGAAATCAATGCAAGGCAAAGGAGGCCACCTCTGATCTCCACAAGGGCAAAGAAAACAACAAGCAAAAGGAGCGAGACATCTTCAGGTTTGCAGACAGAGCAGGCACTCGCACACAAGCACACACACAAGCACGCACAGAGAAATCATCAACAGGGAGGAGTGGGAAGGGAGCAAGGACTTATGGGAAAACATGATGGGGGAGAAAAAAACAGTAAGGGACAGCGGGTCCCCTAACTTAATGCACGGAATGGGCAAGAAAGCTTTCTGAGCAGCGAGAGTGCACAAAGAAAAGGCCAGGGGTGCAGCCTTGGTTACAAACAAATGGTTAACCAAACTCAAAACCAAACAAAAGGGAGAGAGGAAAAACCAAAAACATAAAGGCCACTGGCAAGGTCACAGGAAGATTTGTTTCTTTTCTCTTGGTTTCAGATCCAAACTGGGTGGGATGTCCAGGAAATGAAGACTGTATTTATAAGAATATTTTTAAAATTAAACTTGTCAATCAGGACTGGAAGGCAATGTTGGAGCTCATTTTGATTTTTGTTTTTCCTCTGCGGCTCTCTCCTTCCTCCTGCCCCGGCGCCCCCCGGCCGGCGGGCCGTTGAGCCGGCGAGCCACAGTGCGTTTACCTGACTGTGGGGTCCCATCATGCTGCTGGGATTGTGAGGTGGAGGCTGTGCGTGCGGCGAGGGCTGTGACCCCGGAGGACCCTGTGAGGCCAGACAGTAGAGGCAGGTTATAGATCACAGCACATGGAGAAGCGCAGAAGAAGCTTAAAAGAACAAAAATTAAACCAAAACGCAGAGTGGTGGCGGGCGTGCGGGTGGTGGGCTGTGGCTGGCAGGAGGTGGCGGAGCGCTGCTTGGGTCCTGGTTCAATGGCGAACAACGGCGGGCAGGTGGGAAGGAGGGAGGCTGACCAATACACTCACAAGGGATTTGGAAAAACGAAAAAATAAAACAAAGCACCTTCATCAAAGCACACAGGAGCGAGGGCCAGACACAGGCTACTACCAAACAGAGTTTGCCATGTTAAATACACTGGTTGACTCAGACAGGGCCCCTGGACCCAGATACAATGCCTACAGGTACCACTTCAGAGGGCACAGGAGGAATCGGGCGAAGTCCCTGCCCTCAAGGAGCTCACAGTCTCAAGAGACAGAGAACAGGTGATTAGAGACAATATTCATAAGGTCTGGCTGGTTGAAGCAGGACAGAAGGAATGATGGACAAACACAGACAGAGGCAGAGGCAGAGGTGGTGCTAGGTTCTAAGCCAATGGTGTACACAGACGGCAGCCAAGCCCAGTGTGAGCAATGCCAGGACTCTGTGGTTTGTGAATTCACCTACAACTCAAAATAGCTCTGTATGCACTGCCTCTTCTTTCATCCTTCACAGAGGCGGAAGAGCCCAGGCCACAGCTACACAAGCTCTAAGTGGCGGAGCCAGGCCGAGGGTCAAGTGGCACAGGTGTGAGGAGGGCCAGTGCTTGGTGGTTCAGTGGGAAGAGGGCCCACTTTCCACACCAGATGATGGCAAGTTGCCTGCAGTTCCAAGCTGACCCAAAGCTCTCAGCTATGCTTACCTCGACTGCCCACCAGACACAAGGAGATACATTTACGATCTACAGAGTTGGTCAAACTGCAGGTTATATCCTGCCAGTAGGTGCTAAGAACAATGTAATAAATACAAACCAAACATAAGTAAAAACGAAGTATCAGAGCCTTGTGTATCACAAGAAGAGTGAACTTCCAGCTTGCAGGAAAAAGTATGCAAGCCTTTGCACAAAAACATGCACATATGCAGATAAGGAGGAGTCTAAAAGTTTACTATAGTGGCTCACAGCCAGTTTGCCTCTGAGGCCCAGCAGGCCACTAGGACCTTGACTCAGGATGGGAGGAGCATGTGCACCTTTCTCCACCGGAGCTGTCCCTTAGTGTAGAGTAAGGAAAGCTAGTCAGCTACAGTCACTGGTTCCATCCTCAGTCTCCTTTCTTAAAGCCCATGGGGACACGAAGCCTGGGTGTGGGTGGGGGCTGGGGGAGAAGGTAGACAACAAAGAGGTGAGCAAAAGAAGGGGAAGGGGACAAGAACTGTCCAGCAGCTAAGGGCACCAGTGGGGACAGCCCCAGAGCTTCTTGGCAAAGTGAAGGGCTGTTCACTTCCGGAAAGCTTGGAGGAGCAGATGTTCCCCTACCTGCCACGCTACTAATTTCAACAAGTGTGTGTCTTTCTAGCGGCTGCCAGCAACGGCATGGTTTGTTACCATGAGCAATTTTCTTAATTAACAGACATTAATTAGCCATTTAGCAATTTTGCAAGCATTTGTTTAGCGTCTTTCCTAAACATGAATACCACTGTGATAATGGCACTGATTAGAGGGTCCCCTAATTAACAGTACAGGGAAGGAAAATTGAAATCACATAAATTAAAAAGGGAGGGGAAGTTAATGAAGGCGGGACATATTTGCACCTGCAAGTCTTTTATACCACAAAACTTGGGTGTAATGTAAACAAAACAAGATAATTTGAAGCCAACCCCCAAAAAGAAAATGGGGGGAAAAAAGACCAGGAAGAGCGCTCAAGGGGTAAGGTCCAGCTGCCAAGAGGGGGCAAAGGCTTGTCTGCTGGCCGCCGGGCTCCTGGCAACAGGGAGTATCTCCTCCCTCACAGTCCTGCTCCCTCCCTGGTCACACAAATGCATTTACAGAGCAAGCAGACTGTTTTGGGGAAGCACTGCACACCCGTGTGCCCCATCAGGCAGGAGCGGTTCCTGGTGGTCACTAGAAACCAGAGAAAACCACTTGCAGCAACCCCACCTTGTGACCTCAAGTGATGGCTGAAAAGCACCCTGAAAGCCTGGCTAGTAGCACAGGCTAGGTCCTTACAAGAGGCACTCTGGGGTGCAGAAGGCAAAGCTGGTTGTGAGCAAGGGGAGAGTGCAAGTTTGTCACCAAGACAGATGCACCATAAAGCAAGGCTGTTGGTGAGGCCCTGAGGACCACTGGAGACAGGGAGGGCATGAAGGTCTTCACATGAAGGTGTCAGAGCATCCTAGCCCAGCCTCTGACAGATAGCCCAGACAGGAAACTCATGGCAACCTCAATTCATCCCCTTAGGTGAAATGTAGCCTCTGTCTGCCTTAGACCTGCCTCTCCTCAAACTCCCAGGCACAGCAAAAACACAGCACAGGTCAGAAGCAAAAACTTTTCTTTGTGCTTTGCCAGTAGTTCATCCATGTTCCCGGGACCCGTACCATCTGTCCCTCAGCTTGGAGAATTCTTCACTATGCTGTGTGTCTGGGCTGTGACCTTCAAACCATCTGAAGCATCCACAGAGGGAACCCTCAACAGCTTGCCACACAGGCCCCAAACAAGTGGCCTCACCGTCCCTTCTAGCCAGCATTTTGCCAGAGAGCTGCCATTTGGTTTACATAAAGGGAGCCTGATGGTTTCCCCAATTTGTTCTGCATGGGCAAATCCCACACAGGAAGTTCGACAAACACACAAAGTCTTTGCTTGAAGTTTGACCTTTTTGCTGAGATGGGAGAAAGAGGGCATCCCAATGACTGGCTTCCCGGACAGGTCAAGTTCCCTATGGGCTATCTTAGAGTTCAGTTGCTGGAAGGTTTTTGAAGAACCTAATGTGTGTCTAGCTGGCGAAGGCCCATTCCTTTAGGGGTGCTTGGGAGCTTTCTGCCACAAGAGCTGCACAACACTATGGTAGATCAGGATGGCTCAGTCCAGCTCGAATATTCATTTGTTTATAGATGGCCTTACACTGATAGACTGCCCATCTCTTTCCCTAAAGTCCTGTTTCTAGAGAAGAATCAGGGCAGGGATGGGACTTAACCAAGACTACCAGAAACTAGCTATTTGCTGAGCTAAGTTTTCCAGCTTCGCCAGGGCTCTGCAATACACTATGTCTCCAACTTCATCTATTTTTAAAGAAACAGGGCTTGGGGAAACTGGGTTTAAATTCTAGTTATCTCTGTCACTGGCTGTTCCTGGCCTCTCACTGATGAGCAAAACCAATCCCGGAAACCCAGGGGAGAGAGGGTCCTTTGCCTGCACCAGCTGGTTCACCAGTCATGCTGTTTTATAGGCAAGAAAGGAGAATGTTCTCACTAGCTCTGTAGTTACTAAGTGGGGAACCAAAGCCTCATTCTTGGAACCTGGGATCTAGAGGAGCCCAGCACCCTGCAAGCCTGTGCGCCTGTGTCCAAAAGACCTCCAAGTCCATTTGGGGAAAAAAAAAAACCCAATGACAGGGCTGAGAGCTGGCAAACCCACCCAGGGCTCTAGGAGTGACGCCTAGTTCACTCTTGCTGCCCAGAGAGGTAAACTGAGGCCCAGAGTGGCTACAGGATGTAGGTCTCCTCTTGGAGCCCCCAGAAGCTGGATTGAGAACTACAGTCCTACAGTGGATCAGACTTGTTTCTACTGTCTTCACCGTCTGTCTGGAGACTGGGACCTGAGGCAAGGGGAAGCCAAATGAACTAGGGTAATTCCTGTTCCTGAATCTTAAAAAAGGTGGAAAATACACCTATGGCCTATGCGGCCTTCACACTGCCCTGATAATGGATTTGCCCTTCCCTCACAGCTGGCTCCAGATCACTGCCTTCAGACACCCGAACCCCCAGACTTCCTTTTCATTCTTTTTTCTGTAATTTCAGCACTGAATAGTGTTATATCCAGCAGGTTGTGAGAGTCACTTAGGCAAGGCCTGGGGGGCTCTGTTACGGGTGTGATCGAGGCAAGTGTTTAGCCATTTCACAGACCCTCACAGTCCAGATACCGATGGTTTAGTGCAAAAGCCTTGATGGGGCATCAGCATGGTAGGAAGCAGCACTCCTGCAGCTCAGAGAGCGGAGGTCTTTGCAGAAAAGCATTTCACAACTGCCAGCAAGAGCCCCTCCTGCCACACTCTGGTTATGCCCTGTACCAAAGCTCTTGAGCAATGCACTAGGGCATGCTGGGGAAATCCTTGAAGTATATGTGCCGAGTCTAATTCCCTAACATCTCTGAGCCTCAGGTGTCTCTAAGAAAAGTGGAACCATCTATACAGACAGGGCAGCCATGTGGCCGGGCTCACAATGGAACTCTTGGGTGTTTGGCTGTCTGGTTTGCTGGTTCTTGTCCGAGTGTCTTGTCCTGACTATCCACAGCCTGAGGAAAGCCATATAGCTTCCCGTAAGCCTCCACAGATAGCCTGCAGAACTCTGGGACAATAACTATTATTGCTTGCCTCATTAGGATATCCAAGGCTGGACCAGTGCAGTGAGGTTTGGGCATGTGACCACACAGCTACATCAAGGGACCTCACAAAGCTCTATGCTTTTGAGCTTACGGAGCTATGAGGGCCATGTAAGTACCAACAGATTGACCAAGCTGGTACTCTAAATGGGGTTTTTAAAAAAGATAGCTCTTTAATACACAAACAAACAAACAAACCCAAAAAACCTACAGACAAATAAGCTAATGTTTAAAGGAGCAGCAGTTATGTGCTCCTTTCCCAAACGCCCCTACACCCACCCCGATGGAAGGAGCACAGCATAAGGCTGTGGAACCAGGGCTAGAGTCACTCTCTTGTGGCCCATGGCTTTGGCTGCCAGGTTCTTTGCTCTTACCCAGTCCCCAGGGCTTGGACAGTGCTTTGCAATGACAGTGTCATTATCATCTAAGCAAAATCTAAGATAAAGTAAGAGCTATGACATCACCACCCCTTCCCTGACTCCATGGACACTGGGCTCGATCAGAGTAGAGTATAAAGGCCTTGTGGTACTGGTAGCCACCTGCCCGCTGGCCGTGTTGCTATAGATGAGGCAATATAAAATAATGACAATACACATAGCAAAAGCACTTCGGACAATCCACTTCGTACTTTGGACATAAACTGTGGGCAGAAACGGCTATACCCTACTCTGTATGGGGACGGAGGTGTGCCCATGAGCCATATACACCCTGCATCTGGGACGGGGAAGTTACCAGTTAAGAGTGAGGAGAAATGCACGGCGAGTATTTCCACAGTGGGGAAACATGAGGAAGAATCAGCAGAGGGGCTCTGCTTTCATGTGAGCTGAGTAAAGCCAGCATCATGGCCTTTTGCCCGGTCCATTCTCCATGTCAGGATAGCAGTGGGCAGCAGGGGTGATAACTCGGTCAATTGGAGTCTCACGTGGGACTGGTTGAACACGGGGACACTCAAGAAAAAAATTTCTCAACGTGTGTGTGGCACACCTGCCCATGAATCAGTAGATAATAGCTTTGCTGTTTTGCGTTTTGGGACAGGGTTTCTCTGTGTAGCCCTGGCTGTTCTGGATCTGTAGACCAGGCTGGCCTCAAACTCAGATCTACCCGACTCTGCCTCCTGAGTACTGGGATTAAAGGGATACACCACCACCACTCACTAGATGGTAGCTTCAAAAAAAAACAAAACAAAACAAAAAAGGTGGGGAAGGAATTCTGTGCTTACTGCTTTTAGTCAGAGAAAGAGGCCAGACATGCCCTAGTCATGAAGGCACAAGCTCAAAGCTCAGACTCAGTCCTCTGCCGCTATGCATATAGTTCAGGTGGAGGCTGAAGTGAATGGCCCAGGGGTACAGCTACTAGGTCAGACGACAGTTAAGCTCGGGAGAGACCCCACCTCCCAGCATTTTGTTAAGGTTTTACTGGGACACAGCCAGGAGCTGTGTTCTCCATGCACAGCTGCCTTTGTGCAGCGATGGGAGAGCTGAGGAGTCACAGGGCCTCGGACATTTGCTAACCTGCCAATCACAGAAATGGTCCAGAGGTCCCCGAAGGAGATGACAGCTTTCAGGGCTGATGAGGGAAAACTAGAGTCTGTATTAATTTGCAAGGAAAAACACAATACTCTGCACACTTTCTGATTTTAAACCCACACCTTTCATAAAAGACAAAGGAATAAAGCCAACTATTTGCAAAGGAGAAAACGGAGTCACACCCGGTGGCACATGCACTTGGGAGGTGAAGGCTGGAGGACCGAGGGTTCAAAGACAGCTTTAGATACATAGTGAGTTTGAAATGGGGAGGGCATGACAGACCAGTGACATTAAGGCATTAGTAGAGAACCAAGGTTTATCCCACGGGAAATGGCCAGAATGAACAAAGTCAGAAGCCAACAAACATGCTCTATTCCCACTGGCCCCATCGCTGTTCGCCAGCCTGGTTTGCTTGCCTTTCAGTCCTGAATAAACTGCAGTTCACCGTTACAGCATAAAACATCAAGGTCTGGTGAGGTGGCTCCCTGGGTAGATACTTGCTGACAAGCTTGATGACTGAGGCTTGATCCTCGGACCATGTGAAGGAGACTGACTCAGAAGCTGACCTGGATCTCCACACGTGTATCCCTCTCCCCAGTCCTCTGCTGGTCTCAATCACTCCATCCCTGTTACAGCGCTCGATTTCTCTTGTCTAGGACATGAGCATTTGCACTCTTTCGGCAGGTTCAGGCTGTTTGGCCCCTTTTCTAAGGACTGAGGCTCATGGAGGAGTTTCTGGGTTCATCAGGCCTAATCTTAAATGCATGGGTTGTACTGGGGAAAAAGAGGAGAGGTGATGTGAAGAGCCACTGAAACTTAGGGATCTCCCTTCTAGACACTGGGTGTCTGTCATCTGTGTAGCTTAACTGGTCACCTTTTTGCAGGGACAAAGGAAGAATATCCAGAATTTAGAATAATGAGTAGGACCTTGTTACAGCCAGTGCATTTGATGGGTACCAGCTGCTGTACCAAGTGTCACAAACAAGTAGCAACCCTTCCCTCAGGAGTTGAAGCCTGGTGGGAGAATGAAGTGTAACTATGACCACAGCAGTGTCAGAGACAGAAACTAAATCCAAGAGGTATTTAGGCTGCAGTGATTATCCCTGAATCACAGGAGGCAGGGCCTTGAGGGTGTAAATGTGCCCTGGATGAAAAAGGTAGACAGACCAGACACAGAGGATGGAATCTAGGCAGCCCCAGTTCAGGAAAGGTTACAGAAAGATAGGGGCCTGGGACGAAAGAATTTTACCCTATGGAAGCTACTGTAAGGAAGTCATAATGAGATTGGTCTATCTGAGGATCACACATCCATTTCTTCCCAAGATGTTTCCTTACTTCCTTTTCAAGTCAGAAATCAGGGCCTGTGGCCATGGGGGAAAACCATGAGCTCACAGCCGCCATCCAGGGTGCTAATTCCCATCTCTTGCCATGGGGATTGAGGGACTCCGTTATCTTCTCCCTGTGAGAGGTACTGTGACCTTGCTGGGGTCTGCCACAGCACTGGCCAGGTCAAGGTTCCCATACAGAGTCTCATCCCCGGGGGCTTCTAACAGGGTCTGATGGCAGATGCTCTCTCTGACTTCTATTCATTGCAAAGTAACATGTTTTGGGACTATGTGGGTATTAGAGACGGACCCTGATAGTAAATTACATCAGTTCCTCAGGACACAGAGAGAATATTCCTGCTTTGCCAGAGCAATCAGCTTCCCACCCCCTAAAAACTGTCATTGGCTCTGAAATTGGACAGTGTTACTGATGCAGCTGGCTCCTGCCGGCCTCCACCCCGCCTGCCAGCACTCCGCTCTGCTATTAATCACAACAGCACAGTGAAGGTGAGGTGCATGTTAAAGAGGCATGGCCTCATCTACCCAGAGAAGCCTGCTCTGCTTGAAGTCCTCCAGACACTTGTGCACACAACTCTTCCAATAACACTGCACAGCTAAACAATCCATGACTGTTCACAGCCAACTAGGAAGCAGGTAACCAGGCCCTGGAAGCCACAAATCCAAAATGCCCAGAACTCAGCCTCCCACGCCCACCAAACAGCAGACTCCAAAAGAGATCAGGAGGCTGCTGGTTTCATTTTGCTCCGCCAGTGTGACATGTCGGGATGACCTGGGACTCTTTTCTCTTCTCAGTTAAGGTGAAGCAACAGGCTTGGACCGGTAAATGCCAGAACTCTGGAATCAAACAGGCTTGAGATACCTGGTCTACTGCCATGTGGACAACAGACATGATCCCTGGAGAACTTTGGCAGAAGGAATGGCTCTGGGGTAATGAGAGAAGCCAGGGTTATGGCAGGAGCCTGGCCTGGGTGCCTGTAAGACAATCACAAATCTGCGGTGCCAAGAGTCAAGTATTCAGGTTAGTGCCAGGAGCCAGCTATCACCACTAGGCAGCTGCTAATACGTGAAGCTGCCACTTGCAATCCTGTCCACCCTAGAGTTCTCTAGGAACACCCTGTCTTTTCCTTATTACCCACTCAAGAATCCCACTTGACACAAGGCTTAAATGGCAGAACAGGCAAGCCTGGGACATGGTTTCCTCTTGTGCCTCCCACGTCCACTCCCTCTACTGTCACTGGAGACCAGGACTTAGAAAACAAGGCTACTTTCCCAGATCAGATCACAAACTTCCCGTCTTTGACTATTCCTATCACCTCACAGCTACTGGGATTAAAGCTATCATCAGGAAGTGGAACTTGGTGAGATCTGTGTTAAGTTTGTCCACTTTGACCTTGGAGCACAGATCAGGCCAGACTCTGTCACAGGCTTCAAGAGTACTGAGCGAGTGGGGAGTGAAGATCCTTCACTCCTAGGTGAACACAGCAGTTGGGAGAGGAAAAAAAAAAATCACAGACTGATAGAGGGACAGAGACCGAACCTGAGAGCAACAGATCTGATCCTCCCCAGGAGGACAAAGACTTGTTCTACCAATGGGGTGAGGATGGCAGGGACAGACCAGACAGGGTTCCAGGTGCTATACTAGGAAATGTGGAGTTTTATAGGTAAGGACACCATAGAAGAGCACGTGACATGGCAGTCCAAGATGGCACCTGACAAGTGTACCCACCATGGCCAGTCTGAAGGCCATCAACTGACTGTGAACCGCATGAATAAATGATTCAATGCTGGCCTCTGGAAAGGAATCCTGTAGAATTTCCAACCATTCTCATGCTTGTTGGTTCAATTCAGAGCTGATGAAGTAGGCGGTTTTATAGGCAAGGGAGAAACAAAATATAAAAGGGTACTCCGGCAGCTTCTGGTGACAGAACTCCATGTTGCCCCTGGGGTCCGTCCCTGGCATCTGAGAGTGGGTCTCCATTAAGCTCACCCAAACAAGCCTGCTAGGAGCAGAAGCTCCTGAACCCACAACGTACTTTCCTACTTTCATTTTCCCTAGAGACGCCTGTGGGGGGCTAGACCAAAAAAACGAGCCAGAATGGCCAAAGCGAAGGGAGCAAGTCAAGTGGGCAGATCAGCAAGCGATTAGGAAGCTGCCTCATTAAAGGGCCAAGTGACACTGGTGTTTCACCAGCACCAACTCTTGTCAGTGGAACCAGAGACTTAAGTGTTAACAGGGTAGTAGATTTGAAGAATCGTAAACCTCAGTAACGTCATAAAGAAGACTGTACCAAGCTTCGAGACACTCTTCTGCCAAAAGAATACACTAAAAGCAGCCCTGATTCCTGTCTAGGTAGGAAGCTCAGAGAATAAAGCGGCCCCAAGACATACAGGAACCATCCATGTGCTGGCTGATAGAGAGTACTCACCAGGTACCCAACACCAGGCAGAGTTGGTTCCCTGTGCATGTCACACAATCTTCACAAGGGTCCTAAGAAGTCACAGATATACATCAACCCCAAATATGGGATGCAGCAAATGAGGTTCAGAGAGATTCACTGAATTTTTGGAACAACCCTAGACACCAGGAAAAATAACCTCCTTCAAAGAGGAAGGAGGGATGGGGCTCTGCATCTGCCTGACCCAGAGGGAACAGCATGCTCCCCATAACCCTGCCAGCATGGATCTGAGGCTGTTCCTCATCTTCCAGCAGTACCACAAAACATCATCTAACATGAAGATGCTTGTATCTAGCCCACCCCTCCTGCACAGACAAAAACAACAGAAATCACCTAGAGCTGGCACTTCATGAAAGCTGTGCCTGTCCCTAATACCTCCACAGCCTCATTAACCAACATTTAAGTCTTAGCAAGAGATGGAGCTTTCCTGGGAGGAAGCTCAAAGGAGCTTGGTGGGTCTGGGCTAGAAGTTTCATTGCTGTCAAGGCTTTCATCTGGACAGAACTCTGCTTAGCAACGTTGCCTAGGGAAGGAAGGGCCTTCATACAGAAATGGGGCACACACCCGAATCTCACATGGTGGGTCCTGCCTTGTTCCAAGTCCTTGAAAGAGTCCTCATATGTCCAGGGGAGGACAAATACTATGACAGACCCAGGGGGGTCATCCTCACCTGTGTTCTGCAGAGGCAAGTGTACTGTGTACTACACAGGACTCTACTGGAATTCTCTTCCTCAAATCCCTTCTGCTATAAGGACTCAGCAAATCTGACCTCCTTTTTGTAAAGTAGAAAAACCTCTCACAATTTGCTGACATGATAGCGGAACAGGCAGAGGGTCTACCCTGCACTAGCTAGAGAGAGTCCAAACACAATAGCTCCCACAAATGGGAGCACCTCCATAAGTGACTCGTATTTGGGACCGGGAAATATCAGAATCAGGCAGCTGGCAGCAGAGGCCAGCAGCTCTCAAAAGGAGAAAAGAGAACTCAATGCTAAAAGAAATCCATATAAAAATGCAAGTCCAAAAAGGGGAGGAAACGTCAGCCCCAGGACTTCAGCAGCAGTGGGCACCAGTCCTTCCAGCACTAGAGGAGTAAATGCCCAGCTGGAGTTTACAGCTTGAGAGATAAGGCCCACCACAGGCAAGGAGCATCGCCTGGCTCTGCCTGGGCCTCCTACCAGCTTGGGAAGGAGGGAAAGAGCTATGTGGTTGTGGAAGTGACCAGCAGGGCTCCATGGCGAAGAATTGGCTCTGCATTAGGGGGCAGTCGCAGCCTGCAGAGATGCTGGAGGCTTTGTTACTGAGCAAGTCTCCCAGGCGCTGACTGCTGATGCATAGCTAACGGGGCGGCAGACATTGATTTATGTTCAACTATCCATTTCATCAGTGAGAGTTACGACGCTACATGTGGAGTGCACACTGGGGGTGGGGGGTAGGGGGTGGGGGCAGCTGGAGTGTGCAGGCACAAACCTGTCCAAACACATGCATCCTGGCAGGCATACCAGCCAAGGCCCCAGTCAGTCACTCAGGCAGCCTGGCACATCAGGAATAACCTTTTGTCCGTGGTTGCTAGGATCCCTGGTGCGGGTCATCTGCCACTGGGCAGACATAAGGCACCAGGCTGGCCACTGGGGGAGAATAGTCTGACCTATGAGGTGGTGATGGTGGCCAGGAAAGGCAATTGGTGGTACGGCTCCATCACTAAACCGAAGGACAAAAGGAACTCCTAGAGTAGGTAGGAAGGATTTCAAAGGACACACAAGAATTTGTCAGCAGGGTTTGATACAATCCAGGGTATTTAGCTCTTGGGGTGAGGGTAAGAGCCTTTCTGCCCTATAGCTGGCTTCCAGAGCATGCTGGTGAGGAGGAAGGACCTCACCTCCAACTGAGGCTTGTACCCAGCAGCTGGGACACTTCAGTCCTAATACTTCTCAGCAGTAATAAGCTCACTTCCTGTCAGTCTAGATGACTAGACCTGGTAAGAAGCTGGGGCAGGGGAATGGGGTCTCACACAGCACCTGTGGGCCTTCAATCAATGGACAACGAAGTGGGCAGAGGCTGGGATGGGGGCAGGGCCTGGGTGGAGGGGAGGGGTGAGCGATGCCTGGAAAGATAAGTAGTTCATACAGAAGGTACTGTCCAGAACTGTCTTCCTAGCCAGACCCGTGCAATTCCAGCAGGGTTTCCTCATCTGTGCTACAGCCACGCTGGGCTCTGGGGGGTCTACCTTCTAAGTCAATGCAATCCCAGAAGGCAGGAAGGAAGGGCTAACTCTTCTGGAGAGAATGTTTTCCCCTAACTTCAAAAAGGCCAGATAGCTCTACCAGGAGGGGCCTGAGCTCCACCAGGGCAGGCAGGGAGGGGACTAAAGGGGCAGGAGGTTATTTACTATACACCCAATCCCTGCACCCAAGCTCCCCAGGATTGCCTAACCCTGGCCTGTGCTTCTGATTCACCATGACGTCTCACTTTATGGCCTTTGCTGGACCGAGTCCCTGGGCAGGATCCTGTCTATAGCTCCCTCTGGTAGTGATCACCAGAGTCCTCCAACCATAGGGACGATGACTGACACCCATAGATTTGGTTCCTGCCTACTTCCCTGATTCCCTTCTTTCTTATTAGCCCCTAGTCCTGACAGCAAGTCCTGGTTAGTAATGGGTTTCAGAAATCAGAAAAACAGAATTTAACTATTTCTCCAACCCCTAGACTTGAAGTGGCCAGCAGAGGTGCCTGTCCTACGGTAGCAGCTCTCTGGCTGGAGAAATGGCCTGCATGAACCCTTTCCCTTACTCACACCTCTGCTCTTCTCTCCTTTCTTCTGAAGAAGGAGGCTGGAGACAGCATCGAATTTCTACAGCCAACCCACTGCCACCAGTTTATTGGGCTTTGAGCTCCCTGGTAATATCCTCCCTCCCAAGGCTCCGAGTCCCCAGGCTCTCCACTGGGAATCCGGCCTGTGAATGCTTACTATCACTGTCAGTCCAGCTCACTACCTTCTCCACAAAGCTTCAAATTAGCTTCTCTCGATTCCCTCAAGGACTTAGGATTGGATGCAGGAGCCTCACAAGACAAGGCTGTCTCTACCATTTGGCAGGACACCAACAAACAGCAGAGCCTCCTGAGGTTGTGTCTCTCGGGGAGCCCACGGGGAGCCCATGGAGTCTGCAGGAGAAGGGTCGGGTTGTAGACCTTCCTTCCATTTGCTTGCTCTCCACCTTCCAGGCTGTGAGCAGTGTTTGCTCCTTGTAGCTTCCCCTTGTCCCTGTCCAGAGCTCAGCCTATTTCCAGGGTATCAGGCAGAGAGAGAAATGAGAATGGGGTAGGAAGGGGCCTCGCTGGAATAGGTGTTGGGGCACATCACCACTGCCTCCACAGCTGAGCTTTTGATAAGAGGAGTTGGTTCCCTTGCTAGCCCAGGACTGATCCACAGAAAACACAACTTTTGTCCCTGTGACCTTTGACCTTTGCCAGTACTCTATGGCACCAGTTCCCTTCTCCCTCCAAGACTCCTTGTGCACATCACTGAGTAAGCAGAATGGACTAGCATACTAGAACGAGCCATCATGCATGCGTTGTCCCTCCGCTGCATCCAGCACTGCCAGTAGCTCCTGTGTAACTTGTCCACTGGGCAACTCCATCTGGCTTTTGGCTAGAAGTTTATGTGTTGCTATTTCAAGAAAACAGTCATCCTTCCTGTCTCAGACAATCAGGAGACACCTACACCTGGACTTCAGTGATCCCTGGAAGAACACAGGGAACCAGGCAGCCAGAGGTTGAATACAATTTTTATTCACTGGACAATGTGAAGTAGTCCTTCAACTTTCTAAGTCTTCCTCTCCTGACCAGTTCTGCCTCACTGGCAGAATCACTCAACTATATGAAAGTAAGCTGCATGCTTAAAAATACAACTGAAAATTAGTAATGAAATTTAAAGACAAAACAAGAACAGAAACAGTCTGTACCCGGTGCTCTGCTCTATGACCCCCCGTTCTCCTGTAACTGTCCAGTTCTGAACCTAGAAATCTTTACTGGAGAGTCTCCCCCTTGGGGCAAGAAACTAGGTGACCTAGCCAGAGCAGTGGGCTTGGCCAAGGCCAGCCCACTTGCCAGATGTTTAACCTGAGTTAGCTGTGAGGGGAAATGCCTGCTTATGTAAAGTTCACCTGGGTTTAATGCAGAAAATCAAAGTTGGAAGACTATCTATCTAGTCCAGCCTGCACATCTATTAATGAGAAAATCTAGTCCAGCAATGGGGAGCTCTGCCCCAATGTCACTCAGCAAGCGCATGGCCAAGTCCTCTGTGTCCTTCTCCAGAGTGCCAGTCCTAAATGCCCAAGCTAGCCTTTGGTCAGAGTTCGAGTGACCAAAATTCCAGGTCTGCAGAGCTGGCTAGGCTTCTGTCCTGTATCATGAACACCACAAATAAACTTGGTTCAAACACGTACCTGCCAGGTGCCACAGCTGCTATACTTTGGGCTTTTTATTTTTAAATAACAAGGATCAGAGTTCAGCTGTCTTGGCTAGACTCTTCAAGGCCACTAAAAATCCCACAGGATCTCCAACCATGAAGTGTGACTGGGTCAGTATAAAAATGGCTGCACATATCTCACAGCACTCCATGGGCCTAGACAGGCACTGCCCATCTCAGAAACCTAGACCCAAAGGGAAGAGAGCAAACAGGGCCTCTTGTATCAATGGCCCAACCTAACTCCACAAGTGGCCTTCCCGCATGGCAGTCAGAAGCCTAAGGAAGTCCCATGTGGTATTTTCTGAGGAGCCTCTATAGGCAGGAGTCAGCTGTTCCCTCATGACCATCCTCGGAGGTCCTATTGGTTTCTAAATTTAAGAACAACTAACTGGTATTACAGTTCTGACTTGGAAAAGGTCTAAGATACACAGGACACAGGCTAGACAAAGCTGGCCCAGCTACCTGGGCTGGCTTCCCAGGATGTAGCCTTCTTGTGGCCTAGCTACCTGTCCAGGCTCCAGCCAAGAAGGGAAGAAGCACAATTGTTGACAACAGATAAAATCCTTGATATCATCTATATTTTCCTTCCAATATCAGAGTGGCTGCCTGAGAACAGTAAAGGGTGGCTGGCTAAATATCAATCGCTAATATTTCTGTCGAGATGATCTGTTCTGGAAATGGCCTGTCACTTCTTCCTTTATAGAGAGATACCCTTTCTTTTTGCAGGACCTAGGCCAAGTGGTCAGCGTCATGGAAAGCAAGCTCCCCTCACAGTGGCTGGCCTCCCCTAGCTTCTTCATTGGAGTGACAGTGGGAGGGTGCTTGCTGGCACGTGCGACTCGCCGGGAGCCAACGCAGCTTAGCCCTTTACTGCTACAATGCTAGGGAGGAAGACACACAGAGTCTGTGAGAGAGCAGAGAGGCCCAGGACGCAGAACCTTCCTGAATGATCCAGCCAACCCTTGGCAGTGCACCTAGCCTGGGGAACAGAGATGATCTCAGGGCTGGAGTCTAGACGATACTTCTGTTTAACAGTGGCTGGCAGTGGCTAAATAAGGGCAGAATCAGTTTGGGCTATCTGACCACACACCCCTAAACGTCACAGGGGAGGGCCCATGAAGTATGACTGGAATTAGAACTCAACCATGGAAGATTACAGCAAAGCAGGAAGCTGGGAGCTGCCCACATGTCATGCAGGCCCATTCCTTCTCCTAGGCTCAAGCCAAAATAGAAGTCAATGGCCTATTTTTAAAAATACAACTGGCATTAACTGGAGAGATAGCTCAGCAGTTAAGAGCACTTGTTGCTTTTGTACAGGATCCAGTGCTGTGTCCAGACCTACACTGGCTTCAGACACACACACGAAGCACATTTATCTATGCAGGCAAAATACTCATATTCATAAAATAAAAACAAAACTTTACAAAAATGATTTGATTTGTGCAAAAAACCAAACACAATCTGCAACTGTCCACTCCCTGTCTCTCACTATAGCAGCATGCAGTGGGTTCCTAGAGGCCATAATTATCCTTAAGAAAACCCAGAACAGAGGCACACAGGCGGTTGAGGTACCTGGCTGGGCTGTGTCTGCCAGTCAGAGAAGCCATGCTTATGTTATATCAGGGCATCTGTGACACCCACAAGGTGTGCAGAGATGCCTCAACCAGACAAAGAACTCCCGCTGAGCTTAACAACAGTGGGGAAGCCTGCCAAATCCTTGCCTCCCCTCTGGCAAAGATGAGCTACAACACAGCTCTTGCCTTTCTTAGGTCAGCAGGTTCCAGGCTGCTTTCTGTCGGCCTAACGTATGTCTGCAATCTTACCCCGAGACTCCATACCTTGGACATAGCCTCAGTTTTGGTGACATGCTGGCAGACAGAACATGTGTGGTCATCGGCCCTGAACTGTCGTCTGTATCTTTTTTTTCTTGCTGTCAACTAATGAGTAGTCAGCTACTTCTGTTTTATGGAGTGAGTAAATTTCACCAATGTCCTTTTTGATGAGTGTGTACCCTAGACCTCCTCTTCCCAGATTTATCATGACCTAAAACATGCAATCTTTAAAAATGGGAAGTGTCTGCCAGGAAAGAGGAGTCCTAACGTTTCCATGGTGGGGGAGAGGGTCAACCTCATCTTTTCTCGTGACTCCAAAGCTCCATCCTGCACTGTGCGTGGGGTCCTTCTGGTCCAATTCTGCATTCCTGCTTGGGCTTTCTGTTGAGAATTCTCCTCACAACCTTGTCTGAGAGCCCCACCCTTCAGAAGGTGTGGACAATCAAGTACTTTTCAAACTCGGTGAGGACAGGTTTGAAGGAACTGGTAATGTCACATCAAGAGCCCCAGCAGGAAAGTCTCCCTCTCACAGCCGGAAGGGAAGGGCAGGCTGAGGCTGACATCACTGCAAGGCAGCACTCCCCAGCCCCAGACTGGCTGAGGAGGCATGAGCCCAGAAGGGAAGGGAGAAGATGGAAAAGAAGGTGTGGAGGCCACACCCAAACCTGACAAAAGAGAAAGGTGATTTCACATCTCCCAGACCCCTACCCCTGCCTGAAAGACCAACAAGGTGTGTTGTGGAGAAGGTGGGGCTCCCCCCACTGTGGGATCGATCCTGCCTGTGGTAGGCAGAGTGCCAGCACAGATGCTGGTGAGTGCACTTGGAAAGTCAGTGGCTGACCAAAGTGAAAGGATGCTGAGGCATGCCAGGATGCTGGGGGTTTTGTTTTTCTAGTTATACCTAAGGTTTGTAGTTTGGACAGGAAAAGTAAACAATGGTGGAGACAGGAGTGACAGAACAGAAACAAAGAACAGTTTACTCATTAAAAATGGGGAAGACAAAGAATACAGATTGTTATAAAACAAACCCCACACTGGCCTGGAAACACTGACCTCCCCCAACACCAGGGTGGGCAGAAGGGCATGGCCGAAGCCTGCCTGGAAAGAGAAACCTTCCCAGCGCTTTCTTCCCTGAGGTGACAGTGCAGGGCCTCAACCAGCACAAAGCAACTGTATTTAAACCATGGCAAACAAAGCAAAGCTGCCTCCCTGTCTCCTCCCTGCCTGCCCAGCACAGGGCCCCGGGCCAGCACGTACCTGAAAGAAACCTGGTGGGATGGGGCCTCCAGGCATCCCATCGTTGGGGGGAATGTTGCCAAGCACAGGGCTTGGGGCAGCTGCTGCACTCTGTGGAGACAGAAGGAGGAGGTCAGCGGCTAACATCCAACCACACACAGAGCTTTTCGTCCCCGTCCCCAACAGACCGTTCCTCCTCAAAGGCCACTTTCTATACAAAGCCCTACAGAGGTGTTATTCACTGGGCAAGCCATGGATTCTGGGCCCCCATTGCTTCATCTCTAAAATGAGAAGCAGAGGCCGATGTCTACCTCTAGGCACACTGCAGGGGCACAGCGAAAGTACTGCTATCGTCTGGCAGAGCGGTAATGTGCAGTCAATCCACGGTGTATATTGTTGATACCGTACCTCGACTTTCCACCAGCTGCTCTAAGAAGCGGGGAGACCAATACATAACAGTGGTACCCTCTCCAGTTCACTGACATGTTACACAGAGCAAGTCAATAAATATTACTGAATAGATGACAGGCTACTGAGAAAACCTCCAGACTAGTTTCAAGAACACGTTCTGACCCTCGCCAGGTCCCACATGCCTCTTAAGAAGAGTGTGGGTTGCATCATGGGAGATGGCCTCTACTTTTTCACTGTTGAATCCTGCTGTCTTAGCATCCACTTGGCACGTCTGCCTCAACAAATGCCTCCCAGGGGTGGTCAGATATCGGATGTTCCACGTGGCCACTTTCTAACAATTGTGTGCAACCTGTTTGGGTGATCAGCATATCTGTGCCTGGCTCTGTACTTACAGGTGCAGAGTTGAGGCTGAGATGCCAAATCCTGCCTTTAAGGAAGTCACAGATCTGGGCTTCCTACCAGAGTGTGTTCCCTGCTTCTCCTATGCAAGCTAAACCTCTACACACACCTGTCTGCTTACACCCACCCAACCTTGGTCCTGCCAGCTCCACCGTGACCCAGAACACGAAGCTTCATCACTCGCTCCTCCTCACTCTAGGAAGTCACTTCTTTCTCTCCTTGACATAGAAGTATGGCCTTCCACTAACATACCCAGTACAAGAAAACGAACACCAAATGAGCGCTGTTGTTTATGTGGAGAGGACCGGGTGCTGGGAGGCACTGAGTCTGCAGGCAGGGGAACGTTCTGTTGATACAGAACGAAGACCCAGCAGGGGAATACAGTGGTTACCTGGCAGATCCCAGGTATGACAGAATGAGCTGGCTGTTGGTTATTTTCAAAATGAAGGCTGACAGAACCCCCCTAAGGAAACTCTACCTAACTGCTTCCCAGTCTACAGTCATAGTGAGAGGAAGAGAGACTTGCCACACCCCAGTCCTGCCTTTATCTGGGACAGGATCTGAGGGCGAATCAGCAGGCACAGGCATTAGTTGTGTTATTGTGGCTAAGAGTTCTATGAAATAAATATATTCACTCATTCATCACCACCACCATCCCCCCATGTAGCCTAGAACTCACAATTAGACTAGGCTGACCTTGAACTCACTGCCTAGGGGACTAAGTTGTAATTTTTTTGAAACAGCCAACAACTACTTCTCTGCACCAGGAGCAGAAGAGTGGGGGCTGAGATAAAATCCATGTATCCCTTGGGTTCCTCCAGAAAAGGTACTACACACCATCCTTCACGGACAGCTGACCTGGAGTCCCTGTTGACTCTTTGGTGTTCTGAATTACTACATTTTCAAGTGCCTTACCCTGGGACAACTGTACTTCTACTTTCAATTCCTTTATTATTTGGGCATATGACTTTTTACATATTGAAGTCTTTGTTCTAACTGGTAGGGGGGCATAAACTTTTAAATGAAAGACTGAGGATACCGCTGCTTTCCTTTCAGATATGGCTTACCATAAAATCAGGGGTGTGTGTGTGTGTGTGTGTGTGTGTGTGCGCGCACACACGCACACACATGTTTGTTTCTGGAGACTAGGGGTGCAGGACACAGGCCAGAGCAACTATGATCCTAATTAAATGGATGGTGTAACTCTCAGTATTTCACCATCTCCAGTGGAAGACAACAAAGGCAACCATGTCAACCATGAGGAAGAGGCAGGAAGCCAGGAGATGATTTCTATCAGGTACTGCCTTTCCAGCAGGCAAGCTGAGGTGCTCCGTGTGCTTCAGCTAGTGCAATGGAGACAAAAGGATGAACAAGCAGAAACTGGTGCTGAAGGGCAATCTCTAAAAGACTAGGGAAGGCTCAGGACACACTATTACAGACTCTCACCAAGGGGACCCAGGCTATAACTGACCTGCCCTCATTCTCCCACGCCTTAACCACAGGAGCTGCTTGCCTACGCCCACGACCCAGCCACAAGGTGAGGCATACAGCAAGTGTTCAATAAATGATTACGTTAATATTCAAGGACCTGCTCAAACCTGACCACCGTGGAGCCAGACCTTTCAGGCCTGCTAAGAACTGGCCTCTCCCTGTGGTTTCAAGCACTGAGAGTTCCATTACGGCACTCAACAAAGCATCTCGTGTGAGTTTTTTTTTCAACAACCCAACCCCCTGGCACACTCTTTGGGCTATAGCATACCAGGCTGCATGGTTGCTGAGGATGCAACAGTCACACACGAATTAAGGCTGAAAGGACCTCTCACATGGGAGCCAGGTCCCTTCTCGTGCGGGGACTCCGTTTCCTAAAGTCTGCCCATCCTGGTTCATACACACTGGAAAGAGGAGGCTGGAACCAGCAGAGTGTAAAACAGAGCGTCATTCACGACAGGGCACTCAGAGGTCAAAAATTAAAAAGCACCCAGAGACCCGTCTGTCTAGACCCCAGACCTTCCTCTCCCGCACCCATTCTAGCATGAACATTTGGATAGAGGGAAAAGTACACAAGCATGTGTGTGCATGCACACAGACAGATAGATATATGTGCTCAAATTGATTGATTCTTGCATCTACACCCATCAAGTTCTAGGGAAATGAATGAAGCCAAATATTCACGGGTGGTTAATATAGTTCAGCAGGTAAGTGCTTTTGCCAAGCCTGACAACCTGAGTTCAATCCCCAGGACCCACGTGGAGCAAAGAGAGAACCAATTCTCCCTAATTGTCCTGTGACCTTCACGTGGATGCTGTAGTGCCTGTCCCCATAAAATAATTTATTTTTATAAGTAGTCAGATGGACTCTGGACTCTCCTAGCTCAGCCAATAACTCCTGACTGATTTATAAGGCTACAAAAATAGTATTTTGTTCTACAAATCCTTCCCTCTTTCCCTGCCCAACACCGAGGCCTTGGCACGCAGCGCCCCAGCCACATGTGAAACCACATGAGAAACTCAAGCCAGGCCATGTGGCAGAGGGCCCGACCAGCAGGGGGTTAGGGGTGTGTCCTAAATGTGGCCAGGAAATGAAAGTGGCAAAGGTAAGTGTGGTCTTGGCAGATATGCCCCCTGAGTAGAGCGGGAGACCTATGCTGCTCCAGGTCCCAAGAGTCTGTACAGAGTCTGAGGTAGCCTTCCCTCCTTGAGCATCCCTGCAATAGTGAAGATGCACATGGGAATTACAAGGGTGGAGAAAATGCCATATCCTACAGAAAGGTGACCACCAGAGCAGTAGCCATTGGTGATATGCAAAAGCCTCCCACACAGACCACAGGACAATGGTTTTGGTGAAACATGTTCAAACTCTGCAGCTCAGAGAAATCAAAGAGCTGACCTACATGAAAAGATATAAATCAGCTAGTTTAAAAAACAAGTCCCAGTACCATAGAGTACCTGGTTCATATAGGCAGGACACTAGTATTTGGGAAGAGCATGAACACGTCTGCCCAGCACCAACAACAGAATGAAATTACACAAAGCTTCCTTGATCTATGTTCCAGGACTGGTTGCCTTGGAGGGGATGGTCTGGGGTAACCTGGGTTGCTCACTAGTGACAGAGCCAAAGGAAACCAGTATATCACCTACCACCACTTATGATATCCTGGGGATGACCATCGTTAGAGCCTAAAGCACAGGTCCTCAAGACTTAGCTCTGGCTACAAACCGCTCGTTTCGAAGACTTAGACCTCCAAAGCATGAGCACTTGGCACACAGGCTGATGAGGGTTCTGCCACCCCAATGCTACCACAGGTACCCCCTGAGCCCTTTATGCAAGTAACTAAGGAAGGCTACCATGCAGGTAGAAAGGGCCACTAGCTACAGCCAGGCCACTAAGCTCATGGAAGGCAGATCGAAGGCATGCGCTTCTTTGAAAAAGTTCTATCTCATCAACTAAGGACTAACTCAGGAACAGAAAGAGAAGCAGGCACCTTTTCATCCTGACCCATAAACCAGGAGGGGGCGAGTGGAAGGAATGTAGCAACCTAGGAAGCTATCATTTCTGGTTTAATCTGTAAGAAAACTGAGCTTTACAGTTATACAGTTAATAATTAGGACTAACTTTAGTCCCTATACATCCAATTTCAGAATCAAGAAACCCAAGCACCAGTCTTCCAAACAGTCTCCACAGTTCCCCCAAACAAACAAACAACCATGTACTTTTTGGCTCACAGTGCGAAGCAGCAGACGGATCATTAAAGCACCCAATAATCACAATTCATTCTGTGACTTAGGTAATCTGTGAGGCTGAACTTTGACTCGGCCCTCTCTGTCAACTTGCCAAGAAGTAGGGAATGAGGCCATGTTTGTAAGATCCTTCGAAAAAGCCTGTGGACCTAACTTGCAAGTGGCCCAGATGGATGGGAGAAAGGCACAGAGGCTGCAGGGCTGGGCGGCATCAGGTGCATTCAGCAAACACCCTGGTGGCCGGTACTGCACCCACTAGGCTGGAGACAACAGGGTGTGGGTTTGCCTTGAAGTTCTAAAAGATGAAGTGAGTTGTGACAGTGAACTTACGGACATGGAAAGGTATTCTAGGCAGGCGCTGAAGCAGGGATTAGGGGGATCAGGGAGGCTTTAAGGAAGAGGTGGCATTCAAGCCAGGGCCTTACAGGACAGCAGAACTCAAAGATGATGCCTGCAAGAGATTAACGGCTGACATCTTAACCCTCTCTGCCAGCACAGGCACCTGCTATGTCTTTGGGGAGGGGATTTGTGGGGGAATTCCAACAGTGCTCTCTGTCTACCCAGGACCACTCCATCTGCACTTAGGGGTGGGCATTGGCTCCCTCTCCCTAACCCTCTTTCACATGAGAGGGCAGCAATTGTCCAGGCCCACTCTCGGCCCCTTAGTAACCAATCATTACACATAAGAAAATGCAGGCTACAGAAGACCTATCTGGGGCCTTATGGCTCAGAACAGGCAATTCTCTGAGTTAAGCCCCAATGGGCTAAATTCACAGCGCCTGGTGTTGTTAAATCCCAGTTTCTCTCCTCCCAGTTTGGGATGAATGATTAGGAGCCACAAAGAAATCCAAGTCTGTATTTAAGTTCTAATCCTTTGAGTCACCAGGAACTGGGAATACCTGTATACCTCACATTTCCTCACTCAGCTCTCCGTGGTGACACAGGGGAATGGAAGTCTTGGCCCCTGTTGGGACTATCAGATAAGACATCTTGTGGGCAAAGCAGGTGCTAAGCCATTGTTGGTTCTGAGCCTGATACAGAGTGGACAATTACAGATAGGCCTAGCTTTCTGAGTTTGATGTATTTGCTCATTTGTGAGGTGAGGATCTCACTCTTGCCCCCGCTGGCCTATTCTGAGCTCAAGAAATCCTCCTGCCTCAGTCAAGTAGCCGGGATCACAGACACAGAGCAGAGTGTGAGCAGGAGAGTGGTACATGGGGGGGAGGCAGCGAAGAGGGGGGCACATGAGGCGTCTGCTCGAAAGAAGCTACACTTCTAAGAAGTAGTCTCTTCAGTGGCCACCTTACAAGAGTTAAAAAAGACAGACAGACAGGAAGGAAGGAAAGAAACAAGATAAGAGAAAGTCACATTAGTCCTTTGCAAAAGACAGACTGTCTCCCCAGGCTGAGAGAGAAGGCTGTCCCATCTCAGGCCGGCCCACCTATCCTAGGATGCACCAGTCTGTTTTGGGGAGTGGATTAAAAGGTGCCTCATGGTAAGGAGTAGAGTCCAGGTTGCTAATGTCACCTGGTTGTGCCCTGGACCCTAGCCAGGGTGCCCTCTGTGAGCAGAAACTCTCAAGCCCAGTAAGTGTAGCTATCTTGGCTGTCCCATATAGAGCTTGGCCTGTCCTTGCATACGGGGAGGCTGGGGAGGCCGGAGAGGCTGAGGGAGACCAGAGCCCCTGGATGATGAATACTATGTAGCAAGTCAACAGCATGCTCTTTGTACAGTGATCATTCTCTTCTCCAAAAGATGGCTTATGCCATTAACAACACACACACACACACACACACACACACACACACACACACACACACACACACACACACACACACTGCCTGCTGTCTTAAAGAGCTACTTACAACCACAAACATGTCCTAGTAGGCCAGTGGCAGCTCCTTAACAAGAAGGCTGACAGTTGCTCCTGCAGAGTGGAAAATTCCCTGGCGTGGACCTGCATACAAGCTCAGTTCCAATGACAACTTAATCCTGTCGGGACCAAGGTACACAGTGAACAGAAGCCATTGCCTCTAGGAACTTTGTGCTCTAAGTTTGAAAGGAATCATTAAAGGCAAAGTCCTCCACATATCTCTCAAGAATGGGAGCCCACAGCTCCTCAGCTGGTACTCAGTAAAGTGGGTTCAGTCACTCTTCCTCATCCTCTGCTGTGACACGATACTGTGCAGTCTCAAAACTCCACTGGGGTCCCTAATATCAAAGCACTGGTGGGGGAGCAGTGGCTCAAGCCCACCCCGGTCTCTTCTGCACAGCAGAGAGAACTGGAATCCTTGGGCTCTCCTGCCTGGCCTCGGGTAGCCAAGAGGAGCTACCCACCGAGGCTCATGCAGCCATCCCTCAAGCATGCCCCACTCCCCACTTGCAAGCTCAGAGCTGAGCAGATGCCTCCTAAGCCTTTAAAGCACAACTAATTGGGCTAATTTCGCTAACAGTTTCTGTCTCGTCCCCCACCCTGCATCAACCAGCGTCCTTTGGTACTGCTGGAGAGAGGCAAGCTGTTGGCTTAGTGTTATTTTGTCAGCCATTAAACGATTCATCGGAGTCATTAATTGATTTATTACTGCTGCCTGCTCAGAGGGTTTAGCAAATAAAGAATGATGTAGGTCACAATGCAAAGGAAACTGGATCAAACAACACCACGAGGAGCTGGGCACTCAGTGCCTGCCACCGTCCAGTCTAGTAGCCCTCCAATCCAGCTGCCAGGCGGGAGTCAGTGCCGATAGCCCTTCCAACCAGAATTCAGGCCCAGCCTGCCCCTTGCACAGGCGGAGACATGGAAGGTGGCGGGTCTTGTCTGGAGACTTTGAAATCAGCTCCTGAGGAACCGCTAGACACTGTCATCTGCCAAGCAGGAGGGCAGAAGCCTAAACCGGGCACTAAGCTGCAGAGTGAAGAGCCTACAGATGAGGCTTCCGGCTCCTATGCTAAGTCTCTGCTCCCCTGGAGGTGACACACAAGACAGCAACAGTTGACATGTTAACAGGCACCTCCCAATGCCTGGCCTTTTATGTGCTTATCTCTGATCCTCTCAACAGTCCTACAGTTGAGGTATTATCTTCCCTGTGTTACAGAGCGAAGTGAAGTTCCAGAGCTGACCTGCCCCAGGCTGCATGGCGGGCCAGGAAGCAGCAGTCTAAGACTCAAACCTGGTGAATCTGACTTCAAAGTCCACACTTCTTCCTCTCTATCATATCTTCAGACAGACATTAAAGACCCCAACACCTGCAGCTCAGCTCCGTGGGAACTGACAGAAACAGGCAGAAGACCAAGAATAAGGCCACTCTGGCCTTCTCAGAGCCCCAAGCTCTTGGTTTACAGAATGGCAGGGCTAAGGGGCAAGCCCTGAGGTCACTCCAAGAGATAATGTTCCAAATTTCAGTCCTTCTGCCAAGAACATCATACCACCCACATACACCACGGGACCTGGGTGCCTCTCCCTTGTGAGTACTCACACTGTGAGGGAGCTCTCTCAGTCCCTACACTGGGCTAACCGATTTCCTTGAAGCCTAGGCACACAGCATTTGGCTGGCTGTATTCGGCTAGACCAAAGAGACTGGTCCTGTCACCTATAATTGTCTTTCCAACTATTTAGGGTCCCAAACAAACTAAAATGAGTGGCACTGAGGAGAAGGCAATGTTCAGACCTCTAATGATGGATTCCATGATGTTTGTGTGCACATGTAGAGAAGGAAATAGTTCTGGTACTTAGGGGTTTCCCTAGAAACCAAACAGCCATTCCATGTGTCTCAAATTCTTGTTCTGTAGTAGTCGGCTGTGAGGAAACCCCACATTCCTGTTCAGCAGAATTAGAATAAAGCTCACCCTGACCAGCTTTCAGGAGGCTCACAGAAAGTGCTGGCTGGTCTGCTCCCAAAGTGAAAAGGTCATGCACCCACCACAAACCACCAGTTTATTTCCTGCTTCTGTTCTGGATACAGCCTGGCCTGAAGCTCTCTGTGGATACTTTCTGGGACCTGCCAGGTGTACCATATATAAACTGAAGCTAAGATAAGCAGCTACTCTAAGATGCCCCTCATCTTCCCTGCGTTCCTCGTCACAGCGCTGTCACACCTGACTGTTTATTTCTTACTAAACGAGCCTGCTGTCTTCTCAGGGATCAGGTGGTGTGGTTTGTGGAGCACAGAGAAGATGCTGTCTCAGTATTATCTGGATGAATAAAATTCCTGCAGAAATTCTGCCTATTGAGAATAGGTACCAAATTCACAAGGTTAAATCCCAAGGCTTCCTCTAACTTACCGCTAGCCCACATCCAAATAACCAGTTGCTCCAATATACATGCATGCACCCGGCACCACACGTCTCAGGACACATTGTTCTAAGCATATCCCAACTTAGGAACTGAGAATGCCTAAGTGCTGCTGTTGCTACTGCTGAGAGCTTGCTACCAAAGGACTCAGGTAAACCACATCTCCTAGTCACTGGTCATGCCGGTACAGCAAAGACCACTGCTGAATCTCCCTCTCAACTACAGAGACTTCAACTATCCAAGAAAAGTGCTTGTACATCCAAGGAGTGCAGTGGCAAAGAGTGGTGTGGGGTGACTTCAGGAATCTTAACTCGCCATTTTCCCATTTCAGAAGACACAGAGGACACATTTCGGAGACTAAGTGAAGGAGGGAACCCAGTTCTCAGTGAACTGCTGAGACCTACCGTCTCTCCTGATCTCAGCCCAGCAAATCAAAGACTGCTGTTTATTCTCAGATGGGTTCTTGATTAAGAACCCTCTGTTCCGATGGCCTAAAGAGTCATTTCCGCATGGGACTCATAAAGATCAAGAGAAGCTACAGCAGCTGTGGTGTCTGGAAATGGTAAAGGGGGCTGCTCCTGGCCTGAGCAGAGGCCCACTCCCTGACAACATGCTCCAATGCAGTGCAGTCCTTAGCTAAGCCTGAGATCACTGTCCACAGCTGGATCCACTAAGTCAGAGTACAAGAGACAAGCATCAGCGAACAAGCTCTGAGCTAGCTTAGGGAGATACGCCACCATATGCCTACTCCCTCAGTCTTGCTTGACAAGCACAACGAAGGTAAAGCAGGAAGGGGAGCTCTCTAGCCTGCACTGTACTCACCTCATCATGGTGCCAACCCCGCAACCCAGGAGCCAGTCCTCTCTTCTCTGCTCAACACGCTCTCCCATTTCCTTCCAGATTCCCAGAGAATTCCCAGACCTACATCAACACCCAAACACACCCTGCTCTCCAGGCCAGAAGACGAACAAAAAGATTATAAACCAGAATTCAACACTAAACAATGTTGCTTCCCACCTGTGCCTCTTTCTCGGGAAGCAGAGACACCGAAAACAAAGACGCACTGAAAGCAGAGAACATGTAGACTCGGGTGGCTTCGCAGCCTCGGCTGCTCACCTATGAAGGTAGGCATGTTGCCCTCTAATGCAGGGCTCCTCCTCCTCCCAATCTACCCTCCTGCTCTTCCTGTCCCCTCACTTGCTAGTGGCCAGCTTCTGCAGGTGCCATGGTCTCTACTTGGCATATCCACTTCTCTGCCACGCCAACGCATGTCTTAGGTGGTCCTGAGCACTGAGCAGACTCTGTTTCATCTCTGTATGAAACTCCTACCTATATCGCCATAGCGTTTCTCAACTGGCCTCATGACAGGGACAGAGGGTACCTACTTGCATACTTCTGGCTCGGAAAAGGCAAAGCAGGTCTCAATGTCGGCTACATGCGATAACCACTAAACAGCAAATGACTAGAGACACTGCCCCTTCCCTGCGCTAACCAAGTTAAAAGACCTTTTTGGACAAGCTCAGCCTGGCCCTTCTAGGGGGGAACAAATCTCTCTCTTTCCTTATTCTTCTTCATAACCATGGAACTTCAAAGAACAGAACATACTAGTATAAGCCCAAATGTCAAGAGGGGCAAACACAGCACCACTCGTATAAGACTCCTTGTTCTCTTGTCACAGTGGTTACTAGAAACAGTACCTGAATCCAAGGTCTCCTCCACTGTGAGACTCAGAACTCAGAAACAGCAGACCCGTCCCTGGCAGATGACCAAGCTCCCTGATCTGTGGCAAAACTGCCCTAATGTGGGTTGTTTTCCTTTGATTTTTGTCTAATTCTACTCATGATCATGGTCTCCACCAAAAACAAGAATTTTTAATTAAACCCGGGCAATGCATGGGCCTTCAGAAGCTCAATCCAGAGCTATGTAACAGGAAGGAGACTGAGGATCCCTTGGCTCACATACCGAATCAAGGGCAAGGCAGCACTGGAACAGGGTTTCCTAAGGTGTCTGTGCCTTGGCTGGCTCTAGAAAGTGACTTTTAACCCTGCAAGGCTTCCAAGAAAGAGGCATGCATGTATGAGTCAGGTCCTCCACAGGCACACATTTTAACACCACCATCGACCTGTCCTCTGATGCTCCCAGCACTGTTCCCAAAGCCTCATTCTGAGACTTACTCTCTGTAGACACCAGGGGAGACAGCTCAGAATCCCTCAGCAAGTTCCTGAGGTGGGGAATCTGCTTTCTATTGACCCATTTTGCCAGCGGTGACTAGGCTAGCTCAGTGACCTGTACAAGTTCACAGGTAACAGCAGATGGGATTTTCTTCCTGGTTAGGCCCAAACATGCCTCTCCATCGGAAACCGAAGGAAGGCTGTACTGGGGTTCCTCCTGTCCCCTCCACTTTCACGTAAACAAAGAATGCACACATACTTCTTGGCTGTGAGCTGTTGGTGCTGCATGGCTGCAGAGAAGATGCAAGGTCATGTCTTTGGGAGCCCCTGAACCAGACATCGTATCGCATCTTTCGTTGGCTCTGACTACAACCTAGAAGAGAGATCCGGGTCTAGGGACCAATGGCCTAAGTAGCGAGGCTACTTTAGTCCTTGCCCAGGCTCTCTGGAGTCTCCACCATGCCTGTGGGTGCAGGTCAGGGCTTAGACAGCTGCCCAAACAGGCACAGCCTCAGATTTAATTGGCCGTTTGGTTCAGCTTCCTAATCTCATCAATGTTGCCTCTATCATGAAGATGGAGGTCCTGGGCTTAATGCAGAAGAGCACCATCCAGCCCTATATAAGCCAATCCCATCCTGGGAGGCCGGAGGAGACCTCTCTGCAATAGCTTTCTAGCTCACCACCTGGACAGCACACACTCAAACTCGAGAGGCAGCAATTCTATAAAGAAATGACAGAGGTGTTCTGGCAGGGTTGCAAAGCAGGGGGTGAATGCTGTCCCTGAGACTATAATAAATGCAAACCACAGAGTAAGTTTATTCACTCTCTTATAGGGCACCATCCTGAAACCCAAGAGGTGGCTGCCCTAAGACTCAGACTCACAGCAACTGTCCTCCCACTCATTCTCTGTGACCGTGAGTGGCTACTGGGAAGGAGGCAGTGGTGGGGGTGCCGGGAGGACAACCAGCTGCATTTCATCTCGGCAAGAAAAGGCTCACCCATCACCCTTCCTGCCCACACATCCCAAGGAGGGGATGCTGCAGACTCACTCTCCACGTGCAATAGAAAGGGTGAGGAAAGCTCAGCTCCTGGTCATCCAAAAACATCACTGATGACGTGTGCAAACATCCCTGTGCAAATACACGTGTCCTACTTCTCGATTATCTCACTTTATCTAAATATATCCTAAGAAAATAAGTTGGCAACACTGATAAATTCTGCAGTGGGTCCAAAATAAAGACACGCACATGCGCGCGCGCGCGCCACACACACACACACACACACACACACACACACACACACACACACACGGTGTATGAGGGGAGCTAAAGGGTTGCTAGGGCTTTGTGCTTGGTATTGTGGATAGGTATAAGGAAAACAGTACTTTATTAAAGAACTCCAGGCAGGTTCCCAGCCAGGCCAGCACACATGCTTTGTCCAAGAGAGATGTTGGAGGCACGCCCAGCCGAGTATACACACACACACACCCAACCCCACACACACTGGGACTCACTGAGAGACACTGGCATTTTCCACTTCACTTGCCAAGAAGGGAGCACCCTGCCCTACACGCTTGAGCTGCCAACCCCTGGAAACAAAGGTGGCAGTCATGGGGGTGTACCAACACACCTCCGCTGGTCCACAATCCATACCTGCCATTTCCACCAAAAGGAAAATTAGGGCCTGTAGCAGGAAACATACGTGCCCACAACTCTTCCAGAAAGCCTCAAATTCTAGCATACTGCCATCCTCTGGGAGACTTGGGAGAGGTAGCTTCTTCAATCTGGGCTGTTTATGATAATCCACAGATCCACCCTCTTGGACACAAGAACATTAATTTTATTAGGAAAGAGTGTGGTGTTTGAAGGGACTGTGGGCACTTCTCCCAACCCCAAATTCTCCAATGGTTTGGAGCATGGAGGGTTCTGGCTGCCTCAGTGCCACTGGAACTTAAACCCCCTCCTCCCAGTCTGGCAGACCGTGCCAGCCTCCTTACCTCAGTCCTGCTCCATTCTCCAGAAGGAACACTCAGGCCACTGGCTTACTCAGGGCTCTACTCCCCATAGCAGACCTGCCCCACCAGCCTCCCACTACCTGGTCTGCACTGAGCTTGCTCTGAACTGAGATTTGTCTCCTGATGCTCACAGGGTGCCTCACTCCAAGGCCTGGCGTGCTCAAACTCTTCTTCACTCTAGACTGCTCCACTACGCTCTGCATCTCAGGCACCCACCTTATGTCCCTTTTCTCTTTCAGATTCACACATCATGCAGTTCTATTATGTCTCTAAGGCAGACCTTCTCTCAGGGACTGGGGTTAGTGACAAGATTCCCTCATACACTCTCAACTTTGGCTGAGGCTATCTCACCTTCTACATCAAATAGGTGGTAGTTCTCGACTTCCTAATGCTGTGACCCCTTTAATACAGTTCCTCATGTTGTGGTGACCCCCCAACCATAAAATGACTTCTTTGCTACTTCATAACTGTTACTTTGCCAGCTATGGATGGTAATGTAAATATCTGATTAGACCCTCCACAGGCTAAGGATGGCAGATCTAGTCACGATACACTAGGAAGGAAACAGTAACTTCCATATCTCTAGAGCCTTACTAACGACAGTCTAGCACATTAAAGAATTTATTTGCAAAAGAAATTTCAAAAATCTCAGAACCCAATACCAGTTCATCCAATCAGTTCACACCAACACTTGGTAGTTTGAGACAAAGCTGAGTTACATAGTTCCAAGCCAGCCTAGACTAGTGTAACACTATCTCAAAATAGACAGTCATAAGCACTGCACAAGTCATGGGCATTGCCAGTCTTGAGAGTTGAAAGTCCTAAGTTAACTCAGCACTAGACCCAGCGTAGGTACCAGCAAACACATGAGGAAGGCCCAGGGAGGTCCCTGGTAAGTGGAGGCTCTCAGTAAACATTTGCGGTTGCATAAATGGCCAATTACAACCAAAACAATACAGTGTTGCCCGGGCCTGTCCTGGGTCCAGGATACCAGAGAAAAGGAAGGATTATTTCTCCTTCAGAGTAGGGCAGTCTGGGGAGCTTCATAGTGTGGTGACATCTGATCAGACACCATCTGCTATTTTTCTCTAATTGTTCCACATGTGTGAAATTTTGAGCCTCTAGTTAGAATGCAGGCTCCAGGAGGGACAAGCCATGGCTGCTGCCTCTGCCCTCTCCAACATGCTTAGTGTCCACTCTCACTCACGAGGCTCTGAGAAGCTTAGTACGAGTCATTCAACACATTTATTTCAAAGCAGAGTTGCTGTACCCTACCGAGGCTCCCTGAACCCCTTCATAGAATCAAACGGTTTCCACCAACACGTTGAACAACCGGACTGCCCTGTGCAACAGGCCTGGCATTCCAGAAATGGCGACTTTTACACCTCTGGGACCACTGATGCCCAATGAGGGGCCACTGAGTCGCTTACACTTATGAACTCCGCAGGTCAGGAATTAGTATTTCCACTTGACGGACTGGAAAACGGAGGCTCGGAGATCACTTAACTAAGGTCAGGGGCAGACCACATCCAATTCTCACTCTGCCACGCTGCCCATGATATTAACTTTACAGCAATAGTCCCTTCAGTAGAAATTTCACTTAGGACCATCTGCCCAGAGAGAATCAGTGCCCATTCACAAATCTCATGTGAATGAAAGTCACAAGAGAACAAGAAGCAGTTGCATCTCCCCTGGGTTAGCAGCACAAACAGGGCACTGTGTTCCTGGCAGTGCTCATTCCTGTAGACAACAGTGGCCCCTCATTTTCCACAGGGGACACTTCCCCTTTAACTTCCAGGGAGTCCTGACACTTCTCAGGTCCAACTGCAATTGTATGAAAGCCCAAAAGAATGCAAACTTGAACACCCTTCTCTTGTTGGGATAATGGCTACTTCACTATTCTCTCACCCACGCTGGGTCCCTCTCTGCTCCTAAAACTCGATCTGGGGCAGGCGTCTGGGTGAGGGCTGCAGTCCTGGGTGAGAACATGGGAGAGGGCTAAGAAGCACACACAACAGTAAGCTCTAACCCAAACAGAACTAATCCATTCAGAGCCAAGTGGGGCAGAGCAGATGGGAAGCCAGGCATCCCCTGCCCACCACCACCCTGGGCTCCAGGCCCTTCTCCATAGAGGCATAATTATAAGAGTGACCCAACAACATGCTCTCAGAGCTGCCCTACTCCCAAACACCCATGGTATTGCCTTCATCTGTTTTTTATTTAAAATTTTGCCTAGCTACTCCCCCACCCCAATATCATGTATTAAAAAGCAAGAATATAAACAAACAACTCAGCTTTGGGTCACTGCCTGGGGTGGGACACACAAAAACTTGGTGCATCCCTTTTCTGGAGTCTCTCGGGGCTCTGATGATCAGAAGAATAGGCCTATCTTTTGTCCCTGCTGTTCTCACCAAAGCACCACGTGTGTAAGAGCATATTCCTAAGAGAATATACATTTATCTAGCTTTGAATATGAGAACAGGACCAGAGGAACCTCCATTTTGATCACTGGGGTACCCCAGTGCTTAGCATAGGTGGTGCTGTACAAAATGTATTGGAACACCTACTGAGTAGATGCAGCTCCCAACTAAGCATCAAGTGGAGGCTGTGTCTCCAATATCTATTTCCTACTATTTTAGACACCGGAAGGCAAAAATCCCATGTGCCTCATTCACTGGTGCCTTCTAATACTCAGCCTCAGTAGCCACTCTTGTAGAACAAAGGGTGATGGCTGACTACTGTAAGAAACAGGCAGTCACTACACCAGAAAGCAACAGGGCTGAAAGGGGCTCCAAGACCATGCTCGTATAGAACAAAAGGCCACAGATCGATTCCACCTGACCGATGCAGGACCTGGATCCAGGCCCGAGAGCAGGCTCCTTGGTGCCCAGCTACACCCTAGCCTCTGGGCCCTGGGCAGAGATCAGTCACAGAAACAGTACCTGTTTCTCAAAAGGAGCAGCAGGGAAGACAAGATAAACGCAGAAAACAATTAGTGAACAAGGTAACTGCCAGACCAACAGTATTATATCCTGATATAAGGCACACACTGTACCACACAATTAGAGACAAGAGTGGGGCACACTACACTAATCACAAAGTGCACTGGAGCAGGAGCCACAGGGTGAGGGTGCTGTCCAAGAAGGCTCTGAGAGCCATGAAACCCAAGATGAGCTAGGTGGGGCCTCCTTCTCAAAGAGGCCCGCCTGGCTACTGCACTCTCTTCCATGTTCCTGCTGGGGCCTGTCCCCATGCCAGCCCACCCTTTCTGCCACACTAGTGTCGTTGCTCAGGAACCTCGACAGCACCCACTTAGGTATCCAGTTCCACGAGTACAGAACAGGTCCTGACACCAAAACAGGCCTTGGCTCAGTATTTTCACATACAAGTCACCAGGACTTCTCAGTACCAAGATTTCCAATCTGTGGAGCCTCTGCAAATACCTTTCACTCAGCTCGTACACCACTCTGAAGTAGAGACAGTACAGTGCAGAGTCCTAGGCCAACCACCCCAAACAGGTCTGCCACTCACTGGCAATCCTGCCTCTATTCGATGCCCTACTGGTGTTTCTTGGAATCTCTTGCTACACATAGTTGAAACATAGACTGCTCATGGGTATGCTCCAAGTGCCAAGTATGTTCTGGCAGAGGGAGGGTTTGTGAGAGGGAGAACAGGTGGGGCTCCAGAAGGACAGGTCATTCTAGGGAACAGCTCCAAGTGTCAGGAGCAAGCAGCAAGAGGGCAGCGATAGGTTAAGCTCACTCAGTCATCACCAGAGTCAGGAATCATCCTGGGTTTGCCAGGAGGCAAGGAATGCTGTTAGAGAAAGGCCAGAGGCTAAACAGTGTGTGCTGTCAGAGAATGGACAGGAACTTGCCTATAAAATGATACCAAGTCTGCCACTGCAGGTCTCAGACAATCACAACACCCAGGAAAAACAACAGTACCACCATCAACATGAAGGGGCAAACTCACGGGATTCTAGGCCATTACATCTGTTTGTTGTTGTTAACTACATAGCCCAGGCTGGCCTCAAGTCTGGGACTCCCCTAGTTCAGTCTCTTGAGTATTTAGACCAGGCACCGTGGCTGGTTTAAACTGTTTCTCAATCCCCAGTGAGGAGCAGAGGTTGGATAGAAGAGGATCCCTTGTTTTAAGGTAACTGGTCCCTCTTCGCTTTTTCAGGGGATACAGCACCTGTCTAGAACATCCAAGGGGTTCAGATTTCCTGCTTTTAGATATTACAGCTGGGGAAAGAATAGCTTACATCTATCCCTGGATGGAGACAGATCCGGAGAGCAGAAAGTTCCCCTCCTGGGTAGCACAGGGCCACACCTGCTCTTAGAACAGCAGCAAGAGAAGCTGAGTTTGCATACTCTTGGGGAAAATCCTCACTTTAGAACCTTCATCTGCTTCTTTGCCTAGCAGGGCTCTTACCTGCAACCTGCTTCCATGACTCTCTTCTCCTACGACAGCCCATCACCCTTCTTATGTGTGCACATGCTGACCCATGTCCCAGTGGAATACGACATGCATTCCTCAGCAACCTTTCCCAAACTTACCCTCATTGATTAAGTTCCCCCTCCTGCTTGTCACTACCTGCTGCCATTCTTCTAATCAGACTGGCCGCATCCTGGTTCAGTTCCAATTTTCCTCGAACCATCCACCCGTCTCCCTGGTTCCCGTAGAAGCAAGTTGTGCTTGCACACTGCCCAGACAGTGGACACCACACATTGGCTGAGTAAGCATTGGGAGCAGTGTGAGAACACACACTTTGGATGTGATAAGCCCTGGGCTGGTGTCAAAGAGCATATATCCACTTCTGGAACTGGAAAGCTGCAAGTCCAAACAGGTAGAGCATTTCAGGCCAGGACACCAGGTTCATAATTATCAAGTGTTGAAGAATCATTTGAAACCAGCCTGACAAAGAAGTTTTTAAGAGAACAAAACAAAAGAAAGCAAACACAAACACACCAGAGCTGTCTTTACTCTTACCTAGGTCACCAGAGACGAGTGGGGAGCCACCTATGATGGGAGCTAGGGCCAGGACCTAACATTTCTCAAAGACTGCTGCTGCTGTTCTGTGGCATTGCCTACTATGTTTTCTGCCCTTACTTCAACCTTGAGGTTCCAAAAAGCAAAGATTAAACAGCGTTCTAGCTGTTCCCCAGCTCATATCATACTGCAAAAAAGACCTCCACATGTCTCCCCTGTATTTGTAAAAATATATTAGAAGACATTTTCAAGCTCAACTGAAAAAAACAGCTAAAAGTCTCACCAGAGATGGTTATCAATAATTAAAGTAAAAAGAGGAACAGAAGAGGTTTGGATTTCTAGCAAGTCAGAGGCTGGTTTAAAGACAGTTTTAAGAACTAAGTTGCAGTTTGCTTTGTTTGGTCTTTTGGAGACAGGGTCTTACCATGTGGCCCTAGAGAGGTGGACTGAGAGAAATTCTTTTAAGATTACTCTTTGGGGCTGGAGAGATGACTGGGTGGTTAAAAGCATTGGCTGTTCTTCCGGGGAACCAGAGTTCAATTCCCAGCACCCACATGGCAGCTCACAGTTGTCTGTAACTCCAGTGCCTGAGGATCTGGCTCTCTCTCACAGCCATGGAGGCAAAAAACACCAATGCACATAAAGAAATAAATAAACCTTAAAAAACAAAAACCCGCTCTTTAAAAACGTGTAATAAAAGACAATTTCTATATGGAGGTTCATGCAAGACAAGTATCACTAGCTTGGGATAATTAAGAGACAATGATGAAAAGTTGGACTGAGCCATCACCACAACTAAATTGCTCTTCTGACAAGCCCTAAGGGGCACACAGAGAACATTGCTCCTGTGACTCAACTGAGGACAACTGTCAGAGGTGCCGAGCAGCACAGTAGGCAAGAAGAGCGCTCTGGGTGGGGCATTTAAGATGACCAAGCCGATCCTGTAATCTTATTAACACCTCTCCTCTACTGAGCTGCCCTGAGTCTGAGCTTGAAGGAATCGGGCCTGAGCCCTGGCCTAAGGGAAGCAACATATAATTTTGCCCCTCACCATCCCCCCAATAGCACCAGTGTCACACTGGACGGAGCCAGGTTTAGATAACCTTAGCCAGCACAGACCTATTTGGCAGTGAAGGAGGACAACATGGTAACTAGGCAATACCAGTTCCTCCAGAGCACAGCTAGAGGGCAGAGTGCCTGGCTAAAACAGCTCATCTTGCCTTCTGAGGATATTTGGGCAAATGCCCCTATTAGGACTGGAGGCCATGAGAAATTTTTTGTCCTTTACGAACATATACAATGAGCTGGGAGATCTCCAGACGGTCAGAAAGTTGGCTTCTCTGCCACTCGCTGTTGCTGACACCACTCAGTAACTCAAAGGCACTGGAGTGGTCTTGAATCCCCAACTCCCCAATTGTCCTGTACTCAGAAATAACCAAAAGCCTTAGCTGCTGCCAAAAAAAGAAAAGAGAAAGAAAAACCCCAGGAACACACCAAATCCATGTCCAGCTCCTTTGCCCCTTGGAACAAAACCCATTGCAGACTCGCACAAAGAAGGGAGGCAAGACAAAGGAAAGGCCAGGTCACACTTGACAAGGAGCTTTCTTGTCGTTTCCAAAACAGAACTGTCCTCCATTAAAGCGCTCTTGTTGCTCGGATGTTGGTGCGGGAAAGGAGGGGCTCACAACTCTCAAAACAAAAGCAGGGCTTGGCGGGTGGGGAGGCCCTGGGCAGGCTGCTTCTCCCTGCACACTTCTCCGCCTTTGAATGGCGGCAGATCTAGGTCCAGGGCTGGCAGCTGTCTGTTATTATCTCAGCAACTCCAAGGGCTGCGGACCAGGGAGTGTGTCCCAAGCAGGTGAACACCATCTGCCTGGCTCTGATGAGATGTCCCTCTTCATGCCTGCTGCTACCAACCAGCTGTATGGCCCTAAGGAGTCACAGCTCATCCACACACCCTCCCGGGAGGGTACTTAACCCTAATGCAAGCTCCCCCTCCCTTGGTCACTCACTACCTGGCATTTTAAAACACTGGTCACCTCTGAAAGAACTTTCTTAAGGGTTTCTGCTAGGACGAATGTGCAGAGCGTGGGACATAAGAAAACAGGAGTCCACTGGCACACCTTCCAAGAGGCTAATTTTTAAGAAGGGTTTTTAATTGATCTATAAAGAAAAAAAATTCTACCTGCCTTTTAAAAAGCACTCCCTGCATTAGCTAAAACATTCCCAACACACCCTAGCCCATTTCCTCCCTCCCTGGCCCTCCCAGTTTTAATGGGGGTAAGTGGCTCCCTGATGCAATCTACAAGGCCGGGTGGGTCCAGACCACAGGGAGGGAAGAAGCTGGGTGGGAAGCAAGTCTGCTGGGTAGGGTTCACAAGGGGTGGACTCTGAAGGTCTGCAGCTCTGACTCTGCCCTCCCACTCCCCTCCAGCCGTCTCCTTCCCTCCACTATTTCATAGGCTTCTGTGTTTTTGCTGCTGAGCTAAACAACTGTAGATGGCATCCTACACCACAGGACAAGCAGATGACCCACCCTGCTCTAAGAGGCCGACTTATGGGTCTCACCAAAAACAAAGGTTTGGGTGGATAGGTAGGATAAGCCTTCCTGCCCTTGGGTCTGGATTTGGGGGTAGGAGTGATGGCACCTACAAGAATCATGTGTCCTCACTCCTGGAGGAAGTATGCATATGCAGAAAGGGGTTATATCCTTGCTGTCATTTGTCTGGGGCTCTCAAGCAGTAAGAATTCTGCAGCTGGACATATGGCTTCCTGGGGTAAGGAAGATCAGGCAAAGGCGGCCCATGAGTAGAGAGCTGGTTGTCCCAGAAGGGGGCAGCAAAGTGAAGGTCTGATCGTGGGCAGCCTCCAAGTTCCAAAGTCTGAGATAGAACTAGGCTACATGTTACACATGGTAACTCAAAATACACATGGAAAGGGCTCTCTTTTCCTGAACAAAAGCCTGTGAGGAGTAGCCCACAATGCCAGAGACAGCTCCTCAAGAACCCTGGATGCCGGTGTGCTCTCTGGACTCCCTAACTCGCAGGACCTGTTGTGGTGCTCATAAAGACAGAGGAGCTTGTAAAGGGCTTGGGAAACAATGGCAGGAAGACGCCAGCCACACAGGTCCCTAATCAGAAGTGAGTCAGTCAGCCACAGGGCTGAGCCATCCCGGCTTCTATCCTCCCATCACCACTGGGGAGAGAGGCAAAGAGCAAAGCCACTCACTGCCCTGAAAAAACAGGCTCTCTGCAACAGTACCCCACACAGCGGTCAAGTTCTAAGGTCTTCTTCTAAGGTCTTCAAGAGGAACACAAAACCTGTAACAGTAAGGCTAGACAGACACTTGGTAGGCAAGAGCATGAAGACATACACAAAAAGCTGGGCATAACCCCTGTGCCTCTTACTCCAGCACTGGGGAGTGGAAACAGGTGGATCCTGAGAGCTTCGTATCTTACTGGCCTGACCAACCAGAACCCAACCATACAAACAAACAAAAAACCGTCACAAGGGACAAACTTAAGGTCCCTAAAATCCCCCAGTCCAGAGCAGGGGCTGTGATGGGGTAGTGTGGAACACGTGACCAACCCCCTATAACTCCACATAGTAACTCATCTCAGCAATTCCCTCCGTGTGGAAGGAAGCCCTCACTGACCACTGACCCACACAGCTGCCTGTGCTAGAAGTTTCGCCAACAGGCTGCTGCCAGTATTTTAGATCAAACCTCCTTGCCCATGCCAGGGGCTGCCAGGTCTCGGGTCCTGTAGCTCCCACACTGTTGTGGGTGGCAGACCCTTATAGCACCTTATGGGAACCACTAGGCTGAGTCTCCCCTCCGGTGCCAGGTGACAGATCCAGCTTCCTGGAAATATGTGTCCTCTTTGAGTCTACTTCAGAAAGGCAGGCCTAGGTGGGAGGCCAGGGAGGGGCTGCGATGGAAAGGAACATCCTGTCTGCATCGGAGCAGGGAAGTGGCTCTTGAGCTACTCATGTGCACTTCAGCCTTTCTCCCCTTCTAAAGCAGGAAGTGTTCACTGGACGAACAAACATGCATCTGGGGTCACACTAGGGTTAGGGCAGTGGAGCCAACTTTGATTTGTGGAAATGAGCCATCCAAGACAATGGGTCTACAAGGCACAGAAATCAGCTCCAGATGCAGGCCAGAGACAGCTGTCTAGGGACCTGCAGGGTAATCAATCCTGCTGATAGTTTATTCTCCAGAGGAAGATCTGGGGGAGGGGGCTGCAGCTTATGGCTCCAGGACAATGGGAGGCAGCTGGGAGCACAGCCCTAGGATCTTCCTCTAAAAGTCTGAGGGTCTGGCCTGCTCTTCTGCCTCTGGCCTTCCTGTTCCTCAGCTAGGACCTGTGAGCATCCACTGTATTATGCCTGTGCCCTAGAGTCAAGGTCCAACTTTGAATGGAAAGTGTAAAAGTGTGAGGTCTTAGGCATCTCTCCCTCTGCAAGTGTCACCTCAGTCCTGCATCTGGAATGTGGGAACCTTTACTTTTAGACCTAGAAGGCAACCAAGTGGCTGAGATGGGAGACAGAGGGAGCCAAGCAGAGAGGCAACAAGGAATTGAGCTGGAGCCAGGAGCCAGGTCTCTCTTATGAACCCGAGGCTCCTCCTTGCCAGCTCCTAACCTAGACCTAGTCTCCAGGCGAAGAATTGCTTGTCGGGGTAGGAAGGAGAGTAAAATGAAAAGTTTTAAGGGATACTATGGAGCACAAACATCAAGGACAATCAGAAAGGAAGAAGTCTCCCCACATCACTGAGCTCTCGGGTCCGTAAGGAGAAGGCTCTTCTAGATCATACACTGTGACATAGAAAGGCATGGTCATCAAGCTGGGCCCTCAGCTGACACACAGATATGTGCTCAGGCGCAGGAGTTAACTAGAGCCAAAGTTACAATTACTAAGACAAGAATACTCCACTTAAATTCCTTTAGGTTCTGCTTTAACATTACTTTGTCAAAGGGTGTTTCCGTAGTCTGTAGAGTTGGGTCTCACACCAGGACAGAGGAAGCTGCCCCATCTGGTGTGTAAAGCCCATGAAGTCCAAAGCTACCTATGTACTGGCCAAGAAGAGAATAGGAGCCTAACCTCCCTTAATAAGCAGGAATGGGGGAAGGGAGTTTAAAATCTCAAGAACAAAAGAAAGGCAGAGCTTGTCACTCTGGCCCTGATCATCCATGGCACCCTACCCAGCCATCTGTCACGTCACATAGAAGTTCCCTGTGTGTGATTCTGTCTGCCTGGAGTGACTGCTGGCTCTTATCCATTTCCCAGTCCCCACTGAGCCCGGTGCCCAGGAGGCCTCACAAATACTCTTGAAGAAAATCATGCATCAGGGTTTCTACCAGCACCCCGGTGCACAAAGCCAGCCTTGGGTACTCATTCCTCAGTGCTCAGGCTCTCTAGGCCACAACTTCCTTTCGCCATCGCTGAGAGAAAGCACAGGCAGCCATCTGGATCCTGCACAATGGATCAAGGTCACAAGTGGTCTACCTGTGACCCCCTTCTTACTCCTTGGAATATAGGGTAAGGGAGAGTTTACTATACTTCACCTGTACCACGTGTAACACAAGCAGGCTCTATGCTGAAAGGTTAGTGCATAAAGTAGGAAAGTTAGAGAGCTACAACACTAAATGAACAGCTAGCTATGGTTTGTTTATCTAGTTAGTAGCGAAACTTAAAAAAATTTTTTTAAAAAGCAAAAGTATAGTTAGGTAAGTCATTTATGTATTGCTTGTATGTGTATACCTCAAGATAACCCTTTGAAAAATTACTTGGCAAAATAATTCAAGTGTCTTGAAATGAGCCCATCCTTTCTTATCCAGTAACTTCACTTCTATGAATTTATCCCAAGGAAACCATGGAGAATGATGTGCAAAGGCTTTCACCGTCATGTATAGTGCAAGATGGTACGGAACGGCAGGAAGGACTAGCCAATAAGGAAATACTCCAATAAAACCTTATGCAGCCATTAAAACATAATTATGAATAGCTGGAAGCATGTTTATTCAAAGAAAAGGCCACAGACCCCAGCCAACCGTTTGAACCTGAACAGCATTTGTCATGGCTAATGACAGCGTAAGAACAGAGAGAAAGTTTGCTTCCACTCCTGAGCTTCTCTGACCTTGTTTGTAAGAGGGACAACTAGGCCTGTGTCTCCATCTTCCAAACCCTGAGAGGTACCCATCTCAGACTCCTCCAGGAGCAAAGAACTGGGTGTGAGGCACAAACCACAGCAAAAGTACATGAATCAAGGAGGTTATCTGACACCTCCAAGAACGACATTCACCAGTGGGAAACTTCTGGAAATACGACGCACACACAATACACATACACACACCAAGCATGAGCACACTCGAGTGTGCACACACAAACATGTGCACGTAACTGAGAGCCACAACTTCCAATGTAGAGACACACCATTCCGTTCCCTTACAGTAGCCGTGGCCAACTTTCTACCCCAATGAACCATCTGGGGCTCAAAGGGAAGGTGTCAGATTGATCACCAGGATAGGATTAATTTTTTTTCTCCTTCTTCTTAAATCCCCTTAACTGAGAAAGCAGCTTGAGCCAATTCTGCAATTCTCACAGACACCAAAACACCAAGCTACAGTCACACCAGTTCATCTTCACACCCGAGAGGGGGATGGGGGGAGCGCTTTCCAAGTAGCTCTACAGAGTCTGCCATCCATGGAAGGATGCACAGCACAGAAGCACAGGCGAACAGACAGAGCAGGGCTGCCAGAGGAGCCACCACAGCCTTCCTGCCAGGCTGGGGGTGGTGACATCGCACAGACCGCCACGTGCTGCCCAATATACGGCTGCTAACGGCACAGAATGCCCTCTGACTGTACTATCAGAAAGATGGGGAGGACAACTAGCCACAGTGACCCCATGAGCCGTTCTACCCCTCAGTAGATAACTTCCTATTCTGTGTGAGCTGAACCCTAGAAACACCACCCCAACTACTACAGAAACTCCTACCAGGGGAAGGGCCAGCAAGAAAGCAAACAAGGCAGCAAGATGGTGCCTTTGTTAAATTCCCTGTGGCAACCTGGAGAACGAAGGGCTGTTTCCTCACCCCAAATTGGCAGGTGAACAAGCAGGGCTCCAAGGAACTGGTTCCATTCTCACTCCCTTCTAAGTGATGGGCCCACCTCTCAAACCCAGGGTTCTCGTGTAAGCCCCAGTCCCCCACCATCCCCCCTTACACACACACAAGACACACAGTTCCCATCCCATCACACAGGAGGAATAGGATTACAAACTGCACCTGCTGCCGCCCCTGGTTCCCTTTCACCTGACACTGACCCACATGGACTAGGAACATTTGCTGTGGTTGGGAGGAAGGGAACAGAGGCCAGGAAACTTGTAAAGATGATAAGTTACAGTAGCCACAGGAAAGAGGCTCTCCTGAAGGAAGAGAAAGCTCCCAACAAGGCCGGCTTGGGGCGCACCCTGAGGCCCACTACCTGTATTGCAAGCTCTCCCCAACCCCCAATCTGTTAATGATTAGCCCTCCAGGCTGGCGCCAGTTTCCAAGAAGACAATGACTACCTCCAGGAAAATGGCCAGAAGCAGGTTTGGCACCAATTTATTGGGTTGTAAAAGAAAAAAAGAAGAAAAAAAAAAAAAAAAAAAGAAAAGGTCCTGAAGGAAGAAAGAGGTATTTTTATTGTTCTTTTGTTGGCCTCTTCTCTTTGAAGGAGTCAGGTGGCCAGTGTGGAACTCTAGGGACCAAAGCTGAAGACACTGGTTTCCAACTCTGACTCCTCAGGTCTAGGCAGGAGAAAGGCTCAGCTTCCGAAATGCAGCAGCAGGACTCTGCATACTGCTTTCATGACAGCCATTGGCTTCGTACCTGGGGGAGGGGACAAACTTTAGAGGTGAAGAGGGTTGTCCCTGTCCTTCAGGGGCTTCCAGTCTGGTAGGGAAGGTCTGACAAAATGCTAGTGTTTTTAAGTGGAGGGGACAGAGTCAGATGAAAGAAAACTCAGTCTCTGAGATGAGAAATACTGGCACTTCTAGGTTAAAAGACCAGGGAGCAGGGAGGACTAGCTTCAAAGAATCCAAAGAGAGGGTTGAATACAAACAGGCTGTAAGTTAACACCAGGGCCTGACAAGTTGTAGTCACTTGGGAAGCTGATGGCTGCTCTCCTGCAGTAGACACAGGAGAAAGGAAACGGGGGTAAGGACAGAGGAGAATACCAAATCAAGAGTCCACAGAAACAAGTTCGGGAGGCTATCTGGGAAACCCCTGTGGGTCAGCATGGTGCCTGGCAGACAGTAAGTATTCAACCGGTGCCTCTGAAAGGGAAGAACGGGAATACAACAGTGAACAGCTTGTTCTGTTTGAGGAGGCAGGAAGTATCTGCCAGGGAAATGCCCTGGGAGCCAGCTATAAAGAGAAACCTGTACTCAAAGTAGGAGCAAGGGTTACACCAGGCAGAAGGAAGCTCCCATGCAAAGGCACTATAACATACTGAGTGAACTCCAAGGAGACTTTCTGTTCATGCTGGAGAGACGGGTAGCTGGGAAAAGATGCTGACCACAGGACCTTAGAGGCTCTAGGATAGGGTGTAGAGGGCTTCACCCTACAGGACAGGGGGTTTCTCAAGATGCCAGATATGGTACAGCATCTCTTTTAAAAAGCAACTCTGGCAACAGTGATCCCAGCTTCTACTTAAGGAACAAAAGTAGGACCATTGATGGGGCTGAAGAGATGACTCAGCAGTTAAAAGCACTAACTGTTCTTCTAGAGGACTTGAGTTCAATTCCCAGCAACCACATGATGGCTCACAACCATCTGTACTGGAAATCTGATGCCCTCTTCTAGTGTGCATGCAGATAGCATGTTCATATACATAAAATAAATAAATCTTAAAACAGTGGGGTCATCCAAGAAGCTGTGTGTACTCCCCCTTGGCCTGCCATAGGCTCCTTGCCCATACCCATAGTAACCCTGAAAGCTCTCTGCAATGCAGGACTTACAAGCCCACAAAGCTGTAAGTCTCAGGTCAAAGTCCAAGAACTCTTCGCCTGTGTGGACTTCAGTTTCCTGAGTGGAGAACAGAGGGTTAAGGGGTTCCCCCTGGGGTGACTATATACAAGCCAAGAGGGAGTGTGCTGACTAACAACAGAAGGAAAGCCCTTCAGGCAGTGGTGCTGCTCCCACAGGTGTGGATATCTATCTTTGAGGTGCTGTTGAGAATTTAGGGCAGGATGAGGAACACAGGGCTGAAGTTGGTTCATCAAAGTCAAAATGGATGAGTTCTCTGCAGTGGGCAGTGGCAGAGAGGCCTTAGCCAATCAGAAAAGGCAGCTGAAGAAGAAAGGCCATATTTTATGCACTGCTGGTTTGCAGAAGGAAAGAAGGAAGTAGGCTGAGAAGGAAGAAATTAACAGAAGACATTAGCACTCCACCCTGCCAATTCCAATTCAAGACTGGAAAATACATGGGTCTTAGCATGCAATGAACATGGAGGACAGGACCCTGTGGCTCTGACTTCAAGGAGATTCTGGTTTGGTTTCTGGTCTCTGCCAGTCCTCTTGTCTGCCTGTGGCTGGGCCAGGCCAGACAGACCATGCTGGAAAAGCAGCACAGTTTGCAGCAGTGAATAGCACAGAGGACTACAGGATTCTATTGTGGTAACCAAGGCCCACCACAGCCCTGCCTGTTTTATGGCACGGGAAAGCTACCAGGTGAAGCCATGGCCAGCAGATACTTTAAGGACAAAAGGCTGATCCCTCTTCTGTGCACACTACTCAGCGCCTGCAGGAGCCTCCAAACAGTCGATTCCTCCTATGGCCACCACCTCACAATAAGCATACTTGGCACAAACGCCAAAGATGACACTAAATTCCACAAGGCTTTGCCTGGCCAGGTCACATGGAAACAAAGAGTATACACCACAGCAAGCACTCTCCACCCACAAAGAGTGGAAGAAACATATCTGGTCTCCAGAGGCCTACAACTGTCCCTGACCCTGAGCCAATCAAAGCTCAAGAAAAACCAACAACCCAAGGATCAAGGCAGTTAATATGACAGAGAACATCTGAAAACCAACATAGCACCTGACACAAAGCAGACACCATGGGGTCACTGGTCCCCAAAATTGTACTTCTATAAGCAGCATTCATTACGTTTACTTAAGGAGGACACACAGGCTCTCTGGTGAATCCTACTTGATGTTCTAGGGCTCAACCCACACTAGCCGAATAGGAAGACCCTCTCTCTGTTCTGCTAGTTCTGTTCGAGAGAGAGGAATAAAATAAAAAGCCATGATCCTTGCCTTCTAGAACAATACTTGTAAACAATTACACCACCTTCATTGCCTCCCCAACCTAGGACTTTCAAGAGATACTTCCAATACCAAAAAAAAAAAAAAAAAAAAAAAAAAAAAAAAAAAAAAAAAAAAACCAACCCCAGAAAGGGCAGGTATGCTAGGACCATCTTAGGTGAACCAAAGAGGGTCCTCCATTCTCCTTCCCAGCTCAAGGACTCAATGATCAGCCCTAAGCAAGACAATTAAACTTCCAGCACACCACAAAGTACGATGGTTAGGAAAGTTGAAAAAAGTTCTAGGATCTAAAACTGTACCTGGAGGGTTTAATTAGCTTTGTAAAAGACCAAGAGATACACAGATAATAGGTGGCTTACTGAAAGGGGGCAAGTCAGCAGCTCAGCAAACAAGCAGAGCCAAGTCTCAGTTCCTGGCCTCTCCATCCCAGGACCCCTCCAGCAAGTTGGCCTAGGAGCCTAGAAACCAGTTTCTCCAGCTAGACAAGATGCCAGAGTCCTGCTTCTGGAAGGAGGCTCGCTATCTTCCCTAGAAGGTGGTGTTCCTGCTTCTGCTGCAGCCTGCTACCTAGAGACTCTGCCCTGGCCTGCTAGCTAGACCCTGTCCCAACAGGCAGGCAGTGCCATTCCTGTCCCAACTCCTATGCTCCCTGCCCTCAGGCAAGCAAAAGGCATGGAGGGAGCTGGCTGGCTTGAAAGTTGGTCTGGATTCTCAGAACAGCTAAATTTCCCCAATCAGAGGTGAGAAGGACTGACCCTGGTGTCCAGGTTAGTTTTTTGTTTGTTTAACCCATACAAGCTGTCAGACTTGTTCCCCTGTCCCCTTTTGGAGACATCTAACCTAGGTTGGCCTGGAACTCACAGAGATCTGTCTGTCCCTGCCTCCTGAGTGCTAGCTTCTACCCCAAACCCACTGAATATGGCTTAAAAGACTGTTGGGGTTTGGAGAAGGGCAGAGAACCAGCAAAACGAAGTATCTCTCCCATCAGGGGTTAGTATTTCCTTAGCTCAGTGTTAAGTGTGGTATAACACTTAGATTTGTGTGCCTCTTCAAATAAGACTAATGAAATGCCATCTATAGACAGCCAGCATGACCCGATTATCCTGAGCATTTACAAAATCATTTCGTTTAATTAATCCAAGTATTCTTAGAGAGTGTATTTTAATAAATCCCACTGTACAGACACAGAAGGCAGGAACCAGGGTGGTCTGCTGCCCAGTTAGTGACCAGGTCTGTTAGCCTTGAATGCCCCAGAAATGCTTAAGTCAAGGAACCCTGAGCTGGAAATGGGCTTGTTTGAGTCTTGGAAGCCACAAGCAAACCCCCTTTACAACAAAATCATTTCATAGGCTGGACATGATGAGGGGACATTTTTAATCCCAGCACTAGGGAAGTAGAAGCAGGCGGATCTCCGTTGAGTTCAAAGTCAGCCAGAGCTACTCCAAGTTATGGGAGTACCAAATTAATGGCAGTGCCCGAAATGTTTTGAATGCTGGCTCCTAAGAAGCAAGTAGGTCCAAGATGTCAGTAAGTCTGTTAAAAGAGGTAGTTTCTGGAGGGCAGGTTATCTAGGCCTGATGTGTTGCCAAACTTCCCAGGCTAGATAAATCCCAAAGGTGAAGACAATAGATGGGCTCTGGAGGGGGAAAGTGCATCTTGAAGCAGCAGGAGCCCTGGAACTGAAGAGAACTGAATTTCAGACCTCTGGCTATCTACTTTGGTGCGAAAATGAGGCTCAGAATTGAGAAACTTAAGAAATGAGAACTGAAAGGAAATTAGTTATCTCCTGAGACATGTCCATCTTCTGAGAATGCAGAACGGGTGAGAGCAGAACCTCGTACTAGCATGAGAACCACTCCAGCATGGACTGCCCAGTGCCTGTGGCATTTCTATCACACTGCTGTTTGTCACCGCTGCTCCCATGTGGGTCAGATCCCACAGGTGAGGGCTGTGCTTCCTCTAAGATCCACATTAACCACAGGGCTGTTCAGAAGCTCATTTCTCTCAGCAGCTTCTCTGGGCTCCACTGATACTGTCTGAACAGTGAAGACAGGAGGAAAGTGGGAGAGACACATCCCCCACCAGTGAAGGTAAGACTCACCACACCACGGCTTGTCAAAGGCCAAGGTATCAGAGGTCTAACCTGTCTGGTCTGGTCACAGTCTCTCCTTCCAAGATGAGACACTCCTTTTGCTGCAGCTCCCACTCACGTGAATACCTGTATCAGATCAATTACCATGCTATCGCTCCCCATTACCTCTGCTGGGGGATCCAATTATTGGATTAATTTATAATCTGCCCTCCTAGGTTTTTTGGGGGGGGGGGCTATTGCTCTTTTTATATAAAAAAAATCACGTAGAAGTAGAATTTAATCAAATCAAACAGTACAAAAAGGCATGTGAATTTGTCTCAATGCTGACGTCAATTCATTAGGCACTGCTGTGTTTTCCTCTGTTTCCCCCACGCTCCTCTCCACAGGGTGAGATCCCTAGAACCATCTGTGGACTTAACACAGTGAGACAAAGATAATCAAAAGGAGAATCCTGACTGACATCAGCAGACTCAGCTCTTGGGTTGATGATGCAAGCAGAACTCACCATCAACAACCTATGGTGCTTTTCCAGTCAGTGCTGGGCATGCTGGCCTGGGCACTAGGAAAAGGATCTTCTGGCAAGGACCAGGGATGGTGGTGGCAGCAGGGCAGCAGCTCAAACTCTAGTGTCTCCCTCCCGGAGCCAGGGTAATCTGATGATCACAGTGGATAATTAGAGTCTCTTATCAAAACAATTAGCGGATGAATGAACAGCCAGTCCCATCTCCACACAACTGTGCTCCACAGTGCGGGGGAGGCAGAGGCAGAGGCAGAGGAAATGACGAACTGCAGCCCAGATCCCGGGAAAAAAAGATTCCAGCCTCACCCAGCAGCTACCCGGAACACCTTCCTGCCAATCTGCCTGCTTTCAGCCGGGCGCAAGCCTCCTTTTCCTGCCCAGTCTGGAACCCTGCAGATACCAAATTCACTAGCCTTGACACACCACACAGTTGTGCCCTTCAGATCCAGCGCTGACCATTTATTTAACCAGGCCGGGTGCCCAGGCAGGCAGAACTCTTACTGTCTGCCACTCAGAGAGAGGGATACTAGAAGGGGACTCTACAGAGGTCTGTGTGCCCGCCTGTCCTCCTTCTGGGAAGCCCCATTCCACCGGGGTACCAGGGCATTCCATCCGATGCCCTCATCTGTAATTTCATTAGCTAGTGTTTAAAGCTCTTCCATCGTTTCCGTGCCCCCCATATATAAATAGGCCTGTCGGTCTGATACCATTTGTTTCCACCACAGAAAACACACGAATTAGTCAAAAAGCCTGTTGGAAACAATCCTAAGTAACTCAGTCCAGAAGGTAGCAAGAGTATAAGGAAGAGCCCCACAGAGCTCAGAAATGAGGCTAAGAATTGGGGGGGGGGGGTTCCCAAGATGTCTTTGAGACAGGCAAAGCCAAGCCTCCTGGTTTCTAGGCTAAGACTTTTGGGTGCTAAAGGTTGGAGATTAGTGTCTCAGGCCCAGCACATTTAGGATTGTGCGATCGTGTCGCACCCTAAAAGATGCCAGGTGCCTCTGATGGCATGAGTGCCCCTCCCTCACATCCTAATGCTCAATACAAAAGAGAGGCTGAGGGGGGAAAGAAAGAAGAGAGAGGGGAAGGGGCCAAAGCCCACGTCCATCTGCTTTTGTTTTCCACTGTGTTCCTTTCAAAGCTCGGGGTCTGCTAAGCCCCTGAAAGCCACAGCATCATCTGTCCACTTCCCCCACTGCCATGTGCCACCTGGCTTGCTCCTGACAGCCATCAATCACCAGTAATGTGCTGACCTCAGGGCTCAAAGGACAGAATTTTCGAGTCAAATGTGGCCGTTAACATAAATAAGGCATTGCCTTGGATTTCTTCCCTTTTCTTTCTTCTCTCTCATTTCTGAAGACTTTGCAGCTGCTGTGGGGACTCGAGTGAGGGCAGACAGGCAGAGTGGAACGGCAATTTTACTGTTCTGAGTCACAACAATTATGACGTTGTGATAAGAAACAGTTTCTATGAATTTTTAAGCACTAGTTATCCTGCTTAGTAATTGTCTCTAAAGAAAAGAACATGGCTCCAGTAAGCCTGAAGGCTCCAAGTCAACTGTCCCAAGCAGGCCGACTCTGAACCCCTTCCCCACCCACTCCTGCACCCTCCAGTTAGGGTCCCCTCTCTATCGCAGCCAAAGCTGTTGTCCTTTAAGCACATTTACATGCAAGCAACTTCCACATACCAAATATAGTCTTGTACGCCAGCATTTATTTTTAAACACGAAAAAAGTCTCTCATAATAAGGCTCATGATAAATGTTATGATCCTCAAAGCTGGTGTTGGAAGAGGACTGCTGACTGGAGGGAATATGAGGAACGGGCGGGCACTTTCCCTGACCCCGGCCCAAGTAGATCATACAGAAGAGGTGCTCCACCGCCACTCCTATCGGAGAACAATGAGCACAGATGAAAACCTACTCTGCCTAGCAGAGCCTTGTTCGAGTGCTAAGATCAGGGCTCTGGATCACCTGCCCAGCCCCCAGCTGGCCCAGCCCACCTAAAGCAGCAGGTGGAAGACACAGTGAGTTGTCCTGGGGAAAGTCCTAGATCCATGCTGATGCTGGTCCACTGTGCCATCCAGCCTTCTCCGGGCCTCCACTCCTAAAGCTAAACACACGTGACTACTTCCTCAAACCAGAGGCTCCCCTGCAGCTTCCCCTCCAGCAGGACACTGCTCAGCTTTCTGGGCTTTCTCCTCAGCCAGTGAAACTGAGTCCTTAAGAGCCCCCAAAGGTTCCCCCAATTCCTGTGGGAGAAAATCACCAGCTAGGCTCCCAGAATATATTTACAAAAATCCTATATAATGACAAGATAAAGACACCATAGCCAGGTCTGGTGCTGTAGGCCTGTGATCCAAGCTACTTGGGGTTGGTTGGTTAGGCAAGGGAATTGGGAGCTCAAGACCAATGCCTAAAACCCAAGTTCCTAACAAAACAGCCTGGACTCACCCCCAGGTACCATCAATTTAGTGACAGGACAGGTGGGCCAGGGTTAGCGGCTTCCTTCTGATTCTTTGTCTAAAGGACTTTTACTCCAAGTGAGGAGAGTATTTATCTAGATGGAGGTTACTAGAAAACAGTGCTTGCTGTAGAAGTCTAATAAAGGACTTCTCGAATGTATTCCAGACACTACATAACTTTACCAGACTCAGAACTAGGCAAACACGCGTGTCTTCTGGACTCAGAAGGAGGCAGTCTGCCTCTCTGTTCTCCTTCCCCTACCAAAAATACTGCCCTGGGGAAGGTGACCAGACCATCTACAGCAAAGGAACTGAACAGCCTGTAACCCTGAGGATGAATGACACCCTTTTTAAAAGCACCGTTCAAAGCAGGCACATTAAAAAAGGCTGTATATTTATCTGACATTTTAAAATATGCTGCAAAAATCTGAAATCCTAAATCAAGGTACATTTTTAAAGGCATGTTAGATGGGTGACAGAATCACTCCAATTCCTTTCTTCCTTGAAGGAGCATGCCTGCTTCGAAGCAAGGACTACTGCACATGACAGCCTAGCCTCCTGCGCAATCAATAGTGTTATACCTTAGGATGTGGCAGAAGGCTGGAACCCACCCCAACTTCGGCCATTATCAGGCCTCAGCCTCCTACTCAGGCCCCTAGGCTCAACCTGGGGCTCGGGCTAGAGGGGAGCTCAACAGGACTCAAGATCCCTCTACAAGGGATGCCAAAAAAGGAGTTTTCTACTTCAGAGGTCAAGCTCTCAGACAACTGCCCCAAGATATATAATCCTTGGCAGGAATCTTCCATACTCCCCAAGACTCAACCTAGCAGCACGGAACCAAGCTAAGACAGTGATCTCAAAGCAATGGCCCTGGGGTGGCTGCCCTCTTTGCACCAATCCAGGTGAGGTTGACTGAGCTGGGGTGGAGAGAACAGAGGAACACAAACACTTCCTATGGTTGGAGAAAAGCCTAAAAAGAGAAAAACCATAAGAGACCTCAGTACAGGCTCAGTGGCACATGTCTGTGACTCTGCCACTCAGAAGTCTAATACAGCATTCAAACCCATGGCCGTTCTGGGCAACACAGAGACACTCACTCTGCCTCAACAAAACAAAACCAAAAGGCAAAACCTAAGACAATAAATTCCAAAAAAAAATAAAATAAAATTAGAAACTAAAAAAAACCAAATATCCCAGATAATCCAGGTACATACTTGGCAACTTCAGCACACTGACCAAAAATCAATAATGTGACTGCCTACAGAGGAGGACCACACAGGGCATTAGTACTGGCGAGAACAAGGAGGTGCTATCCGCCCCTAAAGACAGAGTAGCCTACAGTTTACAGAGGATCCATATGTGCCCGCTGAGTGTCCCTCTTCCAGAGCTCTCTATCCCTCTTCCCAATGCCCGCCTTTATGCTACCAAATTCTTCTTAGAGCAGAGTCAAGTGCTAGGACCCTGTCGATTGGCTACTCCTTGAAGCAAACAGGAGCAAGGATAAGCTGTCTAGTTCCTCGCCCCCATCCAGTCACTGTCCACAAACACAGAAGCTCTCAGGGCCCCCTGTCTGCCAGCCACAAGGTGAGGCCACACAGGCTCACTTGCTAACACAGCCCAAATTTCAGTACAATAATCATCTCCAACCTTTATGTGGTAGGAGGAAATCCTTTCAGAGCCTAACTCTCAAAGGCATAACCACCCAGAACCTCTTGGGTGAGGTTCTCACCTTTACCAAAGTCAGGCCATGAAGGGGCCCAACTGACATTCAGAACAGGCCACTTAAAAATGGAGCTGCCCATCCCAGGCACCCACAGGGAGTGAGAGTAGAGATCACCTCTCTAAGGGAACAGAAAGAGTGGGCGATGCCTGGCAACAGTGGAGAAATGTGTGATTATAACCACTGAAGACACTGTTAGACAGTGTATTAAACTTAAAAGAAAAGCACACCAACACCCACCACTGCAAGTGCTTTTAACATGAAACCCTTGGAAATGTCCTCACTCTCAGCCCAAGTCAACATTTATCCATGTATGTATGTGGTGCAAGCCCAGGTCACAATCTGATACTATCTGCATGTTAACATCATCAACATAGAAACTACAGTTACACATCTGATATAGAAAGAAGTGGGGAGGGGATGTAGGTGCTGGAAAGATGCTCAGTGGTAAAGATACTGGTTACTTTTCTGGACCCAGATTCTCCAATCCACATGAAGCTCACAATCATCTATAACTCCAGCCCCAGGGGACGTAACTCACCCTCTTCTGGCCTCGGTAGGCACCAGGCACACATGTGGTGTACATACTTACATGCAGACAAAACACCCATGTGTATAAAATAAATTAGTTTTAAAAAAAGACATGGGAGTATTTTCTGAGCACAGCCATATTATATTGTAAAAGTGTGCGCATGCATGCATGGATTCTGCTCAAACCAGGTGCCCAATCACTTCCAGATGCTATGGCTGGCCTAGGATATCCAATGTTAAGAAAAAAAAAAACTCGCCCTTCATGCTCAGATAATTGGGTTCAGGTTATATAAAACAGGATGTAACTCCTCAGCCAAGGCAAAAATCAAAGAATGACAACTGTGTAAACAGCTGACATGATGGGACAGTGAAGACTCTGAGAAGCCAGTGACTCTCTGTCTGCTCTGTAGCTACCTCCACCTCATACCCGTGATCTAATGGAAAGCAGGGTGTCCCAGGCCCAAGACCAGGATGGAGTTCAATCTTCAAGTGGGACAAAGGATGTGGGTCCAGCTGTCAGTCTGACCAAGGCCTTGCCAATGGACTGGTACAGTGTGACTGCTCATACACCCACAGGCAACCTCAACCAAGAAAGGGTAATGCCTATGCCCACAGCACCAAAGCAGGTAAAGAGGTGGCAGAGGCATGGTGAAGGATGGTGGGGTCCCCTGTACCTCCCATCCAGGGTTTTCCCATGGTACCTGTACTCACTCAGAGCCCCAACCCTGAGTCAGGGCTGGCATACTTGCATGACCGCTAGTCATAGAGCTGCAGGACTTGAGGCCACTGGAGGTTGAATCAATATCACCTTACCCCTTTCAACCCCTATGACCAATCGAGGTTGAAGAAAGGCTATTCAACTTCCCCAAGACCACACAGCTCCTGACTAGAAGAACAGAGACATGACCATGTGATCCTTTCCTGGGTCCCAGCTCTTAAAAAGCAAAGAAAATGGCAGCTGATATAAGCAGATAGATTATCAATCTCCACGGAGACTGTCGGGAGCGGCAGGGAAAGAACCTGAGTGGTGGCCACAGATGCTCTCACCCGCCTGGCAGCAATGAGACACACAAATTCGACAGAGGCCTGAGATGTGAGGCCACAAGACCTCAGCTCTAGACTTGATTGCCACCAATGACTGGAGAAGACACAGGGCCAGGTGAAGCTGCCAGTCTGGGCCTCCAATTTCTCATCAGTAAGACAACTGGGCTGCACAGGAAATCCTCAAAGGCCCCTCACCACAGTTCCAGTCACCAGAGGCTAATTATAGTCAGGCTTACCAATGAGGTATGTCATCTCCTCTCTGCCCCTCCACATTAGGGCTCCCTGACAAGGGTTTCAAGAGCATTCCCCTTCCCCCTCCACCCTCGCCCACAGCAAAGCTTTAGCTCCTAAGAGTCAAATGCATCAGGCCAGGCTGAGTGTTCACTGGGGACCAAAGGGGAAAAATAAACTGTGTTGCTCAGGTCAGGAGGCGAGCAAACATACCCCTCCTACGCAGCATTGTTCCCAGGCACCATGTCAGCATTCTGTGGGCCTCACAGCCCGCGCTCCCTAATATGGCCAAGCTGGACCAGAAGACAGCCAGCCACTTCCCCTGCAGTGATCCATGGGGACCACCACTGCGGACACACTACCAGCTGCAGGTAATGGAGGTCCAGTCTTCAACAAAGCACTGGGAGCCAGCCAGCTACACAGTAGGTCATGAAGACCTTTATATCCTATATATCCGGCCTCCAGGAGCAAGCCTGGTTGTGGGTAGTCACCTGGCAACAGGAAGTTCACTGCCTCACACAGGGAACGAGCTTCATGGCCATCTGGTGTCCACAGAAGTAAGAGTCTGGGCCCGGCTTCCTCCTATCACTCTATAGTCAAACTGCAGCTCTTCCATGAGTCCAAACAGAATAGCCACCACCATGCTGAAGAGGGCAGTCGGAGCTATACTGCCTGTCAGCTGCATCCTCTTTAAGGCTATAAGGCCTTGTGCTCCAGTCTGAACCCAAGATCTGCTGTATACAGCAGTCTCGTTTTGGACAAATTGCTTAACTTAGCCTCCCCATACCTCAATTTCTCTGCCTGAAAAAATTAGGTGCAACAGCAGAGTCATCACATAAAAACTGTTTGGAATTGGGCCTGGCACAAATAAAGCTGCCTCAGGGCTAAGCGCTGTCATTTCCTTCAGCATTTCTCCATTCTGAATCTTCACCAGTACCCAACCCTCTGCTTGTTCCAGCCATGCAAGTTCTTGGTCTGCCTGGATTCATCTGGTCCTGTGCTTCTCCCTGAGTAATGCTAGACAAACCATCTCCTGAAAAAGGAGGCTCACACACTATGCCTCAAAGATGGCATATGGTCACACAGGTAAAACACCTGCCTACTAATAGTTACTGGCAATCACTCCAGTGGATGTGGAATTGTACAAAAAGCCTGTGTCATGTTCTTTCACTGATGACCAACTGTCGGCACACAAAGCCAGCTATCAGGTGGATTGATCACTTTCTCAAGCCCACTATTAAGACCACTCGTCCTTGCACTGTGACAATATCTTCATTTATTTAAAGCCCACACAGGACTTAACGTTTACATTTCATCCTGTGGCTTTGAACCTGGAAATAAGAACAGGAGGATCTGCTGATCAGCTGACTCAACCTGCTCAGCAGCTTCCTAGACAGGACCACAGAAGCAACTCCCAGGCCTAAGACAATGGTGGCCACATGGTGAGGGCCTCAGCTAGCTCTGCCCACTGTTCAACACGGGGATAAGAGCCAGCTTTTGTAGTAGAGTTCTAGTAAGAGAGACAGCACTTCACTTTGGAAGTACAGCCATGTGAACAGGCTGCTGACGGGCACCCAACCCCTCAAGGTCTCTACAGCCTTCCTCCAATGTGATATTCAGAGTTCCTACTTCTCAGTGATGCTTCTAGAGAAGATGGTCCACCTCACTGCTGAAGGCAGGACAATTCAGGACTTGAGCCTGATGGTGTGTCTTAGGACTTGACTATTACTGACAGAACATTTCCACACCTTTTAAAGAGCATCTTCCCACAGCCCCAAAGTCCAACTCCATGAACTCTTTTTGAGGAGCTTAACAAGGTATGAGATATGTCTGTCTGTGTGTGTGCGCGCGCGTGCGTGCGTGTCCGTGTGTCCCATAAGTATAGTATTCTCTCTAGGGGGTATCCCAGGAGCAGTGAGGGGCTGAGTTCTTGCGCAGACAAACCCTCTGCTCTTCCTAGTTCTCCTAGGAAGAGGCAGCACCTACTGAGGGGTTCCTAGGGAATCCAGGCTAGAGGAGGAAGCGGTTGAAGGAAGAGCAGAAGAAATCAGTGTATGAAGAGAAAGTCAATGTGATGCCATGAAACAAGTATGAGCTGAAGGCCAAAGAGGGAAGCTCAGGGTCCAACCGTACCACTTCCAGTGCACTTCTGAGCTTTGGAATGACACTCACAGTACAAAGGGAACAAACAGAGCCACCTCAATGCTTCTCCTGGCACTGACACTTTGAGTTCTCAGCCAAGACTTCTGTGCTTTAACTTTTATGTCTCTCTTGGTCTGTTCTACAGATTAGGACGCAGTAAGGCCATCTTCTTTCCTTTTACCTACTGGGTCCTTGGCAAAGGCACGGCAAAGACTTGTGAGGTTTAGCAGGTGCACTGACACGCACCCGCACACAGCAGATTTACCTCAACTCCTGAAGTTCCAGGAGGCCAGCTCCCCTGCTCCCATCACTATCCTTGAGAGACTCAGAGACAGGCTTGCCCCATGCATGGGGCTTGAGGAGATGTGTGTACAAGGGTGCCTGCAGCCTCTCGAACCTAGAGCCGAGCAGATGCCCTGCCTCCGTGCAGATGGGCCAGTTCAGCAGTTTTTCAAAGTCAACAAAGTCCAGTTTTCAAATCCTAAAAGGCTTCTCAAGCCCCTTTTAATCTGTCTGCCATTTTGTTTCATCTGTTCAGCTCAAGTCAAGGGGAACTTGACATTTGGAATACTCACTGCAAATAATGCGGGGCCAGCGACATGTGCTAGAGCAGGCATACACACACACACACACACACACACACACACACACACACACACACACACACACACACACACACACACACATGCATTTGTACAGCATACGAACTGAACTAGAGTCCAGTAGAACCCAGAACTTGGGAGGGGTGGCTTCTTTGATCCCTGCTCTTCAACAACCCACTCCGACCTGGCTGCCCATAAGTAAAATGGCCTCAAGGTCCAAGGGCAGAACTGCCCCAACCTCTGGTCACTGAGGCTTCAAATGCTGCACTAGCACAAAGCCTTTCCTTTGGCTTTATTCTTGGCTTTCTTTTCCTTTTTCACCAAGTGCACGGGACTGAAACAAGACTTTGTTAGACAAGTGTTCCCCCAGAGCAACGGCCCACTCCTTTGCCTGGTTTGAACTATATAGCCAAGGCCAGTCAGAACTCATAGCCATCCTCCCTCCTGCTGGAATCGCAAGCATGAGATATCGCCCACCCCCAAACTTGTCAGTACCCTTTTGGTAAAAACTAAACTCGCAGGACATCACCCAGAACAGCATGTATGAACACGTGACACTCAGTAGCCAACAACCCAATTGTGCACACCTGGAAACCTCTACCCTCAATTCTTTAAGTTCCTGCCACTCGGCACCTGAAAGAGAAGCAGACTCTGACCACCCCAAATGACCTGGGCCCTTCTTCTGCCTTGCCATGGCTTCTGTTCCTCCTTCAGAGCCCAGCACATATGCCTGGCTTGTGGATGATCAACTATAAAATCATTGAGAGATGATACTTTATTCCACTCTGAATACACACACACATAGTGTGTGTCTCAAACTGAAAGACTGACTACCTGTTGAGTAAGTCTGTGGTGAGTACAAGGTCTCTGCCTCCCACACTGGCATCCCATCCCCAGCAGCAAATGGAAGAACCACGGAAAATATAAGCCCTAAGAACAAACTCCCAATGACCCAGGGTAACTGCACGGTCACTTTAGGTTCCTCTGCCTTCAGAACACATATACCCAAGGGGTTGAGCTCAAGTTTCCATGCGGGTACTGGCAGCCAAGGGAGCTCTCTCCCCGACTGAAGCCAAACGGGGATCTGGCCACAAACATCTAGTAATTCTGAACATGACGTGAACAATGTAAAAATAGCTCCTGCAGTTCTGCTCCCACCCTGGTGACACAAAGGGCAGAACAAAGTGACACCCCTAACAAGCCTCAGCTTGTTCCCACATGGACGCCCCAGCCTCCTACATCTAACCCAGCTGCTGTGTGCCAATGGGGAATTCTAAATTACGACTGCCATCTTTTTCACAGGTCTGAAACCAGATCATGACAACAGTGTAAGGAATCCCCAAATGGGATGTGTAAGGTCCAAATGACACACTAGTCTTCTCTACACACCTCTCCTGTGTGCCTTTCTTTCATGTGGCGCTCACCATTCTGAGTGCACACATGCAGCTAGGCACAGTGGTGTACGCCTTCAATCCCAGCACTCTGTGAGTTCGAGGCCAGTCTGGTTTACAAAGTGAGTTCCATGACAGCCAGGGCTATACAGAGAAACCGCCTCAAACAAAACAAACAAAAATTAAACATACCGAGTGAGTGCACGCACGCACAGGCTTTCTCTCCCACAGCCTCTGGATAGACACAGCATGTTTTAAGCTGGATAGGCTGGTGCACACCTCTAGTCTCAGCTACCTAAAAAGCTGACTGACGCAAAACACTGCTTGAGCCAGGGGTAGGATTCTAGCCTTGGCAACATAGCAAGACCTTGTACTATTACTAAAATAGATAAAAAGCACACAGGAGGAGATGGCTCCATGGGCAAAATACCTGCTCCACTGACCTAAGGATCTAGAGATCCCACACAAAAGCCACACATCTCACGTCCTGGTACTACTACTGAGAAACAAGCAGATGAGAGTTCCTGGGAGCTCACAGGCCAGCTACAGTAGGCTTCACGGCAGTGTAGAAAAGACACTGTCTCAAACAGTGCGGAAGGCAAGTACCTACACCAAGGCTGTCCTCTAACTCCCTCATGAATGCCATGGCACATGTACACGTGCACACCTCATACATACAAAGATCTTGGTTTTAATTATTTTAAAAGCATGCTAGCCTCTCCAGACAGCAGCTAACACTCACTTGCCATCATCTGGCTTGTTTGTTTGTTTGTTTGTTTTTAAAAATAGGGGATAATGGGAGTCTTATCCTTAAGGCTACTAATACTGTATGTATTAAATGGAAAGTGTATTGAAGATTCTCAAAGTGAGGAGGACAGACTGGTGGCTCTAAATCTACTGCTTGGACCTCAGCAAACTGGGAGCTCCAAAAAACTTTAGTCACCTAGAAAATGGGTAAAGAGACCAAAGCTAATGCTTATCCCTGAAAATAAATGTAGTATTAGCCCAATCTAATACATAGCTCTACACTTGGTATAAAAGTGCATTTATTCCTTTTCCCTGCACACACACACTGGGAACTGAGGACTAGCAATCCGGTGATGGTAGCACACAGCTTTAATCTCAGCACTTAAGAGACAGAGGCGGATGGGTCTCTGTGAGTTTGAGGCCAGCTTTGTCTACAGATTGAGTACCAGGACAGCTAGGGCTACACAGAGAAACCCCATCTTAGAAAAACAAAATAAAACAAAACAAGAAAGAAACATGGCCATGTTGCTTTTCAGTCTGTACTTAGGTCCCTGTCATATGACCTGGCATAAAAAGTCTCCTCAGTATTTATAAAATTAATTAAACCAATTTCTTCTGTCTTGCCTCTCTGCGTTCTAGGTACCAAAGAGAAAACACTCAGCACTGAGGAAGTCCTCTGAAGGTGTGTGGCTTCTTTGCGGTCATATTGGCAAAGGGAGTGGGGATATCTGTCCCATCTTACACATACCCACCCACTTTCCAAAGCCACTTCTGAGGCTACAGAAGTTTCCTCAGAGGACTGAGGCTCAAAGCCAGTGAGTAGCATCAAGCCCAATGTGTCCCCAAAGTAATGGAACCCTTCATACCTGTGCAGGATAGGAGGGACTATTACCCCTTCAAAGCCCAAAAAGAAAACTCATCTGCTGCCAAGAGGAGCAAGTGCGGGCTTTTTATTTTTAGTTACAAATGACCGAATGTTACTCTCAGAAAGGTGGAAATTCTGCTTCATCACCCTCCGTGCCATTCCAGAATCCCCAGTCTCTGCAGAGACGAGGAAGGGGGAACAAGAGGAAGGTCTAACATGGTTGCAGAGACAAGAAGGAAAGATACAAAGAAGGAGAGGATGGGGAGCCATGGAGGTCATACAGCCCCGTGACTCTTCTATTAACTGGAGGCAGAGTGCCCTCCATGGCCCACCCAAGAAATGGAAGCTGTGACACTATCCCAGCCTCCTGGGAGATGGGGTAGAACCACGCTATTAATCAGAAAGGCTGAGCTCTGCTTTGGCCACGGTGCTCTGAAGGAGCAGGCTGAGTCTCTTGACTGCTGTGTGCGCCCCACACAGAAAGGCTGAGCCACACGGCGGAATGCCCACTCCGCCACCTGTCAGATCATCCTTCCGCAGTGGAGGTCTGGGTAAAGATGCTGGGTTCTTGGCTAAGTCTTTTCCAATCTCTGGACTTCATGTCTTTCCATCAAGAGGGAACAAGCTGATGCAGACTCAGGTGAGGCAAAACCCGGCCTGCTGGCAAATGCCTGCATGAAATTTCTTGAAACCTCCCCATTAGCCTACCCTTAAGAACCAGGCAACTGGACCTGGGGGTGCTCTCCTTTGACTCCAGCGGCAGAAGCAAGAGGATTACTATGAGTTTGAAGACAGCCTGGTCTACAAAGCAAGTTCCAGGATGGCCATGTCTACACTGTGAGACTCTTGTCTCAAAAAAGGGAGGTGGGGGATGCCATCCATAGGGAATTGTGATTATAATGCCATTCCCTCCACCTTTACCCAAACAGTATCCAATGCACCAAGAGTAGACCCTGGCCACCATGGCTGCAGACCATAATGATTTCCTGACTCAAAGGGAGTTGGTTGGTTAGTTTTATGTCAATTTGGCATAAGCTAGTTATCTGAAAGGAGGGAACCTCAACTGAGAAAATGCTTCCATAAAATCTGGCTGTAGACATTATATTAATTAGTGATTGATGGGGGAGGGCCCAATCTACTGTGATTGGTGCCATCCCTGGGCTAGTGGTGCTGGGTTCTCTAAGAAAGCAGCTGAGCAAGCCATAAGGGGCGATTGCAAGCACCATTCCATGGTCTCTGAATCGGCTCCTGCCTTGAGGTACCCTGCTTTAGATCCTGTCCTGATTTTCTTTAACAATGAACAGTGCTATAAGAAGTGTAGGGCATACACCTTCTCCTCCTTGTCAAGTTACCTCAGTCATAGTGTTTTGTTGCAGAAACAGAAGCCCTAGACAGGAGGGCAGGTCTTCCCTGAGTTTAGCCTCCACATTAGTTCTGGAAACCACGGGGACGAAAAGGAAGCATGACCCAGCCAGAAGAAAGCCAGCTCCTTAAGAACTGCTCCCAGTGAGATCTGAGAGGTGGTTAAGCCCACTGTGGAAAGCCGTATATGCAAAGGCTGGAGCTGTGACTCTTGAGAAACAATGGGGGACAAGAAGGGTAGCCAGGGTGCCCTAGCAGGGCTAACAAGGCAGGCTTTCATGGCAAACTGTCACTGTAATCTGGGAGGCCCTTTTGGGTTAAGGTTTGAAAAGATTGTACTGTACTGAGTAAGCCAAAGAAAAACAGGCTCTCAGCAAAGAGAAAGCAGGGCCACAGGGGCCCTAGAACCCAGGCACCTGAGAAAAGAGCCTGTCCCGTGCCCTTCACACCTCTATCCCTACCCCTCACTTCCTGCTTGTTTAGCCTCTTACTTTTATTTATTTTTAAACTGGGGCCTGCTTGTGGTCAGGTTAATACATTTTTAAAAGAAAGCCTTGAGTGTGCTGTGGCCTCCCCAGGAGGAGAGGGTGGATCAATGGTCCTTCTCTTCTCTCTCTGCCACCAGCAAAGGCTTGAGGGACAGGTGGGCAAACAGCATCCTGTGAGTGGGCCTAAGCAGGGCCCTTGACTGTTTCTGTCACTCCCGGGGCACGCTCCCTCCCACAACAACTAGTAGAGAATTCCAGACAGCCTAGACACAAATTGTTCAAACCTTAGCTGCTCAGTATCTGAACAGCACTGAACTTGGTTGAAAAAGAACACTACTCCCTTCCCCGTGCCCTGCATGGGAGTCACTCTGACAGATGACCCGGCACATCTTATGTCTGTGGAAACCAGACCTGTACCCTCTACTCTCCAGTACCCCTAGGCCCCAACCACAGACCCTTACCCCATCATGGAGTGTTGAGGGCTCCCCCTCTACCCTCAGGGGACAACCTCTCAGACACTGACAGATGGGGAATCCTAAAATACAATGCATGGATCATGTTTCGTGACTAGCAAGTGAGCCAGCCGGGACACTCAGAGAAGCCGGCCGGCTCGGGAACAGGATTTCACACATTTTGCAGAGCGGCGGACCTGTGCTCTCCTCCTCCAGCTTGTAGGCTCCTCAGAAGACAGTGTGTCTGCATGAGGAGGACACAGAGTGGGTACAAGCCTGGGCGAAGGAATGGTGTCCTAACCCTCCACACTTAGTCATCGTTTCCTGAACAAGGGCACAGTCATTGCTCTTGCTAGGCATCTGCCACACACTCTGAAGCCATCCACACTGCTTCCAGTCCAGGCTCTAGCCAGAAATATTATCTTTCTGAACTTTCACTTGCTGGTCTATAAAAGTCATGGTGGATTTTTTTTCTGGGGGGGGGGGGTCACAGTAGAACTTCTTCCTCGCTGCGTCACAGTGAGGAAGGTGAACAGTAGAGTTCAAGAGTACAGCAGACTGTCATCTTTACAACAGCACAACTGTGGGTTCCTCTCTTTCTAGTCCCACTGAAAGGCTCCAGGAGGCCATGCAAGCAGGCCAGGAGGTTCAGTAGTTTGGGGAGTTGATCTGCTCTGGGAGGCCCCCTAGAGAAGGGATTGGGAGAGTCTCCAAACCAAACCAGTGGTGTTCTGTCATTTGTACATGATAGTGGGCAGTGCTTGGAGAGGGGCAGAGGAAAAACACAAAAAGGTGAGAAACCAACTTACCAATTTGACACACACACACACACACACACCTCAATGCCTCCCACATAAAGACAGACTCTAGGGCTCTCTCTGAGCAAGAATTACACCTCACCTCCTCACTCCAACAGGAAAAAAAAAGGTATTAGTTACATTCATCACCAAGATCTACTGACTTTAAGTGGTAGTGAACTGTCTAGGCAGATCTCACAGAAAGCTCTGGACATGCAGATCAGCTAAGTGGGCTATACCACCAGAGTCGGAGGTTAGAAAGGAAGGAAGACTGGAGGCAAGAAACTGGGCCCAGAAGACAGAGCCCAGCAGCTGAGAAGTGCATCTGATGAGACCCTATGGAAGGACTCTGATGAGACCCTATGGAACTGTCTGAACAGCACTACTATCTGTGGTTGTGAAGGCCTGAGGTGCAGTGGTTACTTTATGATCTATCTTCTTTTACAAAGAGCATACACCCACACATACTCTGGGAACAGACAGCAAACTCTAAGATTGCAAATGCACTGTATCTATCACTCCTGAGGTAACAATACTTCTATCCAAAATGTGACAGATGCCACTCCTAGAAAGGCAGAGTCAAGTATGCTCAAGAGTCTTCTTGGATTCTTCTGGAGTTGCTTTATTACAAGCACATAGATGTGCTCTGGCCAGTGCCACCTGCTGGGGTGGTCTGTAAAGGAGGGGAGGGCACGAGGACAATGCCAATAAAATTCCTTCTCCTTGTTTTATGTGGTTTGCAGAGACATGATGAATATCCAAGATAGGGAGCAAGGTTCCTCACTGCCCAAGGCCCTGTCACCTGCAGACAGTGCTCTCAAGTTTACCGGCACAAGGTGGGAAATTTCATTTGACACGTGTGGTTTTCAGCTGTAGTGTTTTGAGGACATGTAGAAGCCAGATTTCCTATTTACACTATGATGGTTTCACCAACTCAAAAGCTACAGATGCCTCCACTCCGATCCTGTCATCTGAGCGAGCACTGCTGGAACAGACAGCCTGCAAGGACCTATGGAGTTCCACCTGGGTTCTGTGCAATGAGAAACTTAGGTGAGGGGAGAAAGCTGGCTGGCCCCAGCCACTAAACACTAACACACACCTGGCCATTCGTGTTCTTCCACAGCAAAAACACATCCGTATTGACACTGCACAGTATTTGCCCTTCCAATAAAAGTGACCAGCTACCAAGGCTACCTGGAACAGACCACACACACATACCAAACCATCAGAGTCTGCCTTCCTCCAGGGAAGAGCCAGCCAACCCTCTACCTTCCCCATCACCCTTCTTTAAGAAGGAAAAGGAGCCAAATAGCCTCAAAATTAACAGGGATGGAAGGCAAACCTGCCTGGTTTCTAAGCCATCTCCTAGTACATGTGCAAACATTCCCTTTACGCTTTCTTTAAAAATTTCTAGAAATAAATTCTCACCCCAAAAACCAGGTGATGTCTCACTCCCATTGCTGGCTGAGACCAGACTGTGACTGGCGCAAGTAGAAACTTTAAGAACCCTCATGGCAGGAACTGAAGCACTCCTCTGGGGTTACAGACCTCTGGGAAGGTTGGCTTGTGTTTTCACCCCCGCCACACCCCACAACAAACAAACAAGCAAACAACATGTCCAAGGCCTCCCCACATCCAGGTACCTATGAACCTGTCAAAAGGTCCTTTACAGTGTAATCAAGCTAGCATGAGGTCATATTGGATGTCAATGGGCCCTATTCCAATGAGAAAATGTAGGCGCACAGACACATGGAGAATGCCAAGTCAGGAGAGGCAGAGATTGGAATGGCATGGGTCAAAGAATGCCAAAAACTGCCAACACCACCAGAAGAAAAGTCATGAAACAGGCCCCTAGACCCTTCAGGAGTGCAGGACCCTCTACTGATCCTTGATCTTGGACTTCTAGTCTTCACTCATTTATGGTCCTTTGGTGGTACAATTTTGGAAATATGTAGACCTCTCTCTCACCTACCCATCAACTGCCCCTTTTCCTCTGCACTATTCCCACCTCAAATACATGACCCAAAATGATAGAGCTACTACCACTGTGCAACCAACCTTGACGGTTCACCAGGACCACCAGGGACAGGCCAGAAAGAGTTCAAGTGCCATCCAGAGCACAGCAAGAAAGTCAACTTTACTAGGAGGTAACTCTGTGACTCTCGTGCCCTACTGAAGTTCCTGGAACCTCACTACAATAGTCTGCCACACAGAAGATCACCTGGTGCTCTCTATCCACACAGCTGTTGTACTCTGAGCTTCACAGAGAGAAAGGCAGCCTGCTTCCGTCCAGGGGCTAGGCTTATTTATTTTGGACTTCCATGGGGCCAAGTCAACATGGGCAGGCCAAGTAGCTGGCTCGGCAGATGGATGGCTGGAGATTCCACACTCTGCCCTACCTGTGCTGGCTTAGTCACCTGTGATCCCATTCTCCATCCTCTGTCACACTCAAAGTTCAAATCATAACACCAGGGGGCCTCAGCAGTCACATGAGATTTGCACCTACGCACGTGCACACACACAAGTCTTTTCAGGCCTCCACAGCTTTATATGCAAAAACAAACCACCTTGAGAACAAAAGGGCAAAATCTAGCAAGGCATGGTGGCTCATGGCTCATGCCAATAATCCCGACAGGAAGACTACCACAAGTTTGAATCCAACCTACGTTAAATAATGAATTCTAGACCAACAGTGACCCTTTTTCAAAAAACAAAAAAATAAAGAGAATCTGAGGTCCGAAAAACTAGCAACCATGGCCCCACAGAGGGTTTAAACACACACACACACACACACACACACACACAAAGCCAAGAATCCTAGTCCATCGTCCCAATACCCCACGAATCCAAATTAAACAAGGAGCCCAGCAAATAGCTGCCTCCAGCTCTAGCCTCAGTTAAACATATTTCAGAGCTCTGGGAATAGGGAAGCTACACTATGTATAACCAACAGGCTGGTGTGGAACAGCCAGAGAATCCACCAAAATCATTATTTTTGCAATTGCCTTTTTCAAGAGCTGGCCCTGCCTCACCTGAGAGTCATAACAATTCATCCCCCCCCCCTCAAATTTAAGCACCTAGCTAGTGCCCTGCCAGTAGTCACACTAAGTGCTGAAGCCTCAGCTGCTGGCTGTCATTCCAACCATCTGCCTCAAGTTAAACTGCACCAAACCACAACCCCAGATATTTAACCAAAATCACTTTTACGACCCCCACCTCACCAGGCTATTCCTCACCTGTAACTCCCAACTGGAATTGTGAAGACCCCCTAAATAGAACAATGGATTCCATTTGGAAAGGCCTATAACACAAGGCTGTTTGACGTGTCTGTAGCTCCAATTCTACCTGAAGAGATGATCTGAGTAGAGGTTGCATGCACTTTCTGAGCCTCTGTTGCCTCTCATGAAGATGGACATCTCCCTACTGCTGCTGTGGGGACAGAGAAAAGGACACAAGAGTGCTTCTGGTGATTCCACACCAAGGCTGCTATACAGCACTGAAGCAGCCTTGCTCACCAACGCTGGGACAAATGAAGGCACAAGCTAGAAATCTGTGCCAGACACAAGGCAGCCTGACAAAGCAGAAGTCCTGCTTTGCTCAAGTGATTAACAGGCCCAAGAAAGGCTGTGGTGCGATTTACGAGGGCCATGGCCAAGAAAGATTTATCCGTGTATGGCCTTCAGATGGCTTGTCAGGCTCTCCAGCAGCCCCGGTTTGGCTACGGATCTCAGCAGCAAGTAATTTTCTAATTGATTCATTAGCACTCCAATCAGCAACTCCTTAGACACAAAGGGTCTTGTTCAAGTCTGGATGCACAAGCCCAGGATGCTGAGCTGCGAGAACTCTTCCAGCCGCAGCCTGGGATCAGCAAACAGCACCCCACACAGAGACTTTACAAAAGTCACCCACTGAGGAGAAACCTCAGTCTGGAAACAGAAACTGAGCCTCCATGGTTTCTCAGGTGCTGCAGGTTTATCTCTTATTAAATATTTGTTTTACTTTCAGTGTGTGGAGGCAGGGGTGTGCCGTGATCACACTCACAGAGGTCAACAACACAGGATCCCCTGAAGCTGGAGTTACAGGCTGCTGTGACCTACCGGTATGGGTGCCAAACTCGGGTCTTCTGCAAAAGCAGTGTATACTCCTAACTACTGAGCTATCTCTCCAGCTCCAGGTCATGTTCTATCACAACAATACTCTGAGCCCCATGAAAAGCTGAAAAGAGGAAAATCCTCAAGAATCTTGACTACAGTGAGCCTTGGTACTGGACTGACAGGTGACTTCTTCCAGTGCTGAGGTTGGAACCCAACACCACGCACATTAGACAGTATTGCACCACTGGGCCATCCTTCCACCCTTTTGCTGCTATTCAACTGTGTATAGAACACACAATTCCTTCTGTTCTCGAGGACAGAAAAGCAACAGTGGCCCACGTTAGTGTGATTATTGAGTAAAACTGCACACAGAACACCAGACTGAAGGGCAGAGGGCCCAGTGCCTCTGAGAAAGCATCTGTAGTTCTACTCAGAGTAAATCACTCCAGTCACACCTATGAACAGCTAGAGCTCAGTAACAAACCTCAAGAGCAACACTGTAATAATCTAAGTAGAGATTAACTTTAAAAACAATTTTAGCTAGCCATCAGCTCGATGTGCTTGCGATCCCCTAACCTCAGCACTGGAGCACACCAGCACGACTATAAATTTAAAGTCCAGCCTGGGCTATTCAGCAAGACCATGCAGCAAACCAACCTTTCTTCATTTCACGTTCCTCTTAAAAAGTGGACTCTTTACAAGAAGATGAGTCTAGGACAGTGCAAGCTGACACAAAGGAACTGTGGGCAATCTCAGAGGAAGGCTGGGTCCTCTGAAAGCCCTCTTGGAACCAGTGTGCTGTATACACACTCAACTGTGGCAAAGTCCTTGTGAATGTTCATGCAGGTGTAACGATGCTTTGAAACGTTCCTGACCCAACCTGCCTGGCTCAGCACACTCCTCTACTTACTACGTACCCTACCAGCCATGTTCATCTCCCAGATGGGTCTGGTGAGCCAAGGGGCAGTGTGGTCCCCAACTAAGCAGAAGGCTCTCACAGCATAAAGGAACAAACTTTCACATGAGGCACCTCGGTCTACACAACCCTGGGCTAGGCAGAACTCAGGGCACACAAAGGAGCAAACACCAGCATTGCAGAATCAGCACCTAATGCCTTAGGACGTATGGGATAGTATACAGTTCTACAGAGAAACTGTCTAGCCTGCTAAATCTGCAGGAAAGCCAAAGGGTCCAGACCCCTGACTTATAGGAGATGGCTTCTTCAAATGACACTGGAACAAAGCCATGCTTCTCCACAAACTATCTGTGTAGAGCATTTGTCAGACATGGTCTCCCTGGGTCACCTCACTTCCTGTCAGACATGGTTTCCCTGGGTCACCTCACTTCCTGTCAGACATGGTCTCCCTGGGTCACCTCACTTCCTGTCAGACATGGTTTCCCTGGGTCACCTCACTTCCTACTAGACACTGTCTCTCTGGATCACCTCACTTCCTGTCAGGTTTCCTCTTTTCTCAAAACCTTTTCTCCCTTGGCCTCACCTCCCTTCTATCTCAAGTCTCATGATGAAGACAGTATATGGTGGCTGGTCTCTTCTGGGTCTCACCCAGTTTCCTGTCCATGTGGCACTTCCCATGACAGCACTGTCCTTAATACTATGACCAACACAAATCTAAGAGCTCCAAAATTTAAAAGAGCTACCATCTTAGCAGCTCCAAAATAATCAACACAGGTTACTCCTCTGACATTTCCCCTTCTCCAAGCCAGAGGATGATTAACAATTAAAACACTCAAGACCCACATAGCTTGAATGAGATGTCCCTACCAAAGAACACGACACCCATATAATTCCACAAAACATGAGAGGCACTGGGCCCCTGGGGTCTGACGGCCCATGAACAGCCTTCTAAAGTGCAGAGGTGAAGTAAGGACAGGCAGCTCTCTCCTTCTCCTGCCCTTGTTCCCAAGGTTCCTTGTGTATGAACTGGAGGCTCAAACCAGCACTAGTCCTCTACTCTGGGCCTATAACATGCTACAGACATCTACAAGAATGGTAGAAACCAGGCACTCTGTCTGGTACTGCTGGACCTGACAAGCATGAGGAACCTCATAGGCCCAAGTGAACTCAATGGCTGGACAAAAATCCACCTGGAGGTGAATAGAAGATGAGTCCAGAGCACAAACATGACAACTAAGACCTTCTCCATGTCAAACAAGCCCCCAAATTTAAGGAAGATTGTTGGCAAACTCGAGGAAGACCTTTCAGGTTTCCTTAAAGAGCTACTCCCACTCAGGGCAATTACAAAACAAAAACATAAAATGGGATTCAGGATCTGGGGATATATCTTAGTCAGTAAACATAAGCATCCAAGTTTGAGCCCCAGAGCTCATATGAAAATGTTGGCCTGGTGGAGTTCACACGTGACCCCAGTGCTAGAGACAGAGTCCCTAAGGACTGCTGGCCAGCCACCTTACCTAACTGATTAACAACTAGTGATGAACTGGTAAGCCAAGCAGGCCAATGAGAGACCCTGACTCAAGTAGAAAATTAACACTCTGAAGACGACACTCAAGGAGTAACCTGGCCTCCATACATGTACACAGACGTATACATACCAGCACAGATATAAACACACTTTAAAAACAAATCCATTTACTGGACATGCTGTTCCAAGGGGATGAGGAGAGAGAGCCAGTCACACCACTGTCCAGGCCATTTTTCTTTGTATGGAGAGCTATCCCACACAAAGGCCCTCCCCAGAGATCCTTCTCTTCCACCGAGCCCAGCCAACCCCCAGGAACACTGCTCACGCCATCCGAACTGTTGTTTTGGAATGTGCCAGCAATTCTGGCGGCAGGAACAGCAAGCTTTAGCTCAGCAAAGAAACCAGCTGGAGAGGCAGCCTCATGAAATGATGAAATGCCAAACCAACCCCTACATCTTCTCCAGTCTCTCGGGTCACCTACCAGATTAGAAGGCCTGTTGCTACGGCAACCATATCTTGCAAGTGTCGGCTGAACTTCCCCATAATTTTTAACCCGTTAAGTAGCTGGAAGAGGAGTGGTGTACAGCCCAACCCAAACCCCAAGTGCTGTCCTGCTTTGGCTATACTCCTATAATTAAAGCAAGAGAATGAGAAAATGGCAGGCAGCCAGGAAAGGACCAGAGTCCACAGTTGGGCAAACAAACAGTGAGAGTGAACAGGCTGCTTACACACCCACCGTTTTCTCCCACCAGCTATCCACCAAAAGGCTGGCTGAAAGCAGCCGGCAAACTTTCCACACACCTGGCAACACCAAAGCACCAAGAGCTACAAAGAAGATGGAGCTAAACAAAAGCAAAATGGAAAGCTGTCTGCCCCTCCCAGCAGGCGCCTCGCCCTTGTGCTGTGGAACAGCGCTGGGCCCTTCTGTGGTAAGCAGAAGGTGGCTGGGAGTTAGGCGCAGGGGACAGATGGCCCGCAAGCACTGGCACTTTCCAGTTGTCTGATAGGCGCCGGCTGCCAAGCAGGCCCCAGTCTCCTTGCAGGCTCTCCCACTCCAGAGGCAGAGCCTGGGTAGAGTCACGCCCATTCCAACGTGAGGCAGTGCTGTGACACTGCCCTAGCCAGATGCCTCTCCTGCATTCCACCCACATCTGCAAGTCATCCTCAGCATCCTCCCCATCCTCCCAGAGAGCCCAGCCACCCAGCCACGCCCTCCTTCACAGCAGGGCAGCCTGCCTCTACCCACATCCACAATTTGTTCATAGGTCTCCAAAGAACCAATCTGTACAAGGACTTTCCTCAACCCCTCCTGTTAGGAGAGGGGAAGTTCATAAATGGATGAAAGGAAGAAAACGTCCCACCACGCCAAGCCTCACCCTATAACCGCTCCAAAGATGGAGTCAGGCCTGTGGTTGAGCCAGTGGACCAAACGGTCCCTAGAAAGGAGGGTACAGGAAGGAGAAATAACTGAGCTCCCAGTAAAAGAGGGGTAAGAACAAAAGGCAGTGGGATCGGGGAAAGTGCTGGCAACCCAGGACTCCAATGAGGCTGCATCTGAGAGGGAGACCTGCCCAAGTCTTCTCTGTGCCTGGTACCCTGAGCTAGTGCAGATCTACACCATACTCGGAAAGCAAGGGACTCGCCTTAACCGTAGGGATGGGTTCACTTCTCTCCTGAGGAAAGGTTCTCAACCAGAATGCTTTGCATCCAGCCAGCCTCTGGGTCCCATACCAAAGGGACACCTGGGACAAAATCCAGTACAGTAGATTAAGATGCTAATGTCCTCCTTGCTGGTAAAGAGGCAGGCACAGCACCCGGACACATTAGCAGATCCACCAGCACCCAGCCCTTTCATGCAGATCATTCCACCAGATTCAGAAGGAACTGAAAGTGAGGTGATGGGATGGGAAAGGGGAAAGGCAGGATATGCCTCTCCCTCCCTGGGATAGGAAGGGGCACATCAGCAGAAATACCGTGTGCACCCAACCCCAAGAGGCAGCTTTCAGGGAAGGACTCCTGTGCATAATAGAGAGTATGCCATCCAGGAATGGGGGCGGGCCTTTGGGAGGAGCTCTAAGAATGTCTTTGAGATTTTTTTAAAAAGTGTTCTTTTTCTGATTTTAACCCACCAGATGGGTGGGTTACCACCAAGCTTATCCATTGTTAGGTCTTATTATCCAAATCCTTTGGCTCACTGAACAAATCCTCTCTGATCACTTACTGTATGCCAGATACTGTAAACATAAGAATGAAGACTAATCACCTGTCTACCCTTAGGGAGCTTCTTACAGGCAGACTCTGACATTTGGCTCCATCTCTGCCTTGCTGACAGGCCCTTGGCATCTGGATACAGTGGCCTTGAGCTCAAGGGTGCCCACCTGGCCCAGACAAAGTAAACGGCAGTTTCGGAGCTTCTATGCAGAACCATTTCTCAGAGACTCTCTGAGAAGTCTCTCTCTAAGGCAGAGAGCTCTGGCACAAGAAGCCTGGTGACCAACTCTGAGACAGGAAAAGAGAGAAAGGTCTGCCCCCATTACCTAAGCCTCAGTTTCTCCTACTGGCAAATGAAGGAAGGGTTTGTCCAGTCTAACTTCTAAAGACACTCTAGTGACCCTGACCCCTAGCAGCCTGGAGCTGCCCTAGTTGGATGGCACTGCCAGGGGAGCTGTGGGCAGGCAGAGCAGAGCAGGCAGCCAATGTTCAGCCTCTCAGGTCTCTGCTGCAGGGAAATGCTGCCCACAGCTCTGAATAATATTAGACGTAACATTTAGGTAAGGTTGGGGATTAAGTTAAACCTCACTTAAGAGGCAGGGATGTTGGCATTTGGGAGCAGGAAACAGGCCTGGGAACACAGTTAATACCTACCACAGAGCAAAGCGGGCCACTGCCAGCTCCTGATGAAGCATCTTCCGCTCCACTGTACTTCTCCCTCTTGCCAAATGCAGACGCTTCAAGGGCATGGAGCCAGAGAGAGGGCGCTAGAGGTCAGTTTGGAAACTATATTTTCAGAAGACCACAGACAAAAGCCAGCAAGATCCCATTCGAAGCAGAACCGAGGCTGTCTGGGAACCCATTCACTGGTGATCGTGGAAGAAGACTTTGACAAGAACAGAAACCTGTGTGAGTTGGGATGATATTCAGCACCCAAAAAGCAATTATGGGGAGAGCTCTGTCCATTTGTTGGTGGAAATACCTCAGACCCAAGCTTCTGTCTACCCTTCCACGTGACAAGTCCCCTGCCTCCTGGGACAAAGCAGGGGCTGTAGTAGGAATCAGAGCCAGAGACAAACTCTCCATCTCAGAAGGGACTTTAAAGGTGATCAATTGATAATATGCAGATAAGGGGATATAAAAGAGAACATTCGAGCCCTTCGTGCTTTAAAATAGCCTTTCTTTTTCTTTTTTTTTAAAAAAAAAAGTGCAAGATTCCTAAGGAGGGGCATGGAAAGGATTTGCCTGCCTCTTACAGGCCTCAGAAGGCTTTTTATAAACACCAGGCCTCTCTGGCATCCTTGGTCAAGCCCCGCCCCCTTCTTCCAGGCTACAGAGGTCACTCTTTTGTGGCAAAAGCTGCAGGTGGTGCCTGAGATGCTGGGTTAGTAAGAAAGGCTCCATTGTGTGAAAACTCAAATGTTTAGGGTACTTCTGTCCTGCAGAGTCAGAACAGACCAAGAGTTTCAGAGCAGACTGCATGGGAAATGCAGCAGGTAGTCACTACAGCTTTGGAAGGTCTTGCTGCCATATTGGTGATTCCTTGCAGTATCACCCAGCCTAGGGGAATACTCAAATCAGACCAATCACAAAGGAGTAAAGCTGAGCCTCCCACTGCTACTGGGTGTCAGTGTAACTCAAGACCACGGAATTGCCATCCCTACAGGTCTGGCTGAATTCTCTCAACCAAAACGCTGACCAACATATTACACATGCTTAAGGAACAGTTGAACAAAGAACAGGACAAGACAGTATGGCAAACACCAGTAATCACAGCACTTACAAGTTCCAGAGTCAAGAGTTCAAAGCCAGAATGGAACATCAGAAAACTTGTGGGATGTGTGTGTTTGTAAATGTGTACACATGTCCATGAATACAAATGCCGAAGCCGGGGGAGAACTGCATAGCCTCCTGTAACACACTTTGATGCCCTACTCCATCTTTCGCCTTGAGACAATATCTCACACTTAACCTGGAGCACACTGGCTAGCTGGCCAGTAACCTCTTGGAATCCACCTGCCTCAGCCTCCCGATGCTGGGACTACAGGCATATGCAGTCATACCTGGCTTTTTATGTGGGTGCTAGAGACTCAAAGTTGGGTCCCCCAAGCTTCAAGTTGGCCATTCGGAGTCACCTCCCTAGACTCAGTCTCAATTTTGTAACTTCTTTTCTAATGTTATCTCTCACTTTGCATTCAACTCAAAATACTGCACTAAAATAAATGTCCTCTGCAGTGTTCAAATCCACGAAAAAATACAAACTACGTAGAAGCTTAGTGAGGAAGCATGGGAATATAGAAACTTCAACTTGAGTCCCACAGAAGTAGGGCTGTTTATGTTCTGTCTACCACTTTACCTCAGCACATGGGGGGAGGAGGGGACACCACTCTGTTCAACAAATATCTTGAAATGAATTCAGCCAACAAATTCTCCGTATGACCCTGGCCAAGTTACTTTCCCCTTGAGACCATCTTTTTCTCAAAGCGGGTGGACGGCGACGCATGAGGTGCGTGATATCCCACATCTTGGGAGCAGTGTCCCAGCCCCCAACCATTCCCCACCGCCGCCATGCCGGGCCATTCGGTTCAGGCCGAGACCTGTAGCAGGGCCAAAAATGACATCAAGATGGTGATGGCGGCCGTCGAGAAAGTGCAGATATGGGAGAAGAAATGGGTGGCTGTGGGCGACACGGCCCTGAGGATATGAAATGGGTGCCTGTGACAGATAGCAAGGAGGGATCAGAAATGCATCAGATCCTGTGGAACTGGAATTACAGGCAGATATGAACCGCCAAGTGGGTGCTGGGTTGGAACCTAAGTCCTCTGGAAAAGCAGCAAATGAGCTTAGCCCCCATCTTTGGAGACTACTGTTTGGGTGGCTCTGCAGACTCAGAAGGGTATGTAGCCTACGCCAGTTTCCAGCTTACCACCCTCCTGTCCTCCTGAGCACTGGGATGGCTGCTGTCAGTCTGCAACTCCACCTACAAGAGATTTTGATGGGGGGGGGGGCGCGGGCAGAGAAAGGGGATAACATTTGAAATGTAAATAAAGAAAATATTCAAGAAAAGAAAAAATGTGCAACACCTCTCCCAAAAAAAAAAAAAAACCCAGCAACAACAATGCCATGGAACTCAAGGTAATCATCCAAAGCCAGCCTGGGAATGCCTCTAATCTGCACAAGCCTACCCAAGCCTAAGTGTTTCCACAAGGAAGAAGCTAGGAGGCAGTGTGGGGTCATGTAAAGAGCCACACAGTCTTGAGGAAGTTACTAAACTATCTACCATCTTTCAGCCTGAACTTCCTCATCTGCAAACCGAGGGCCATGCCTCAGCTACCTTGGCAGAATGAATGTAACCCCACCATCAGCACTGGCGGGAGAAGTGCTAACTGTGAAACTCTGAAATCCTCACAAGAGGAATCTGCTCTCCTGCCAGCTCTCAGTGGCATGTGCCAATTAGGGACAAAAGAAAATCAAGACCACTTCACAAAATAACATTATGTAAAAATCCACACTCCAAACACCATCACAACGTAAAGGTGTACATTCTGATAGTACAATTCACAAGGTTTTTTTTTTTTTAACCCTTCTCTGGAAACTGAACAGAGAGAGGGGTTGGAGAAGGAGAAGAAGGGTCTAGACAGTTGAACTGTTCAGCTGACAGTGAGGCTGGGGTGGGATGTCAGTTACTAAGGCTTGCAGCAAGCAGAGGAACTGCACTCCTCCACGCCCGCCCCTCCCACACAGAGGGATTTAGGAAGAGCCTTTGGGTTGGGACTAAGTGGCTTAAAGAGGAGGTGCAGAGCCTGTTCTCAAAGGAATGAGGCCGCTCTCCTCCCGCTTGGAGGCCCAGTTAAACAAGCAAGATTATAATCAGTGGTGTGTGGCAACAGAGGACCTATGAGCATCAGTAACCAAAGTCAAGACAAGTGGTCTTTCAAAACACTACAGATATTTTAGGCTCCAGTTCCACAATGCCGCAGCCGGTAACAACGTTACAGGTAAAAGCCATCTCCCCCAACTCCACCTGACTAGTAAGACCCCCTCACCTCACGCACTGATCGCACTGTCTCAATAGACATTCTCCCAGTTGGAGAGCTGGGCATCCCTTCAGAACTGACAAGGGAACATACATGTCCTCTTTTCAGTCTGTTATCGGCACCCTGACTGCCTTCAGACCTATCGTCACCTCTACCCCCATGGTAAGGACAGGCACAGGAGGCCATAAATAAACACGCCCTCACTGCATCCAGAAAGAGGCCCGCCCTCCTCTGTCCACCCCATTTCATTTCCTCACCCCACACGCAGAGCTCATGGGCAGCAGTGGCTGCCAGCCCTAAGTGAGAGTCCCGGCACCAACTCGGGTACTAGTGTGCACAGTGCACAGAGGTGCGTCTGTGCACCCCACAGTGCACAGAGGTGCGTCTGTGCACCCCAGTCATTCGAACACTCAGGCTGAGACAGGAAGACAAAGTTCAAGGGCAGCCTGTGCTACATAGAGAAACTGTCCTCAAAACGACATGGCCTCATTCATAGCACGACTCTGACCCTGTAGGGGCAGAGCAAGTGTTCCTGCGTCACTTCCTCCACAGCTGCATTCTCTTCACCTGGGAAATGGTTTAGCAGAGCAGGGACTACCTGGACTTGTCCTGTGAACTGATCCACAGAGAATGGGGGAGAAGGATGAGTTCAAGCCAACTTCCTGCAAAGGCTACCCCAAAGGGCAGAAGCCTGCATCCCCCTCAGCTCCCTCAGGTGTCCTTACACAGGTGTAGACTGCAGTCCACGGAGGGAAGCTGTAAGGAAGGCCAAGGGAGACTCCTCACCCTGAGAGCTAAAAAAACCTCAGGAAACAGAAGGCCTCATGCCTGACTTTTTCTTCATAACCAGGTAGCTGGTTTTATTTACTTAAGTTTTAGTTTATCTTCTTAAGCTGTCCAAACATTTGTCTGAGCAGCTGAGCCACATGCAGCTGCCCTAGGGGCTAGTCTTGCTTCAGTGCTATATCCCCTCAGTTCTCCCCATAAGGGCCTCCTTGAGTTTATAAAGCTGCATTTTCCCTCAGGGCCACAACAAAACAGAAGGGGGCAGGAGAGAAAATGAACAGTCTGAAAGCCAATGGTTGGCCTGCCCAGACAATACCCTAGACAGAGAGGGCGGTAATCCTCACCACCTTCACAGTCTGGGTACTGTACCTAGTGGGTCTGGGAAAGGAGGCCCCAGACCTTCGAGGCCCGCTCTGGTACAGCACCCCTGCCAGGTCCGGTCTTATCTGTGAGCCACACTTCAGTCTGCATGAACCACATGTACATTTTCTACCCAGAACTACAAGGTGCCTTATTTACCAATCTGAGACATAGGAACAAGCGTTCCCTTTCCTGCCAACAGCTCAAGAAGAGAAAACCACAGAGCCTGCAGCCTGTGAGGAACCAACATGTCTCCACCTGGCAGAAAGTAGCACAGTTCAAAGAAATGAGGGGAAGCAGTAACAAATGAACCATCCGATGCCACAATGGGCAAAGTTACAAAGAAGATGGAGGGACTGGAGAGACACGCAGCTGTTCAGAGCACAGGCTGCTCTTCCAGAGGGCCCAGGTTTAGATCTCAGCACCCACACAGCTGCTCAGAACAATCTATGACTCCAGTTCCAGAGGCTCTGACACCCTCGCTAGGCATGCATGCAGGCAAAACACCAATGCACATTAAGTGAAAATAAATTTAACAAGAAAAATACAAAAACAAAAGCAAAAAAACAAAAAAGGGCAACCACATTTGTCCTTCTTTTATCCTCTAGCGCCTCCACTTCCTGCCTTTTCCAGCCCTCAACCAAACATCATAAAAATCAAGAAGGGGCTAGGGGTGTCACATGAGAGGGCACAAGAATGCACACTGTGATCTCTGAAACCATCCTCTGAGCCACAGTTACTTAATATAATACAAACAGAGACAAAAATCCCTGAAGTCACCATGGCCTGCCTCCCTCACTGCAGGAGAGCCACAGGAAGTGTCCTGCTCTGTAGGAGATGGTGTCTTACCCAGACTCTGAATGGGATTTCCCAGATGTGCCAGCACTGCAGGAGCTGAGGGACTTACACTGGAGGAGCACACCTGCTCCCTAGGGAGTGCTGGACAAGACGATTGCCAGCTGCCAGAAGAAATGTATGGGTGTGGTGCAGACTCACGGCAAGGTGGGGCCTCAGGAGAGTTCATGGTTCGGGTGCCGCCCTATTTCAAATAGGAATTCTGCCACACAGGCTAAGCACTGCACAGCCCACCCGCAGCAGGGTGAAAACCCAACATTGCTCTGCAGCAGCCAAACAGAGTAAGGATACTCTAGAGCTAGACTGCAGACTAAGAACACAGGTCAAACACAGCACTTGTAAGTAAGCTTGACCGGGGACAGACATGAATTTGCGTCTGTATCATCTGTGGCTGAACTACAAGACCACACTGCCCACGACAACAATCTACTGGCTGGACCGTTCCAGGAAGGACTGATGACCCACACTCTACAGTAGAGCGCACTATACAAAGGCTATACGTAAACTGAGATATTTCAAAGAATAAGGTGCTACAGTTCAGCACCTTCACTTCACAGATGGAAAAACTGAGGCCCAAAGCAGAGGGGGTATCCTGTCAAAGGCTAAGGTCCCAGCTGCCTTCAAATCCCATATGCTATTAAATAAAGTTAAGTGGCGGTGTTTTCAAAACGAAAACTCAGCAAGACCTAGAAACAGAGAATAAGCCTCACAGGCATAATGCTTAGCCCACGGTCCATATCAAAGATGTGGAAAATGTGGAAGGAAATGAAAGATATGATCTACCCAAATTAATATCCCAAAGCACAGGCTAACTGCCTTTTACCAATACCCCTTCTGCACACGCACACACACACACACACACACACACACACACACACACACACACACACACACACCAAAAAAAAGCCTGGCTCTTAACAAGTCCCACCCCCTCCCTGCCCAGGCATGCCACTTCCTTCTCCGCACTGAAGGTGAACCTGACAATACAGGACTGAGCAGCTTTTCTTTACCAGTTGCTGGCAACGTCATCTTTTCAGGTCTCACAGCTCTGCCCTTGAGGAGTCCAAACTGGTGGGGTTTGTGCTAAATTTAAAGCCTCCAGTAATAAAGGCCTCTCCCAAAAGGAGCACCCAATACTTCCCTGGCAACCATGGGACAGAGATGGGAGGGGGCAAGAGAGATGGATGCTTGCTACGGTCCAGCCACAGGCAATGGCACCAAGGAGCTTCCACACACACTCACCAGGAAGACAACAGGCAACATGGACAGTGTATGGAGATGAGGCAACACTGCAAAGTTACAATTAATTCGTTGGCATATTGACAGAGGCTCTTTTGTGCCGTACAACCACATAAGGACATCATACGCCATGTCAAAAGGCCCCAGGTGGCCCAGGTACCAGGGGACAGGGGTCAAGACATGCTCAGTCATGCCACGCATTTGTCGGTGTGTTTCCTACAGGAGATGCACTAGGGATTCAAGTTTCTTATATCAACCTCAAGAAAGCAGTAATCAAAATACCAGTAAGGGTACCATTTCAGGACTGCAGTGAAAGCTCCCAGGGGGGAACTGGACGGCAGAACACTGGCTTATGAGCTGCCTGAGGAGCAGGAGCATGGACACCTTAGCATCTCTCACACCTCGGACACCTCTAGCCTTCTCCTTGCCCAGAGATTCCTGTAGCTCCTCCCACCCAGTCTTCCGTGACCTCTAATAGGCTGAACCTACCAAATGCTAGGCGTGCCTGTCTGTATTCAAATCCTGCCTGGGACACATCCTAGCTGTGTGACTATAAGCACATTACTTGGCCTCTCTGCTGTCCCTTCACCTGGGATATTAATCCCAATTCCAACTTCAGGGCTACTGGTTTGAGATAGAATGTGTTTGTCTACAGAGCACTCAGAACACTGTGAAGTAGTCTATGAAGGTCTCTATCCCTCCTTGGAAGGCGCTTCCTCAAGTCTTTTGATGACCTCCGGAGCCCTGAAGCCCCAGGTGCCGCAAACACGCCCCCTGCAGTTTATTCTGCTTTGCATCGAATCTTCACGGCCCAATCCACTCTGACGGCAGTGCTGCAACACGGGGAACAATCACGCAACTCTCTCCAAACCTTCATTTGTCTCACCTCCTGGGCCATGACATCATTGCTCCCCAGTCTCATGGGCATCCCCTCCCTTGACAGCAGAAAGACAATGTTCACTTACCACAATACTATCCTAGTGCCTCAACTCTGTGCCAAAAAGGGATCCATGACACCATTTACATCTTGCAGGCTTTCCTAGGGATCAAGGTTCTGAGGCTGACAGAGGACTGCTCTGCCACCTGATCAACTCGGTTTTAGATGATAAACGCTATACCCAAAATCAGCCCTCCTCCAAAACCATCAACACGGGCAGAAGAAAGGAGAATAAATCCTGCAGCTACTCTGGCCCCTAAGTACCCTTACACCTCCTTCTGAGACACTAGTCAGAGGTCAGCCATATGCAGGCAGTAACGGTGGAGACAGAGACTTCTTTGTGAGCCAAATCCACTGTCTCTACAGTCCAATCTGTACCACCTTGCTAGGCTTCGTCAACACAAAATGCATTCAAATAAACAGGTCTCAGCTACTACGCCTGTACACAGGGAAAAGCATCTCTAGCTAACCAATTGATATTTAGTAAGTCCCCACAGGACCTGCTGCTACAGTGAGTACAGAAGTGACAAGGGGCAATGCCCAGCTCTCTGGGACTAGCCAGAGAAGGCAGCACAGCAAACAGCAGCAGGCCTCCCTTCTCGCTTTATGGAACTGATTTTATCTGGGCCAAAGCCACTTCCACAGCTGGTCCTTCCTGGTCTATCAGGAACAATGTTAAGGATGTTCTAATAGACATGCACTGGGTATGTGTGTTTGTGTGTGCAGTCAATAGAGGACATCAGATCCCCCGGGAGCTAGAGTTCCAAACACTTTTGAGTTGCCCAATGAGTGCTGAGAACTAAACTCTAGTCCTCTCGAAAGCTCAACTAGCTCAAACTTGCCTTTCCAAGTACAAGACCCAACCACAGCACCATGCCTAAGTGCTACTTGCAACATGAGAAACTTGTGACCAATCATACCACCCAGCAGCTCAACTGGAAGAGCAGAAAACAAATTACAGAATGGTAAAGTGTGGCACAGCCAGCAGGGTACCAACAATCATTAAAGAAACACTGGGAAACACTGACATGGGACGCACATAAGCCCCTTGACACCAGCTGCCCAGTGAAATAAGTCATAAGGTCAAAAGAACAATAAATGTGGAACATTCTAGAACTTTTAGGAATGCCCAAACATGAAGGCCAGCGGTCTAGTAAGCTAGAAGCCCTTGCTGATTGTCCACACATGCCTGATCCCAGCCTTCTAATGGGCTCTGCAGTGCATCCCGATAAACTGAAACTTCCCCCATTTCTCAGAACTCTGAATACACTCCTGAAATGGGTCCAAAAAGCATCCCAGTATGAAGAGAAGGCTTGGGTCCCTTAGTCATAAGCCACTGCCTCCTGGCCAAGATCCCTACACTGGAGATCCGAAATGGAATCGAGCTCTGCAGACGCTAGGCAAGTGCCCTAGCACTGAGTCACAGCCCCTGACAATCAGAGGAATCTTAAACAGTGCTCTCTCTCAAAGGTGAACCCTCCCAGAAACAGGTGCACAAGAGGAAGCAGGACTTAGAGCAGCTTGCTGGCAGGAGTCCCCGATTGCCCCAACTCACAGCAGTCCATTTCATTTTATTATTTGGGCTTCCCAGTAAGACAAGGTTTAAAGAAAAGGCTCTGCTACAAAGGGAACAGCAGCGACTGAAGCACACATCACATGGGCTCCCTCCTTGCTGTTACCGTGGCCTGTCCCTACTTCTATACAACCAGCCGTTCTTCTCTTCTGCCAGCAGCTCCTTGGGTCAAGGCAGGAATGACTAGAGGAATTCCTGTGAGCACAAAGTCAGATGACCATGACTTTATGAATGAGAAGGACAGGCAGCCAGGTGAACAGATGAAAAGCACCTTGAAATCCAAGGTCAAGAAAACTAACGTGTAGGCTGACAGAAAGAAACTAGTCGATTTTTGAAGAGTTACATGATCACAAAAGGGCAGGCATAAGTTAGGTGAGCACAGCAGATGCCCCTGTGTCTGCACAGAGAAGATGCAGACAAAGGGGCAGGCGTGCAAGCTCAATGAGAGCGTCAAAGCTGATGCATGGAGACGCCCTGAGCTGGACCACATTCTCAGAACCAGGTGGGGTTCCCCGGAACAACATTTGCCAACTTCCTCACCCCAACCTTCTTGAGAGTCCCACATCCTAAGATCACATATAGTGTAAAGAGCCGCTTCGGGACATCCCAAGAGAAACCTTTTTGCAGAGTGAAGCTCTAGGTGTCAGGAGGGAGTTTGCATGTTCACTTCTTTCGGCTATCTAGCTAGCTCGTTTCTGCAAGACACTGCCCCTGCCCTCCCCCCACACCCCCTCCCGTGCCCTTCTGGATCACCATCTGGCACTAAAATCAAGCAGCCCTCCTTTCCTCAAACACTATGCATAGGTCTAAGATCCTCCGGGGCCGTCCTGGAAGTTGGTAAGACTATCTCTGCCAGGCAGGTACAGGTCTTCCAACTAGATGCCACTCACAGCAACAGCCAACTTTCCCTTACCTAGAAATCCAAACAAGTGGAAAAGGGGGTACACCCCTAGCCAACTTCCAGCCCAGCATGTGATGCCCATGACAGGACAATGGACGCATGTTGAATAGGCACGTTATCTGAATAATGACTGAATGAAATACTGAAAATGTCTGAACCCAGGGTTGGCAGAAAGAGTTACTGAGATCAGCTTGCAACATCTGACTCAAGCCAGTGGGGATGCTCCAAAATGCACCAAGCATTTGCCATCTGCCCTGTACACCTTGACTAGCTTGGAGATTGAATTTTATCTGAGCTTCACCATAAACTGGACACGGACATGTGACTATGGAAAGTCACTAAAACCATTTGCCTTTTCATCAACAAAACAAGGTAATAAACCTTGTCTATCACTGCCCCAGGACTGCTGGAGGGATGGTGCCAATGAGCTTGTATACAGGAGACCATTGTATAAAGTGCCCAGCACAGGGGGTTATTATATCTGAGGATTATAGTCCTTCTCCACAAGAGTGGCCCTGAAGCATGACACAAGCCAAGAGAGCTTCCAGATCACCAAAAATTAGCCAAGTGTGGGGTTGAGTGGCCCTCAGCTCCCAGGACACAGAACCGGGCAAGAGCCTGGGTTTCTTGTCCCGTCATTGGGATACCAGTGAATATCCCATGTCTTTCTGATTTTTCCAACACAATGCCATTCACAACACAGCCCTGACACCTCAACTCTCGAATCCCACCAAATGGGCCTAAGTGGCATGACATAGGCAACCACTTGTTCCCAGTATTGGTAAATGGGGATTCCACCCACAGGAAGCATGCCAGCTGGCAAAGGAAAGGGTCTGCAGGCAGTATTAGAAAAGATCACCTCATCAGACCACCATTTATATACTCCAAACTGCCAGACTCTGTTCAGAGCTAAGCCTAGGTTCCAAGGACATTGGCATAGGAGAATATCAACGAGAACAGCAGAAGCAAGAGCAGATGCCACCAACTTAGTGCTAGTCTCCTATCTCACTCACTCCACATTCTCGGCAGGCTATCTCAGGATACCCTGACTAGCCTGGGACCATTTTAGGCCCTAATTTTTGACATGTAGGGCAGCCTTTGGTACCTCCCTGTTTTGTTAATCTTGTCTGCCAATCACTAACTCTAGATGCGTTTCCCTTTAGGTTGCTTCCAATTCTAAGGCAAGAACCAAAGAGGGACCCTTCAATAGTAAGTACTGAAAGTAAGTAAGTAATGAAAGATAAGACTGGACAATGAAAACAATCCGATTATTGGTGCTGGGCACACACTTGTGTCCTGGAGGCAGGCTGCCCATACTGTATCTAAGTCTGAAAAGCTCCTGCCTTCCAAAATTAAGGAAGAACACAGATAGAGGAGTAGCTGCCTTCAGCACCAACACCTTTCCACATATAATCAAAACCGGGTAAAAGAAGTGAGGGTGAGCAGAGGCCCACAACCCAAAGCACTTACACACTCGAGTTAGCTGCACTCAAGACTGGCACTGTGTTTCACAGACATGGGCATGTGGAGTTCATACATTCACATCACAGGTAAGAAACCTGAGGCAAAAGGAAGTCATCAACTCTACCCCCAACGAGCACTAGGAAGTGAGTTGAATGGCTACACACATCCCTGATCTCTAGAGCTGGCTCTTGAAGCTGGGTCCACTGGGCTGTAAGAGCCAGTGTAACCTCACTTCTCTGTGGCTCAGAGTACCAAACACTTTGCAGGCTAGTTACTAGGAATTCACTGCTTCAAACATACAGCGCAGGGATCCTCTAAAGACCAGGCACTAGCAAAGCTCCAGGCCTCAGAAATGTTCTCTTCTCCCTTGCTCTTTCTCACCCCTTCTCTGAAAGCAGCTACAACACGCCTTACACCAGCCAGGAAGGCACCCTCCCCCCAAGTCTGACCACTTTCATACAAGTCTGCCTGTGTTCCCTCCAGTGCTGACCATCATCACTGGCTTACTACCTGCAGACAGTACTCAGCACAATCCTCACCCTCTCAGTTAAACTCTAACAGAACCCGACTGACAATAATCATGTGACTGGGACCCCACCAGAAAACCCCGACTGAGGCCTCAAGGGGATTGGACCTCTGAGCACCTCTGGAGCTATGGGTGCTTCTTGCACTACCACCCCTTTAGAAATAGGTAAACTGACTCACCAAACTAAAGAGCTACTGGCTTAACAGTTAACAAGTCAGTTTGTGATGTCTCCCACAGACACAACGGCTAGCCGACCTTTTCCCCTTTGTTTTTCTACCATTTCTGTCCTGTGGGGTACTGGGAGTGGGAATACATGTCTGCACATAAAAAGTGCAGTGCCCCATCTATTATTTCCCTGTGACTGGGAACAATGACTAGAAACCAACAGGCTTCATTTACACTGAGAGCTCCATGTGGCCCGGTCCTCCTTTCCAGTGTCATCAGCCTGCACTCAACCACCACCTCCTCTTCCCCTCAAGGGCCCCCAGAACCAACAGGGGAAGTAGGTTGCTAATGGCAACGGCCTTGGGAGCAAGGTAAGACACCTTACGAGTATGCTGCTGAGGCTGAGGGGAAATTTTGAACAACTTCTGGGGCCCCTTTCTGTCTGTCAAGGTAACTTCTTCCCAGCCCAGGACTCAGTTTCCTTGTTTGCAGAGGAAGGAACCATTCTCCATGAGTCTAGTCAGATGGCTCAGCAGGAAAGGGGGGCGTCCAACAAATCTAGCCTCTTGAGGATGAGGGTCAACTATGAGGACTCAGTAGATTACTGTTTAGAAGACCAAAAGGGCCTCTCAATGTTCAGCTCAGCAAAACCCCTATCCTCCTGCCTCCCACAAGAATGTCTGAAGCTGAGGGCACAGTCTGACAGCATGCTGGGGTCTTCCAGAAAGCTATGCCTTTCAGCCATAATTCTGCTGGACAGGAGGGGCAAACTGCTTTAAAGTTGCCACAGTGTTCAGCACAGTGAGTTGATCAAAAATGTCAACGCAGGGCACAAAGAGCCATGGAGCTGAGGAGCTCCTACAGAAGTCAGAGCTGAGCAGACACTCAGGAGCAACCTATACTGGCAAAATGCTGGTGGGCCTGGATGACCAGGACAGAGCAACCAGATAGACAAGAGGCCCAAGTGTCATGGCTACTCACAAGGGGGCACCAGCTCCTGCATTGGAAAGCCCATATTTATTGCTATTCTCCTCAGCAAAGTACAAACTCTGCTTTGTCGCCTACCTGGTTTCTGAAACCATTGACAACACTCACTGTGTGGTGTGGCACCACCTTTACTGATCCAGTTCCAGCTGTAAACATCACAACCTCCACTTCATAGGTAAGAATGACGAGATTCAGAAGCGAGGCAACAAAAGCCTGTACCACGCTTGCCTTGTCCCCTTCTTCCACACTGGGGGGGGGGGCAGGAGTGGGGGGCACAAAGGAGAGCCACACTCACCTGCCCTGTATGCTAGAGACTTAAGGGGAATGAAAAGACTGAGATGCCAACCCCACTCCACCCAGCTTCTCCAATCAGGGTGCAAACTGGTCAATAAGGCACAGGCTGGCTTTACAACATTTCCTTTATTCTGTCATTTTGTGAGGAGACAACATCCTAAGCACAAGTGTAACTCAGGTATGCAGGATACACTAGGAACAGGAAGGACAAAAGGCAGCATGACCCAGCCCCATCTACAGGAACAATTAGGATTCTGTCCTGTAGCCTATGACAGGGCAGAGGACCCACATGCTACCCACCGCCTACAATGGCCTGCCTACTCTGACCCAGGCCAGACAGACTCAAGAAATACTCACAGGGGTGGCAATGCACATGAACAGCCCGAAGTAGAAGAAAAACCTTTAGGAGAGCTCCTTCCTGCCTGGAGTGCAGAGTGCAGACACATGGCAGGCCAACCAGGCAGCACAACTTAAGACCTGTTCTTGCCCGTGCCAGTCCACCGGCCCCTCTCTGCCACACCCCCATTCTGAGATGAACTCATTCTGCCTTGGGCACCTCATTTCCAGCAGCTACCCTTGGCTAGTAGCTTTAAAGGAAGTGTCAAGCTGGAGACAGGCTCCAGAAAACCATCTCAGGGGCAAAGCATCTGCCAGTCTCTCCTGGAGCCTCCAAGTTTCCAGACAGAAGAAATGGTTATGAGAAAAAACAGCTGGTAGCACACAAAACTGTACCAGCTCTACATGAAAAACTGCAGCCAGAGCCTTCCTCTGCACTCTAGCAGGCAGCACCAGTGGCAAAGAGCCAAGCAGCACACGGGGGCTGCAGGGAGGCAGAGCAAGGCCAGGAGGCAAGGGAAGGGAAGAAGGTAGAGTAGTAGACAAAAGATAGTACAAAGGAGGGTTAGATAGGGGACAGGCAAGGAAAGAACCTTCCTACCAATGAAGCTCCTCCCCTAATAATGCAAACGAGCCCCTCCCCCCACCTGCTCTCCTGGACCCTCTCCATCCCTCCCCCTCAATCTCCATCTCAACAATCCACAACTCTACCCCACCCCCAACCCCACCCAGGCATAGCTGCCCAGCAAACAAAAACCTGCCCTGCACCCCAGCCCCTTCCTCAAGCTCCTGAACCTGTTTCCCTCACCCTACTCTAGGACCCCCACACTGGGCTCAGCAGTGCAGAAGACAAGAGGAGATGAAGATGAGGTGGAGAGCTCCAGCACCTGGTCCAACCTCATCTCACAGACTCTTAGGGCACTTCAGTAGTTGAGGGCCACATGCTCAGTATCTGGTCAGCCTGGGATTCCTGCAAACCACATGGAAGGCTCAGCCAGGTGACAACACTGGGCTCTTAAGAGTCTCCTGAGATACACTTCTGATCCTTCCACTTTCGGGTTACGTCAAACATCTAAATTGGGGACCCCAGCTCCCTCACGACGGCATATCGAAGGTAGGTATTCAAAGCAGCACTTACTTACAAACGGCAATGCAAATCCAAACAGTCCCACAGACCCAGCACTGACACACCCCTCAGCCACAGCCTAACACAACTAAGAACCAGAGTGTGAGACCTGTCACCCTGCAGCCGACACATGATGACCATGACACCACCGCAGCCACAGACAACCTGCCAACGTGTGTACCAGTTCTGAAGTAAAGCTATTAAAAGACAAAGCCTCGGTGGGTTCTGTGCGTCCTTTCCATAGATTAGGAAGTCTTCTCTTGCCTCCTGGGCACAGGTACCCAAACCAAGGGCATTTTTAAAAGTACTCTGGGAGGGAGTGCCAGCAGACAGGTCTAAGGCACTGCATTTAACAGGCAGGCAATCAATAAATGGCCCAGGGCCAAGGGCCTCACCTCAATCCATTACTGCTACTTGCCTACTGCGAACACAGGCCTTTTTCCCCAGGACCAGGTTCTCTACTGCCAAACCTAAACAGGACCCACTGTGGTCCTCTGGATTTCCCCCACAGGTCTGCGTTGGCCTGGCCTGACAAGCCCACAAGGTGACTCTGTAAACCAGACATGCAGCAGGGGGCCGGGTATGCCAGGCCGCATGCGGCGGGCACTTTTAAGGATGCAGAGCACCATGCTGAATTCTTCATACTTAGCCGGAGGCCCTGCTCTGCCCTGCTTGCCTCTTGATTTTAATGGCTGAAGATGCCAATGCTTGGAGAACTATCAAGGTCACTCAGAAGGCAAGGAGCTGCCGCTCAGTGCTGCCCACTCCCAGCATCGGAACAAGGGATAAGGGATGGCGTGCAGCAGCTATGGACACCTGTTACAAAGCCAGCTTTCCTGTTAATGATGGGTCTCTGTGACTGCACATAATTTCTAGAGACCAAGTCACACATAAAAGTGAAAAGAAAACTCCAACAGTTCAGGCAGGGTGTTGATGGTGAAGAAAAGTGGCTTCCGACAGTGTTTTTAGGAACTGATAGAACGCATGAGGGTGAATTACAGTGTTTCTAAATGTGTGTGTCATCCCCTAGTTTATTATCCGAACATGTACAGCTGAATTAATAAACATGGTAAGCAGAGAAAAATACTCCAGATGGCAGCGAAGCTTCATCTGGGCCTGACTGGCCACTGCACACAGCTCTGCTCTATCCCGTGGGTACTTCACAGGCCCCAGGCTGACAGGACACCCACAAGTGCAGGTCCTCGACCTTTAGAAACCAAGACCAACTCCGCCATGTTCAACAACTTCATTCTGATGTATTTTCCTCAACTTTGTGTTTTCCTCCTTGAAGGTTTCTACTGATGCCCTTGTGACTGGCCCTTGCTTATGACTATTAAAGCAGAATCCTGTGTCAATGTCTGCCCAGCATTAGCATGCCAAAGCCCTGGGTTCCACACCTACAATATACAAACTGGAATTGGGGGTGGGGCTGTAATCCCAGCACCCGGGAGTTGAAAGCAGGGGGATCAGAAGTTCAAGGTCCTCCTTTGCTACATAGCTAGCCCAGACTTGAAATCCTGTCTTAAAATTTTAAAAACGGGCTGGAGCGATATCTCAGTAATTGGGATCACTGACGGATCTTCACAAGAATCCAAGTTCAAATCCCAGCACCCACATGGCAGCTCACAAGTATCAGTAACTTCAACATCGGACACCCTCACACATGCAGGCAGACAAAACACCATGTACATAAAATTAAAATTAAAAAAAACAAAAACACCTTCATATAACAGATGTGAGCCAACTCTCAGTCCTCAGCATGCCTGTAATTTGTGGTGTTTCAGAGGGCTTAGGAACAGAAAGGCCCCAGACCCACTCTGAGCAAGAGTAAGTAGTACTGTAAAGCAAGAAAGGGTTGTGAAGTCAGCCACAACCTTATGTCTGGCACAACCCCCAACAAAGCATAGTCAGAGCCAACCTCCACCCCCTTTTGAAGGCTAAGGGGAAAAAACTGGGTTCACTTTAAGCCCATGGTGCTGAAAGCAGCCTAAATTCACTGACTCCTTGGGCCTAGCTGATTCTCAGGGAGCCAGGCCTCAGCTAAGTTTCACTGGTGAGTGGCCTGCTGGGCACAAAGGGAGGAACCGCTGGGGGAGGGGAGGCCACAGAGCTGAAAGGCTGGGACAAAGGGGACAAGAGACAAAGGGACAGGAAAGGAGCCTGCTTTCTCCTCTGAGGAAGGAACTCCTCACACTCTCTTCCCTCAGCCTGGCACTTCACTAGCACATCCCTGGACAAGAAAACACCCCACATCACACGGTGAGAGGTGGCTCCAGGTATCCCACTGGCCCTCCTGGTCTAGGCCAGACACTATCATTTAGACCTTTTAGACCTTTCGGGTCCCTTCTAGCCTACTTGATCAGTCAAGCCAGCTGCCTCTGATAGCTGCCTCTCCAGGCCCAATCTGCCATCCAGAAGAGAGACAAAGAATTATTTACTTGAAAAGAAAACCCTCAAAGAGTCAACCAGTAACAGAATTGTTAGTGGCTGCACAGGGAGAGGTCCTGATGCGAGCGCACGTGTGTGTGTGCGTGTGCGTGTGTGTGTGTGTGTGTGTGTGTGTGTGTTTTAAAGGGAGGGGGATCACCAGCAACACTCCCCCTACCTCTGAACCCCAACCTGTCTGCCATGTCTTGTCTTTCTGTCCTAAAACCTGCTGTTTGCTTCAGCAACAAGGCTGTGATAAAGATACACCAGTTCCCAATGGGCCTTCGCCACAAAATCCAAGTGAGGGTAAAGACAGCCAGCCTGGCGAGGTCTAGGGCGGAGACCTCCATGGGATGTCTTCGTGGTGGCTCTCGATTATTTTGGTCTTGGTTCTGGTTTGACTTTTCCTTAATAAGGGCGTTAATAAAAATCTGGCATCAGCACCCAAGACAATGCCAAAAGAGAGACAGACTGTCCTCATGAGCAAGAGACCCCTAGAGAAGACCCCTCTGTCTTCCACCCACCTATGCAAAAATCCTTTCTCTGCCTCATTCACCCCAATATCTGAGCCCCTACAGTGTGTCACACACAGCACAGCACACAAGACTGACACAGCCAGAGTCCCTCCCAAGCAGTACTAACACAGGAGACTGTACTGAGCACCAGTGGAGCTACACATGGAGGAAAAAGAGAGCTGCATTCTTGGTCCCACAAAGGGAGCAGTGGAGGCCTGGGGGAGGGGGCTCACTAGCACAAAGAGCCTGAAAACCCAGGAGGGGATCTCTGATCAGAAGGGGGGTGCCTCTACCCTCCTCCACTCCCATAGCGTCCAGCTGGCCTCAGCTACCACCTCTGATCAGAACAGCCCCTCCCCTACAGCAGCAGGCAGGTTGGTTTCAGAAGAGAATGATGTTTCTGTGGTACTGAGAGTCACACCTAGATCGTTCCTCCACTCCACAGGACTCCTCTTCACCCAGCCTCGATGCTTGAGCCTTGATGTCCCCTGCACAGGGTCCACCAGACACTGAAGATCGGGCCACAGTGGGCTCTGGATCCCAACCAGCCTCTCCAAGGCATACAGTGACAGCCTCTGTCCGCATGAAAAGAGTACCATGAGGACACATGCTCTGCATTGAAAACACTTTCAAAGAACATTCAGAAGGGGGAAGGAGCCATCTGTGCATCTCAAGTGTTCAGGGCAGCTCCGGACGGCCCACCAGCTTCCTGAGGAGCTGTGGCCCGGCACTGCCCAGCCTCACCAGGGAGGGATATTCAGGACAAGTTTGCTGACTCACAGGAAAGGGGAGGGGGTCTGTAGCCAGCACCTGTGCCTCAGAGGTGACTCCCAGGGCCTGATAAAAATGCCAAACTTGAATGGGGAGCTGATAGGGTACAGGAGACTGTGCTTTTTTTTTTTTTTTTTTTTTTTGTTTGTTTGTTTTTTTAGTAAAACCTTTTTTAAAAAATTATCTAAAGTATGAGAAAATGTGAGCCCTTAGCGCCTTCTGTATCCTTCTACTTAGCCTCTATGGGGTATCAGTTCCAAAAGCCAGTTTTGGGTTTTTTTTATTTTTTGTGGTTTTTGTTGTTTTCATCATTTCTAGAATACCATGGCACTGCTGTTCTAACCACATCCCCACATGGGTCTTTCTGAGAACAACCCCCACTTTCTCTGGGCTCTCCAACTGCTCCTCAGCTCAGCTCAGCTCCCAGCACCTGTAGTGGGACCACAAAGGGCTCCTGTTACTAAGGAAGGAGGTGAGCACTCAGGAGTCAGAGCAACTGGCCTCCATTACAGCGCAGACCCTCAGCACAGCGGGGAGGGGGGGGTGTCAGGACAGGCAAAGGAAGGATGGTCTCCTAGCAGTTCAACAGTCAAGAAAGCAGGAAGGTATCTGGATCCTGTGCTTCTCTGGCAGACATGCCCACAGGACCCAGAAAGGTAGCACATAAGCCCTGAGCACTCACTGGAAGGAGGAAGGAGGGTCTAGAAGCCATGTGAGGGCAAAGAATGTAGCAGCATCTCTCCAGTCTGTGATCACACAGGGAGGCATCAGGTACTTAAAGAATGAAAGACTAGACAAACTAAATACACAAAAAAAGCAAACATCTGCGGTGGCCCAAAGGAGTGGTTTTGGATAGAAAGTTCTGAACTGGGACAGTTTTTATAAGAAATGGTTGTTTAAAGGAACGTGTATTTCAAGGCTTGAGAAGGCATGAATGGGCAGCTCAGAAATAAGCTTCTTTCTACGATAGGGTGTGGCTAAACCCCCTCCCAGAAAAACAGATAAGACATTCAAACTAGAAGCAACCAGCTGCGTAGGAAGGCCCAGGGCACATGCAGGGGCCACCCCACTCTGAAATCATCTTGCTTATCCTCGGCTAAGTAAACAGGAGTCTACCGATAAAGCAAAGGTCAACTGAAGACTCAAAAGGCCGAATAAAAATCACCCACCCTAACTTACAGAGCCAAGTAATACAGTACTCCCATACAGACCTTCAGGGAAGTTGGATGATCAGAACCAAAGAGCCCCCCCCATCAATGCTAGGTTAGCACCCCACTAAGACTCAGGCTAAGGGAGAAGTGTGCTGAACCCCAGACCACACCTCTGCCCCCTCCACTCCACAGTCCACCTGAAACAAGCAAAACCTGAGCAGGGGTTGCCACGAGTCTCAGGAGATAGCCAAAGGCTGGGTCAAGACAAGAATGAGCCTTTTACTACACAACTCTGAGGGCACTCCACACAGAAGTTTCTGTCGATATGTCAAAGGCCTACTTCAGAGAAGAAAGGCAAACACCACAGTAGCAACCCTGGACTGGCTCTGAGAGCTTCAGGACCTCAAGAAGCCTTCAAATATGACAGACTACATACAGCCACACCTGGAAGGCAGGCAGCCTCAGCAAATATGAGTTGGGTATCCACTGTACGATCCAAAGTTTTCAGGGTCCACTACTAAATCTACCAGCAGTCTCTGTCCCCAGCAACTCAAAGGGGACTTTAAATCTAGTGACATCTAAAGAGAATCAGACTCCTCCAGACAGAGAAAGAACGAAAGAAAGTGATTCAAGCTGGAGAGCATGTGCAAAGGTCCCAAGATGGCGGGCCTGGCCTGCCTTATGCTCAACTACAGCCTAGCAGTTCGAGTCTCAAGAGTTCAATTCCATCCAGCCAACAACAAGGAGGTCAGTTTTAGTTCAAAGACACATCTCTGCTCCTCAACTTTATTTTTCCAACAGGTAAGTTCACTGCACATCTGCCTGCTATCCACCTTTGTTTACACTGTGTCTTCCCAGAGCAAGCGTCTGATTCCTGAGCGGTTTACACATGCCTCCAATGTAGGATGCAGCCTAGCTCTTCATTATCCTCTGCCAGCCTGTCCAGTCTTCAGACAAGTTGGGCAAGAACAAGGGAGAACTTGTATCCTGACTGAAAGAGCAAGCTCCAGGCCGGGAAGGAAGAAGGCATCCCAGTGCAGAAACCATGCTCAACCATCCATGTCACTGACTGACAGATTCCCTGGCCCACAGGCCATCCCATTCTTCCAGGAGGGACAGCGGGCACCTCGGAGGCAACACGAGGTCCCATCCAATCAGTACACCGAATGTTCTGGGGACATAAAGCTCTGCCGACCTGAAGGGACCTGAGTCCCGTGGCTGTCTCCATTTTCCCTACTGAACCAAATACGAAAATCAGGAGAAAATGAATCAAGGTTTACACACAAATCTATCAGTTTATTTACTTTAAAATAAACTCTCAGACTAGAGAGATGATTCAGAGGTAAGAGCACTGACTGCTCTTCCAGAAGTCCTGAGTTAAATTCCCAGCAACCACATGGTGGCTCACAACCATCTGTAATGAGATCTGATGCCCTCTTCTGGTGTGTATGAAGACAGCGACAGTGTACGTATATACATTAAATAAATCTTTAAAAATAAACACTGTCACTTCCTTTCTTCTTCTGGTCACACCCTCCCCAACATGCAGGAGTGCTACTGTAGGGGTTTAACCTTGCCTGTGGAGCCTGGGCCAGAAAGAGGAACTCCAAGTTCAGAACCCACTTCTCTCCCTCCCTCTTTTAACTGCTCTACAAACAGCTCTGCTCAACACAAACAATGTGCCTAGGAACAATGCCTACCTCAGCTCTTACTCTGACTCTAGAAATGGGCCTTATACATCCTCTACGGTTCTCTCATGACTCTCAAGTACCCACTGCAAACAGTGATCCCACCTTAGAGATGAGGATACTGAGGTAGAAACCAGAGCAAACAGTGAGCAGGGCCCTGATGGAGATGGAGCCAGGCTGTGTCCCTTCAGAAGCTTCCTCTACTCCCACCTTACTTCCCAAGCACCCCCTGTCCACCAGCCACAACAGGCAAAGAAAAACACCTTCTAGATCACCAAGGACTGTAAATGTGAGCTCCGAAAGCTAAGGAGTGTTCTGACTGGCACTTGAAAATGCATCATGACAGCTGGCAAAATGGCTCAGCAGGTAAAGGTGCTAGCTCCGTACACCTGGAGACCTAAGTATGACCTGCAGAAAAGTGAATGTGAATGAAGAGAAGCAATTTTACGAACATGTGTTCCAACTTCTACACACACTAATAAGTAAGTAAAATTTAAAGCATAGTGAAGACATGACTACAAGAAAGCCACTCCAGGTATTGTCTATGACTCTGTCCCTTGGTGCAGTTTGTATCAGTAATGACACCAGAGGCACAGGAGGCCAATGCAGCCTTCAAGACCAAAGGGCCCATGCTAGCAGCAGCTGCAGGATGACACGGGTCACAGCCCTCACTCCCACCAGGCCTCAGGCAGCAGCATAATCAAGGTACCTTCCCACTTGAACCTCTTAGAAGGCTTGAGAAACTCAGTCCCTGAAGCATGAATCTGTAGGAATAGAGCCAATGGAACAGGGAGGTGTGATAGCTCAGAATCCTCATCCCTATCTCCCAGAGACTGGCTCAGCATCCCCCAGGATACTAAGAAGGGAATCTCACTCCATGTGTAAGTCAACCTACCACACTCTCCCTACATTCTCTGGCTTGATTTTTCTAGCTTCTAACCCCAAAATCTACACCTGCTTTCTGATCCATCTTCTCCCCAAGGAAGAAGCTGCTCCTTCCTGCTGTGCATAGGCCCCTGCCCTATCTCATCACCAGCCCCAATACCTGGCACCTCAAACTCTCAGCTTTCAACTCCCCAAAGCCAAAAAGCAAAACTCTCGTTCCACCCAGAACTTCCCACAGAGAAAAGCAAACAGTCATTTGACACTGAGTACCAGCAGACAGAAACACTATGCAAATCTCCACCCTTTTCCGTACAAACTGACATCTCCAGGATGCCCCCTTCTCCAATCATTTATTCATGTAGTTTCCCTGCTAGATTTCGTCTGTTAAACTGCAGGACAGAAAAACATCTCCAAACAGCAAGGTACAGTTGTACGCATCTTGTATCCCAGGAGAATCATGCATGTGAGGCTAATCCACACTACTTTGCAAGAGTCTGGTCTCAGAAACAAGAGAGCTCCAAGCTGAAGAGACAGGTCGGAGGTCAAAAGCAACGTCTGCTTTTCCAGAGGATCCCGACTGAATTCCCAGTACACACATGGAGGCTCCCAACTGTCTGTAATTCCAGTTCCAGGGAATCTAACATTTCTCTTGGCCTCTCTGGGCACCAGGCATGCACATGGTACACAGACATGTATATTAGTAAGTCATCTATACATAAAACACATTACACATAAAATAAAAATAAATCTTTTTCTAAAACATGAAAGAGCTAGTCAGGCACTGGGGCACAACACCTTTAGTCCCAGTTCCTGAGGCAGAGAAGGGCAGATCTCAGTACGTTTGATGCCAGCCTGATCTACATATCAAGTCTTAGGTGAGGCCAGCCAGTACCAGACAGTAAGACCCTACAGAGAGAGGAATGAATGAAAAACTGTCCTCCTCCCCCATGAGTGCACTGGAGAACCCCCAAAAGAGAACTTACAGATCAATCACTTCCAGCTAAGACCCAGACTCTCACTGCAGAAACACCACACCTCCTTCAAGAAAGGAGGGACTTCCAGGCAACCCTCAAAGAGATCCAATATGGACTCTCCACCCAAATCCCTCCCACCCTACAGAAGGCCATCTTGGATTATTTGCCTTCAAAATACATAATTTAAACATTGAGTGCCTTCACTTTCCAAACCATTGAGAATTAGGGAAAGGGGGAAAACCACGTCTGTTTCTATTTGAAACTGTCAAAATTAGCATTCAGTAATTAAAAATCACACCCTTTCTCTTAATAACCTAAGCAGCATGATACAATCAGGTTGTGCCAACTCTTTAATCTAATTGACTAATTACAGATTTTAATTTAGTCAGTTACTGAACAACTGTTGACAATTTGTTTTCATTAGGGACAGAACAGAATAAATATTTAGGCTTTCCGTCACAAAGACTCCTGCGATGGGCGCTCCATCATGACCCCAACTCCAGAGTGACAAGTCCTGGCTCTGCGCTCAGACACAGGTACCTGTGCCGCTTCCCAGCAAACACATCCTGGCTACATCTGCACCCAACAAACCTAACTCAACCCCTTCAAAGGCCAACCCTAAGTGCACAAAGCAGCCTCCACTTCCAAAAAGACAATTTCCAAATTCATACGAGTCATTCAAGAAATGGCAAACACTTAACAATGTGAAGAAAAATAAATTCAATGCTCCGTGTCACTGGCTTTTAAACAACAAAATAAGTTAACAGTCAAAATAGGTTTATCTGCATTCATTTCACTGAGATGCAAACTGTCACTGACATTTTTTTTCAAGACACTCATTTACACGTTTGTATAATGAAATGCTCCATTTTTTTTTTTCAAAGAACAGTTCTCCCCAAGGACTCATCTCCCAAAGCCATCCCAGTTTGTTGATATGGCAGTGGCTCAAAGACTATGAATGGAACCCTGAGAGCAAGTCCTGACTCCTCCGCTTAATAAGGCCATAGCCATGGGCTCCTGGCTTCTCTTCTTCGAGCCTTGACTACCCTCATCCAAGAAATGGGATCATAACAGCCCCTGCCTTGGAGAGTGTTGAGGGAATTAAATACCACCCACAGGCAGTCCTGTGTAAATGTCCGTTCAGTAAATACTGGTCACCATTATTTCAGAGACTGCCCTTATGTCCCTCACTAGCCTCACACTATGGAAGCCACAGCCTAGAAAGAAGACAATGACCCACTGACAGCATCTATGGAGGAAGGTCTGTTAAGAAAGCCGATCTGGGGAAACAGCTCAGCAAGGCGCATGGGCCCTCTAGCTCTCCAAGTGTGCACAGCCAGCCCTGCACTCTGCATACACAGCCCTTGCTCAGCACCCTAAGCTCTCTCGGCTCAGAGGGTCAGTCAAGTGACCCTGTCAGAGACAATTCTGCATTCCGACTTTCCTGAGCCAGGACTAAGACAGAACCACCAACACTGCTGGTCAGTGAGGAACGCCAGCAGAGCCAAGGACCTCAGCCTAATGATTGCAACAGGCCTCCAGAAAACCTCACTGGGAGTGCTTGGGGCGTCACTACTAATCTAAGCTCAACAAGACTCAGGTCTGCCTTTTGCTGGGAGTGTTTTCTGCTCACTGCGACTGTACCCAATTGTAAACTTGAGCTGGCTCCCTAAAGCTACTAAAAAGCTCTGACCAGCATCTACATTTTATTTCGTACTGCTTCATTAAAACCAATAGTGGGAATGGGAGGCAGAAGAATCATGAGCCATCCTGGGCTACATAGAAAGATTCTGTCTCAAAAAACTCTGACAAATCAAATTAATGGTGCCTCTGGGTTGAGAACAGTCATAGAACTTGCCTAGTTTATTCAAGGCCCTGAGTTCGAGCCCTGACACCACATTAACAATTAACTAATGATGACCTGATATGGGCAATGTCCTCATGAATAAAATTATATTCAAGCATGTAGCCCCTAAGCCCACTGTGGTTTGGGTAGGGGTTGTTGTTTGGGGAGGGGGTTGTTTTGACTCTTTAAGATAGAGTGTCACTCTGTAGCCAAGAATGGCCTAGAACTTACAGTCTCACACTTGTAGAAATCTACCTATCTGAGCATCCTAAGAGCTAGGAGCACAGGAGTACGTCATCGGACACACGGTGCGAACTCTGAGGAAGGCGGCACAGCACAGTAACAAGGTGCATGAGGGAAACAGACAGGGAGCAGGTGCCTCACACGCACATGCCCTAGCTTTGATCCTCCGCACCGAAAAAGCCAAGTTCAGGGCTCGCCTGTAACCCCAGCACTCTGGAGGATCAGCTCAAGGTCACCTTCAGAAACACAGCCAAGGGCAAGACCAACCAAGGATTCAGAGAAAGAACAAGAACTTAAATTTAAGGCTATTTTTTTTAATATTACTGAGTCATTCCAAATACTTCCATTTCCTCATGTACAAAATAAGAACAAAAATAAGATAATCCACTCTAAGGGTGACTGACAAAACCTACCTGGAAACAGAATAAGGCGTACATTTAGTACTCAATAACTGCTTGCTACTATTAGCGCTCTGCTCATGAAGTAAGAACCCATGTCCTACATCCTCAAAGGAGAATAGAATGGTAGTACATGAAGAGGCAGAGGCAGACTGAACTCTGAGTTCGAGGCCACCCTGGTCTACATATTAAGTTATAGACCAAAAAGGACTACCAGAGACTCATAATATCCACCACCACCACCACTACCACCACCATATGGTCCGTAACCATAGTAAGTACTCAGTAAACACTTGTATCCTTCATTAAAAAGGATTATTAGCGAGCCGTAATGCCACCATTTAGTAATTTGTCCCTCACCACAAACCGCCATCTGGACTGCCTAGGGCTTCAGCACCCACAGAGGATTCACTCTCTCTAAAATCAGGGGTGCCAGAGGCAAACACTGTGATTTCCACCTAGTTCCCTTTGACGAACATGCTGCCAGCAAAATAATGCCAAAGAAAGTATGTGGTGACAGTCAACTAGATTTAAGTTCATTTTCTGTAGCTTGGGGTCAGAATCGACCGGAGCACTCTGGTGATCAAGTTTTCTGCAATTCCCTATTCCACACATTAGCTCACTGACAGAAATTCACCGTGGTATTTAAAGTGGCAGCCATCACAACTAACTCAAATTGTATTGGCTTCCCAGTTGCCGAAACGCTCTGCTGAAGCCATCAATTGGCCAATTCGGAGATAACATGGTGGCTGAAATTCCCTGTCATGTTGTAAAATCCCTTTCAAAGCAGCTCATGGCTTGCAGACCCTCAATGGAACCTGTGCCCAGAGCCTCGGCCAGCACCACCTCACGTAACCCAAGCGGCAGGCAGGCAGGCAGGCAGATCCGGAGCTGGCAGGCAACGCTGCCAAAAAGAAGGGCCTCCAGAGAGAGGATAACATTTTCTACTGGACGCCTTCTAAAAGACAGGAAGAAAAGACCAGCCACTTGCACACGCCTGACACCAGGCCTGCTCACTGGGCATCTGCCCCCTCAGCACAGGCTGGGTAGCCAAAGCCACAGGCATTACAAGAAGAAAGCTGCCAGATTCCTGAAGTATGGCACACTAGCCAGACTAGGTACAGTATCTAGAGTCAGTGTCTACCACAGGCATCTGGGACTGGACAGTCACAAACCAGCAGGGTTACCACCCACTCTTAAGCCTCAGTTTCCCCATTTGGAAACTTAGCAGTTCCTTCTTAAACAGTGTTCATCATCTGATGGTCAATTCAGACGTAAAAAAGAATTCTCAAAGAGACCCCCCCCACCCCCAGCCAGCAGAGGTAGTGCACAGCAGAAATCTCAGGACTTGGGGTGCTGACCTGAACAAAAATGAGGCTAGCCTCTACTACATAGTAAGTTTAATGCCAGCCTCAAGACCTTGTCCCAAAAAAATAAATATAAAAGAGGAGAGGGGCAGGCCATTACAGTGACTCAAAAACTAGGGTTAGAAAAATGACAGCCCTGACTTCAACTCACTGTCTCCGACTGAAGAGCAAGCAACAGCTCAAAAGACCCAAACAAGTCCCCCAGGTCATGAGGAGGAATCCGAACTGTACCCTAGCCATCCTAGTCCAAACCTATGCACAGTTCACAACACTGCATTGTTTCTAACACCCAAGACAGCTTGCCCACCAAGCAACCAGTCTGCCAGTCTGCTGTTATGTCACCGCAGAGCCCCCCTCTCAAGTAGCTTTCTGTGACTGAGAAAGAAGATGAGAGGAAAACTCAGGCTCCAGGGACTCAAGAGGCAGGGAACTGGGAAACAAACAAAATTTCAGTGTTTCCCCTAAAACACGAAGAAGAGGACACAAAGCCTGCCCAGTCACGGAGGGTGTGGACAGGGAATCTGAGTCAACCTGGGTCACAGACTCTCTCTAAGTCTTCCTACAGCCACACCTGGACACTGCTTAGCCAATCTTCTCCATGAGAGAAGGACATCCCTAACCTAAGATGAGTAGGAAGAGCTGTCTGTGGCGGACCACAGGGCAAACTCATGCTCAAGAAGCCATCTGCACTCTGCCTCTTAGAAGTGAGACCACTGCTCCTCCCAGACCTGCCTACCCCCCCTTCCCTCCAAGTGAGAGATACACTTATTCAGCATGCAAGAAGCATGCAGAGTGCCGCTTGTGCATTTAATGTACTAAGACTACAACAGCCAGCTGCAGAATCAAAGGACCCAAGCACCCGGTAGTTAACAAGCACCCCTACATCCCTAAACCTGATGGAAATGAGTCTCCTCAGCCCTCTGAAGTTGGAGCTGTTTCCTTATTACAGATCTGTCAGCCACCACCTATCACTCGACCCAAATCACCCAACCTGAAGGAATGGCTCTCGCTGGGCCAGTAGCTGTGCAACTTCAGGCTGAGACCTGCAATGAGACAGCTTCACACGGTTAGGACAGGGCGCGCATACACTTGTGTGCACTCATAAATCACTGAATAGTTTGCCAGAAGCAGCTCTCATGATTACTCTGTGATCCAACAGTTGCTTCTTTCTTCTTCTCCTTTTTTTTTTTTTTTTTTGTAATTGCCAGCCATGACCCACTAAGTTCATTCAAGATCCACTAATGGGTCACAGTTCCATCTGCAAAACAACGCTTTGCCACTTTCTGCCACTTGTCACTCTTCATTAAAACGTCCTTAACACACTTAGTACTGGGCAAGGATCAAATCCTTCTCATTTCTCAGGGCACAGAGTCTTGCTCACTGACCATGGGTTTATTCAAGACGCTACAATCAGCCCCAGGAGAGGGGTGGCAGAGGAGGCAAAGATGAAGTTTTGTCCCTCAAGGCTCTAGAGAAAGAGGGAAAGAAACTCCACCTTGACTCAGACTTCTTCTAGGCCACAAGTGACAAGAGAGTCAGAGTTCCAGCTTCCTGGAGTTCCCTGGCAGGCCCATGGGAGGCTGCCACATTCTAAGGCAGCACTGGCTACCAGAAGAATTAGTGTGCAGGGAAACAAAACTTCCCAGGTGCTGTGGCATTGAGCAGGACCACAGAGGAGAAAAATAGGTACAAGCATAGGCCGGCAGCAGCCAAGCAAACGATATGAAACCTGTGCATACGAGACCTCCACCCCCATCTCTTGTAGCCCCACGGACTCCAGGGATTCTATAGCTCATCAACAGGTGAGCAAGTAAACAAAGGACAAGCCTCGCTGGGATCCACCCCCCCCCCAATAAGACCCTTCTGCCCTCCATTATCAATCACTGAGCACCATATGTCAGAAAGCAAGACTTCCCAGAGTCAGGAAGATCACGAGCATGCATATATGAAAAACTTACAATGTGCCTGTCATGAATATGTACCTACTGCACGTGTGTGTGTGTGTGTGTGTGTGTGTGTGTGTGTGTGTGTGTGTGTACACATGCATGTATACAGACTCACACATAAAGTCATTTACTCCACATGATAAGCCTGAGAGGTATGTGGCTACATCTCTTCTTTACTGAGGGAAACTGAGGCACATAGGCTAATAAGGTGCTCGTGGTCCACACCGCTAGCAAGTGTTGGCTCCTGCCTGAGTGTGCAGACTTGAGACCCACTAGAGATGATATGAAGTGTGTACATCTTTGTTCTCTGGCTTTCCTTTATCTATTTTACTTGCTTGTGACTAGTGACACCCAGTTCAACCATCTGCAGCCCTGATGTTCCAACTGATGTGAACAGGAGATTGCACACAACCCTTTGTAAGCACTGCTCACACTCGGGGTACCTCCAGCCCTTCAGCAAGCAGGGCAGGTGAGCAGGTGTCTGGCAACTGTGGACAGTTTCATGTGCTCCTTGTCCATGGTCACATAGTGGTTTACCCCCGAAGTACAAAGAGACCAAACCAAATGTCTCCCTTCCCAGCTTGTTGGCACAGCACCTAGGGAGTCTATTCATACATATGCACATTTACACAGCACCACCTCCAAAGACAGCTTTCCTGCCTTCTGACAGCAGAGAGCAGGAAAACAGGCCTTGCCCATGTTTTACAGAGAAGAGGACCACAATGTTAACACAGGCATTGAGACTGGTATTCAGATCTAGACCCTTGCCAGTGACACCCACAAGCCCCTGGGCCTCCACACTGGGCTCTGTAGCAGATCAAGCAGGCGTGGTCCAGGATACTGTCCAACACAGATAAGAGGCAGGGACAGCTCAGGCGAATCTTTATCACTGCCTCATAAGAGTGCAAGGAGTGAGACAAGACAGCTGGGAGGGAAGGAACCTGGGACACACCAGAGAATGGCAGAGAATGGCATTACCTAGATGGGGTCAAGTACGCAGGATTCTTCCTTAAGGGTGAACCTGTTCTCCCTGGAGACAGTACAGTAAGGAGTTTTCTGAGCAAACATCAGGACTACAAAGAACAAACAAACTCAGCAAGCACTGGCAGGAAGACGCCCACCTTATTAATATGTGTTATATACCCTCGCCCTCACAGCCCTTCAGGAACTACCATTTCCTAGCCAACAGACAGGATAACAGATGAACACGAAGGACATCTAGACAGGAAACAGCAACCGTGCACATGAGGTCAGGGACAAGTCCAAGCTAGGGCTCAAACTTATCCAAACCCAGGGGCTCCAAGCCCAGAAAAAGAAAGGCATCTCGTGGAAAGATCCTCAAAACCATGGAAAACCCCACCCCTGACAAATCAAAAGCACACCATCATCACTGTCTGCGTGCTGTAAGCTCCCAACGACGGATATTAGAGTTTACGTGAATCACCTAATGCACTTTGCCGTGGTCAGAATTACTACCAAGCTAAAAAAGATTAATTCTGCTAAATACTCTAAACCCTCAGACACGACTACAAAGGCATTTGCAGTGTAACATTTCTGTCATCTTAGCCGACAAGCCTCAAGCGCACAAGCACACATATACACCACCCAACCCCACACACATGCCATGACTCCTCTTAAGGGTTAAATACATGTTCAGAAGACAAGGGTCCAGTGACACAGTACTCACTGGAGAGCCCTCCTCCCTTACAAAACAGAGCTGACCTAAGGGACACAGAACTGGGTGTCTCCCAGCTCCCTCCAAGTGTTGGCTGGCACAGAGCTAACTCTCAGTCCAAGTTTGCAAATGCTCAGCTAACAAAGATGGCATTATGCAAAAGGCTGCTGCACACTGCTGGTCTGGGAGTTCAAATGAAGTGACCACTGCCAAAATCTTTGTTTGGGTCCCCACTGTCGTCGTCCCCCTCCTCTGTTCCACCTCCTGCCTTAAATAAAGGGCAAGGATTTGCAATTTGGGGTCTTGCAGCCACTTGAAACCCATTACAGTGGCCACATTGCCTGGGTTCTGGCAAAATGCAATTCCAGTTCCTTGTTTAATGTTTAATTAACTAACAGAGGAGGCTGGCAGCCTCTGGGGGCAAGAGGAACTCCAGAAGACAGGGTGGGAGCCCAAGGAAGGGACCCAATACAAAGTATAGGCTGGGAGGAAGAAGGGCCACAACTGCATATTCTGTTGTTTTTAATCTGTCACACAAGGTGCCAAGGGTCAAAGCCAAAGACAAGCCTTGAACTTGCCAGGACCTCTGGCCAGATAGCTAGGATGGCTTATCACAGAGGCCAGCACTCCTCCAGCTCCTCAGAGCCAGCTGCAGCACCCACTGCTACCCTCTCATCCCCCTCTTCCTAGTGGGCCCTGGCAGACACAGACACTCCCTGTCCAGCAGAACCTCAGCTCAGCATATCCAAGGAGAGCCCTCTCAAATATCACTTTGCTATTTCAAATCCACCAAGGACACTGGACCCCTGCCACACGGTCACAAATGCCCCAGCTGCTGTCCACACCCACAACTCAGGCACTTTCCCCCTCTGCTAACCAACTCTCCACAAGAAGGGGGCTGGGACAGGCACTAAAAGGGGCCCAGGTCTTTAGAACGGGGAAACTGAGACAGGCAAGGAAATCTGGCAGGAACGCAAGCCTACTATATTGCCCAAATTCTTCACTATGGGAAATAGGGATCTAGACTATTTTGGAGCAATAATCCATGAACCGCCTAAAATTATAAACAAAGTCTTCTTTATGAAGACATGGAATTTTCTAGAAAAGAAAGTTGGTGGCTTTTATCACTTTACTTCTGGCAAAAGCAAAGAGCCACTTCACCACAACAGATTCCCCTTCCATGGGTCAGGTCTCACCAGCCTGTGACTAGGCAGTTCTCTATACAGGGGCTTCAGTTTTATTCTGTCGTTTCTTCAGAAAACGGATACAGCCACAGACTGGGTACTGGGCACACTCTGGTCAAGTGCAACGTCTCCCGTTCTTCAGGGAGCCTGCACCAGGTAAGCACAGCCAACACTGCCATGTAGATCACAAGACTAAGTTCTGGCCTCAGCGCCACCACCTCCTAGACAAGCAACTGAATTGCCTGGCAGTGGCCTCATCTGTAAAATGGAATGAGACTCAGAAATAAAACCCAACCAACAAGGCAGCTGGACATCTGAAGGTGTGCGGTTCTCCAGCACCTGAGGGCTGCCATGGGGCTAACCTACTTGATCTTTTCTTGAAGATATACAACAGCTGCAACAGGAGGAAGACAACCACCAGAGGTAAAGGCACCAAAAAACACTTCTCTCTACCCACAGACCCATCCTACAGCCCCACACAGGGAATGAGACACACACAAATGCCTGGGAGTGTTCATTTACAAAGGACAGTAACAGACCACCCTGTCAGAGAAAACCCAGAGGGAGCCCCAGGGGGGGTCTCGTGGGCTTTCCTCATCTCTCATCAGAGGCACAGCAGAGAAGTCATACAGGGACCCAGTCACTCCTCCTGTGGCCTCAGGTAGTCAGAACAAACCCACTCTCAGAAAAGTCCACCCTAGACACAAAACCACTTCACTCCGTGTACACATGGCCAACATCAGGGCTTTCGGGCTTCTAAATGAACCAGGAAAACCCGAGCCACCAGGTGTGAGGCGGAAAATAGACAATGACTCAAATAAAAACCCAGCAAATCAAGGACAGTTTAACACCCTCCCTGCTCAGTCACCTGGCTCATTCCACGATCCACACATCTGGCCTTGATCTGGGAGGAAGCCTCAAGATCACCTAACCTGACCCTTCCTCTTCTGGAGGGAGAAGACCTACCAAGATGACAGTATCACTCTGTGCAAGAACCAAGGGCCCACACCTTCTGTTTGAACTGGAGAACCTCCCCCTGCCAAGAGGAACCCCAGGCACTTTTTCCACACTGTCAGAACTGTTGACTCTCCCTGGCTCAGGACCTGGGGCCAGTGAACACTCTTTACACCATCCATGTCTAATTGACATTAAAGCTGCCACTTGCTCAAGATGACCACAGAACTTAACACCTGAAGAACAACCCCAATAATGATGAACCTGGTCCAGGTTCCCCCCTTCTTTCCCTCCTTTTCCACATCAGTGTGTGCTTACTACGTATGCAGAAGGCCTTAGGTGAGCTATAGAAATAAATAGCAGGCAAATCTAAAGTTAGCCGGGATCATGCCAGCAAGTGATGCCTATGCCAGGAGAGGTTAGAAGCATGGGCTCTGGTGTTAGCCAGGAGCTGTATGCACATTCTAACACTCCTGTTGTGAGTAACCTCTCTGTGCCTCAGTTTCTTCATCTACAAGATGGAGCCAGCATCGTGCCTGCTTCCTCTAACAGGGTCAATGGCAGGGTAACTGAGCAAGAGCAGTAATAGCACACAGACACTTGGTAAATGTTGACGTAACGCACAGGTGCTGTTTACAGACACTAAAATGGAATGATCACCAAATGCAGAAACCGATCACAGGTGTCCTTGAGACCTGTGCATGATGGCTGAGGCCTATAACCCCTGCTACTCGGGAAGCTGAGGCAGGAGAATTGAGAATTATACCACAGTGAGAGCCAGTCTTCCAAGGAGGCATTAGAAAGGATTAGAGCAAGCAGAGAAAAATACATTCTAGCCTAGGGGAGAACCTACTTGAGGGCCAGCAAGATGGCTCAGTAGATTCAATCCCCAGAACTCAGCGTATGGGAAAGTCACTCTCTGAAAAACCCCCAACACTCACACATCATACACACAAAAAATAAATATAAGCCACCAGGATCTTCTCAGGAAGAAGTCTAACACAATGAGACACATGGGAATAGAGAAACTAGAAGAATGAAAAGGAAAAACAGAACAACATAATTGTCTTCAGTATCTCTTCTCCTCTTTTCTTTTTTTACAGTGTAGGGAAAACCCCAGAGTCTTGCAACAGCACACTTTTAATCCTAGCACTCAGGGGGCAGAGGCAGGCAGATCTCTGAGTTCAAGGCCAGCCTGGTCTATATTAAAAATTCTAGAGTAGCCACTCCTACATAGTGGGACCCTGTGTCTCAAAGAGAACAGAAGAGAGAAAAAAGAGGAGAAAGGAAGGGAAGGGAGGGGAGAGGAGGGAAGGGGAGGAGGAATCTCCACTCAATCACATCACTCCTTTTCCCTTGTGACCTGACTTGGGTCACAAGACACATCAGATTGATCCCAATTTAAGGGAAAAAGGCCTTGAGCTGCAAACCTATGAATCATGGGCCCCCAACTAGTATGACCTCATCTCTTAGCAGCATCTTCTAAATGTCATGCCAACCTCAGCAATCTGCAAGGTTTGACTGCCACTCCTTAGCAAGTCACAGGCTGCAAACTAATACACATTTCTACCACTGCCATCTCGCTTCAAGATGCAAGACCAAACCACAAACTGCCAGAGAGAATCTCGATGCTACCTACAAGAGTAGCAAGCTATAATTCATCACCTCAGGCAGGAAGGCCAGCTCAGCAGTTAAGAGCACTGACTGCTTTGCAGAAGACCTGAGTTCAGTTCCAAGCACCCACCTTGGGACACTCACAACTGGAATTCCAGTTGTAGTCAATTTAATCTGGTGTTCCCTGATCCTTATGTACCTTTATGGGCCTGGTGTACATTAGCTCACGCAGGCATGCATACATATAATAAATAAATATGCATTAGTGTAGGGGTGTGTGCCTTTGATCACAGCACTCAGGAGGCATAGCCAGCCTAGTATAGTGAATTCCAGGATAGTCAGAGATACACTCTTATTTCTAAGCAAGCAGGTAAATGAGTAACACTACCTTTTTAACACACTAACTTTTTAAAAATTATTAGCATATGTGATCCATCAAAACTGGTCTAAGCAATTAGGAGGCATGGCTCAGTGACAGAGAGCTTGCCTGGCATATGTTGGGCCCTGAGTTTGATTCCTAGCATGGGGGGGAAGGGATTCTGAAACAGACACTCCCATCCTACCTTCCTCTCTAAAATGGAACCATCTGCAATATAGTGAGAGACGAGCAAGGTAGGGTTGGCTATTTGTAGTCATTTTAAAGGGGTGACAGGTGGGAGGCAACATGTCTGCTAGGTAGGAAAGGGAAAGGGACGGGGAAGGGGACGTCCACTGACTTTTTCACCTGGCTGCCATACTACTCGGCTTCTGGCAAGCTCCAGTTCAGAAGTTCGGCCCCACAGTCATCATCACCACGTATCTTCCCAGAACCACGCCATGCAAATGACAGTCCCTTTTATAACTCAAAGTCCACCGGGCTAGAAGTACCACACCCAGCTTCTTTTTCTCAACCCTGGGGAGGATACAAGAACTGATCGCATTCCTGAGCATCCTACACCAAGGGAATATTACTTTTCCAGCCTAACAAAATCCCACTGCACTAACTAACCACTTGGGAAGCCAGTGAGCTCAGTCTCACTGGAACTCAAACTCCTGTTACAGGAACCATCTTCACCATGGCAACACCCACCTCAGTGACACTGACCACCTATGAAACTCAAAGGTGGGATTTGGTCTCCTAGGCAAAGAAAGGAGGCAAATGACCTGACCAAGAAGATAAGACTGATGCTGGTCATCAGTTCCTACACCTAGAACATGAGGACTGGTCCTGTCCCACAAGTCCAAACCTTTTACTATGTGTATGTAGACATGGGTGCCACAAACATCTGTGCACAATCACCGGCAGTGCCTACTGGAAACAAGACCCAGAAGCAGGGAAGACATCAAGATGCTTCCCTTTCCTCGTACCACTCTTCCCTGACAGATCTGAACCACCTGTTCCATCAAATCATAAAATATGGCTACCCGAACCCAGATTGGTTCAGGGTGCCAAGACACAACAGCATTGCCACGCAGATACCGCCCCTGTAAGAACTTCATGAACCTTAAATGTATCCAGGTAGATAGTCGCAGCAGAAGACTCTACTGCCTGGTAAAATTTAGCTACTCTCAAAGGAAAACTTTGAGCTGGCCATGGTGACCATATTCTCAGCACTTAGGAGGCTGAGGTGGGATTGCTAAAAAGTCAAGGTCAGCCTGATTCTGCATACCGAGTTCTAGGCCAACCCGAGTTACAGCAGTTACCTGTGTCCCATCCTTGTCCCCTTTCAATCCCTACCAGGCTGGCAAGACTGGTTAGCCAGTAACAATGCCTGCCACCAAACCTGAGGACCCAGGAAGCACACAGTGGGAAGACAGAACTGAGTCTCAAGTTGTCCTGACCTCCACTCTCACACTACATACAGGTGACACATACATCCAACTCAAATATGCATATTCACACAATATAAACAAGTATAATTAAATGGAGTGTTTGAGCAAAAGACAGTGAGTGAACTTCACCTACAGCACACATCAACTGAGAAGCTGTATAAACCTCCATACTTGTGACCCCATAAACCCCACACTGTGTGTGCCCATATACACCCCACACTGTGTGTGACAGACACACAACAGAAAGGCTGCTCTGTGGAACACAGAGCTAAGTCCATGCCACAGCCCTGTTGCTCCACCACCCCTTCTAGTCTAAAATACACTCCACATTTACTTTTTTTTGGGTTGTGGTCACTTTTTTATTCAGCCAACAGCAACCAGTCCCTTCCCAACTAACTCTTGACAAACCCCCACATGACTCTGAGTCTTCAAACCTGCTCCAGACGGGTATCTGCCTCTTTGACGTAACTGCAAAGGGATGAACTGCCCCTCAACTTAAAACACCCGGGAAGGAGGGTGTGAGGGGCAGGCAGCAGAGGCAGGTGGGCAGGAGACCGGGAAGGAAGGCAATGAGGAAATAAAGACCACTGCCAGTTAGTTGGCTGTGCACTTGCTTTTGATACTAAAGAAGTTAGAGCCATCCAACCCTGTAATTATTGCCAGGATTAAAAATTTGTTACTCACATAATCATGAAAGGCTTTTGCTTCACTCGAATGTTCACAAGTGTCTCTCCTTTCAGGAGCTGCACAGTAAAGGTCCCAAAATACACTGCAAACAGAAAAACAAAGTAAGATCGGGTTACTAATTATTACTGTGTACATAACGGGGGAGTGCAGGATACACGGTACAGCACCAGCTCTCCCAATGCTCCCTCCACCTTAAAGCACTGGACAAATTCAGCCCGTAAGAGAACTGGATGCAACCTCTCCTGGCAAGCCAGACATCTGTAAGAGTCCCCCATGTGCTGGGTATCTCCCATCAGTGACACAGTTTGTGGTTAGTAGACACTAAAGCTTGCAAAGGTCAGCACAGCCACGCTTTGTCCACATATGAATCTGGATGAGATTCTGCCCATCTCTTCCGTATCCTTTTCACCACCTCAAACCAAAATGGCTGCAGCATATCGTAAAAAGGTTAAGTTGCCAAAGTCAGGGCACAACTATGATTCATCTGCGGAGCAATCTGGGCGACTCCAGGAATGAAGGGAGTCGGTCTTATAGGTTCTTAATCCTTCGGCCTGCACCCCCACCTGTCTGTGAGCCAAAGAGGAAGGAACTGAGACAACCTTACCCCTCTAAGCAAAAGGGCCTCATCAGACAGCACCCATCAGACAGAGTAAGCGGGCAACGTGAACACAGGTCCAGGGCACAGTATTCCAGACCCTCTGTAATTGTATATGGTCACTCCAACACTACAGTCACCAGAACAGAAACACAGTGCTATCTAACTACAAGAGTGCTATACAAACCCAGGTCCTTAGAAACACCCTACCAGAACCAGGGCCCAGCCAGAACCAGCTTGAAGGGCACAGTGAACTCAGAAACTGAGGGTCTGATCTGACTTGTGGCCCCATCACAGCAAGCTCCATTGTCACCGGAGAGCACCACTCTCAAGGTATGCCTAGAACAAAACCCACCCTATCCAAGGCCTCCTCGGCCCCACATAACAGCCAAAGAGTAAGCATTCTAACAAGCCGGACACCACAACCTGAGCCCCAGTACAGTCAACCTTCCATTCCTGGAACAGGAATAGAAAAGCTGCAAGAGACTCCAGGAGCCACAGGAAAACCAACTGCAGATGGAGGCTGGAGACCATTCCATCCTCCTCCAAGCTGCTCCCTGAAAAACACACAGCAAAGACACCCTCATTTCCAGCACCCTCAAAGTTACTTTTACTCACAAGCCCAAGTTTCTACAAGATCCAGAGCAACCAGAATCGCGCCAACCCCATCACACGCCCACCTCCAACAGGCGACCTATCACCCACTCCCGCAGGTGATCCTTGCGCCACATCAGCCTCCTCCTCCGACCAGGCAGTTGGGAGGTTGGCAGAAGCCATTAAAAACTCATTTTCTCTGCACAAGTTAGAACAGACACTTCATCCTCTCGATGTTCAAAGGGCCTTGAAACAGTATCCTGAGCTGCCAGTCAGGTAAGTGCTAACATCCCAACACAACACTGCATTTGACTCAACTCCACCAAAATATCAAGAGCCACCCCTTCTCCTTTTTCCTTTCCAAAAGGATGTGAAGAAGTCTACCTATCAGCCCCACAAAGGTCACACACTCAAGACAACTTGCTTAAGGCTCTGACCCTATGTTTCCCTCCCGCCTGCAGAAAAGACCACAGGCTGCTCAGGCCTGGAGAGAGGGTCAAAGATAAGGAGAGCCAGTCCTGAACAAGCTGCAGGCATCCTGCCAGGCCACCTCTGGCTGGTTAAGGTTCTCAGTAAAATAAGGCTTTGTGGTTGCAGGGATGCTGGGGGGGTGGGGGGGGAGGCAGAGGAAAGGAAGGCCCAGTCAGTCTGAATCAGTGTCTCTACAGGAAGTGCGGCCCTTTTTGCTTTTCTCAGGGTCCCTGGAAAAGGCCCAGTGGATGTCTCTTAAGGTTTGGTGTTTGAGGAAGAAAACATAAGGGACAGGCCAGTTGCAGATCGGACCTGGTGTCCCTCCACCTGCCCTGCCCCCACTCCTCTAATTAAAGCAGCATGCAGGATTGACAAAAACCCTCCCAGCTCTTTCTGAGCCCCCTGCCTGGTGCCCCAGAGTGAGATGGAAAAGCCTAGTAAAATTCAGTCAGTTCCCCACAGGCGGAGAAACACCAGCAAAAACTTCAGGCAGCAGCCTCTTCTGCCCGTTCTTCCTTGCCAAGCCTGGTGAGATCACCCAGAGGTGCCTGCTCCGTGGAAAGCAGAGGCTAAAGGTAGAGGGCCTGCTCCAGACCCCTGTCTTTGTTCGCTTGGACCCGGGCCTCAGAACAAAACACACACAAAACTATCACAAACTTACCACCACCACGAGTGCAGAAACCCAGGCGGCTCACCCAGTGTGATGTTTTTTTCCCATCGAATCTAGAAAAGAAGGAGTGGAGGCAGCTTAGAGGAGCAGAAAGGAGGGGGCAGCAGGGCCTTTCCCAGCCAAAAGGCTGTGAAGACCAACTAACAATAAATGCCAAAAGGTGATAAAAATTCAAAATGGTGGCCACAGTGGCTGCTCCTGAAAACAAAGGCTCTAAGGATAGTGGGGAGGAGGGGGTGTCAAGAAACTGGATGCTGAGGAGTCCCACTCACCTCTGATAAGAAGGTCTGTGCAGATTTCTGTGCTCCTACGTGCAGTAAATATTCGTAGACGTATAAAGCTAACCTGGAAAGTGAGCAGAAGCAGAGAGAGAGAGAGAGAGGGAAGGGTCAGATCACACTAAGGCTAGCTCTGGACCTTGCCTGTGACTGTGAGCCGGGTTTGTGCCATCCCATTGTGGCTATGACAAGAGGTTGAGTACCTATTACTCAAGACAGGATCCGAGTCAGAACTGCTAGTGGGTGGGTACCACAGAGAAGCTGCATCTAACCGCGGGAGCTGGAGAAAGGTCCCCAAACTTGAACTTCCAAGTGGTACTGGGACTAAACCCACCTAGATCTCGCAAACTCGCAAGCTGCTACAAGAGCCGTGAGCCACCTCCTTCTTCTCCCAGCCCACTTCAGCTCGCTGCTTTTAGCCCAGCTTAGGGGTCCGGACAGTCTCGGGTACTTGGCGCGCTCTAGAGAGGGCAGCAAAGCGCCGCCCTCAGCATCTCCCCCTCAAACAACTGTCCCCCAAGCCTGGGGCCAGGCCGGCGCCGCCAGCCCAGCCCAGCCCGGGCGCCCCGGAGCGCACCGGGCTGACGCGAGGCCGCTGGCTGGGTAAGGAGAGCGCTCCCGGGCGAACAAAGCCCCCGGCACGCACTCCTCACGCCGCGGGCGGACAAAAGGAGCCTTCGGGGCTACAGAAAGCCACGCGCCCCCTGCCCGCACTCGGTGGGCAAAGTAGGGCCCCCGCGCCCAGCGGGCCGAGCGCACCCGCTCACAGTGGGACCTCGCCCACCCTTGTCGCGGGCCCCCGCGTCCGCTCTGCTGCGCGCCTACCAACTACCCTCGCCCACCGCTGCCCTACCGCCCCTTCAGGGTGCCCCAGCCTCCGCCGGCGCCCAACAATGGGCTCTCCACGCCGCCGCCGCCGCGGGGAAGAGACCGGGGCCCAAGGGGCACAAGGCAGCGCGACCCCCGCGCCCACCTGCCTCCCGCCACCCGCGGCGCGGCCCCACTCGCGAGAGGCTTACTTTTCCCGAGCCTGCCCGTCCGAGGGCACCGCCGAGCCTTTGCCTTTGGCAAACATGGCTTGCAGAGAAGAGGGCGCCGAGCCCGCCGCCGCCGCCGCTACCGTCCGGTCTCCCGAGCTGCCCTGCTCCCGGCCCCCTCCCGGCGCTCGCCCGCTCGCTCGCACTCCGCTCGCCGCGCTCCCTCCCTCCCCGGCGCTGGCTCCGCGCTCTTTCCAGCTGTCAAAGCGTCAGCCCCGGCCGCGGCCCCATCGCCCTGGAACTCCTCCCGCGCCGGCTCGGCCTGAGCTGCGCCGCCGCCCGCCCGAAGCCTGCAGCTCGCTTGCTCGCGGCCCGCGCGCCCGCCACCCGGCTCCGCCTGCGCCGCCCTCTGCGCCTTCAGCACCGCTGCCGCTGCCGCTGCTGCCGCCGCCGCTGGTCTACTTGGAGCTCAACCGAACGTGGCTGCCCCGGCAGGAGCGCGGCAGGCGTCCACGCCCCGCGACGGACGGCCGCGGCGGCCAATCGGCGCGCGGGGGCGGGCCCCGAGGCCGGGAGGGACGCCTGTCAGCGCGGCCGCGCCAGTCCCGCTGCGCCTCCTCCGCGAGCCGCTGCCCGCTCGTGCCCCGGCCAGGGGAGTGGGGGGCGAGCCCTGGCGCTGGGGTGGGGCGGCGACGCGAGGGGCTCGAGCCTGGACTGGAGCACCCGGCCGGCGCAGCGGAGACTGGGCGCTCCGACAGCAGGCGCAGAGAGAGGCGCGGACCCCAGCTGGCCCGGCGCGCCCCTTTCCGCGTCGGCCTGGCCCCCAGGGCTCCCGCCTCATTGCGCTGATCTTATCCTCATCAGGCCAGGACCCCGGCCGGCCCTGCTCCCCGCCCCACCCCGGGCTGCTTGCTCCCAGCCCTGCCTCCCTAGCCCGGGCCAGGGCTGCACGCGGAGCTGGGCAGCCGTAGCTGGCGCCAAAGCGCGCGGCTGCTTCTTTACTAGATCGTTAAAATACTTTGGGAAACCCCAAAGTGGTGCCGCGCGAAAATGGCCCTTGGCGTGCTCCAGGCAAGCTGTAGAAGAGGAAGGGGGTCTTGGACCAGAAGGAAAGAGAGTGATTTTTCTCAAATCTCTGAGGTGTGCTAGCTCTGTTAAGTTAGCCCCTCGCCTTTCCATGGGAAAGGGTTCCGTTTGGTTGAGGGACGTCACCTGGACGCCTCGCGACTCGGAATGCGCGCCGCAGAAACCTCAAACTTCAAATAAATGGAGCTAAATTGGAGAGTAGGGGGACCAGAGCCGGGCGTGGGGGGAGGGGAAGCTTCCATTGTCAATGACCCAGGTGTACAATGGGAAATGGGGGGTTGGCAGAGTGACCAAGCTTTTTGCTCACGACTCCTCTTTCTGTCCACTCGAGGACCCCAAAATCTTTCAGTGTACTCTCAATGGAGATTCCAAATCAAAAACTGGTGAGATAAGGGATGGCTCCATTTTCATACTGTTTTTAGAGCGCGGTTCTCTTTAAATGTGATAAAACATTGTCGGCTCTGTCTCTTTAAAAGAGTCAAGCAGAAAAAGCTGTGTAAGCGCTGATTGGCTGCCTGTTTGGATACATCTTTAGGGGAGCCTTGAAACTGTTAGCCTAGGTTGATTTTTTTTTTTTTTAACTGCGCTGTTCCAATAAACAAGTAACGCCCCTCCCCCTAACATGCCTCGTACCAAACAATTAAAGGATAGGTCAGTGTCCTGGGGAAAACACGTTTTAAGTAGGAAAACTCAGAACTAGATTTCAACAAAATAAACAATAATTCCCTACCATTAAAGTTTGCTTATTTTGCACTGCAGAAGAGAGAAAAGGGATTTTTAAAAGAAATGCCCCACAGCAAACGGATCTGCACTGGTTCAGGAAGAAGATTCCGAGTGCGTTTTTGGAATAATGTTCTACTCTTGTAACAGCCTCCCAAAATTAGAATATAGCCAAGCACCGTGGACCCTTCTGGACTCTGCTCTCTGCTAGGAACCAGAGCTCAGACAGAAGAAGGGCAGAAAAAGGAAAACACTGAGACCTAGTTTGGGGATGCCTTTGCCTGCCCCTAGTTTAAAGGTTGTCTTGTCAAGGAGGGGAGAAGCGTGGAGGTTGGGAGTTGAAATACAATGGTAAAAGAGAAAAAGGAAATAATTACAGTTATTTTTCCCCTAGGCAGTTTAATTTAATAGGGCCAACTTAAGGTACCTTTAGACCCCGCGCTAATTAAATCGGTCTGCTCATACCCTTCCTTTGGACTTCCTTCCATTTTTGATGAACTAGGGATGGCTTGTCAACACACTGACTCGTTGGTGTCTGCAGGTCTCGCAGATTATGAGGACCAGTTGGGTCTTGGGGGGAGGGAAGGCACTGCCCTTGGGGGGCCCACTGCCGAAGCACTCTCTCCAGGTTGGCCATGCCTAGCAGCCTAAAAGCTGAGGCACCTCGGGACCACTTGCTTCTCACTTCCTAGCCTGTCCGCTGGCAAAGGTTTTTGGGGGGAGGGTCTTTTGAATCTCTTGATAGTCTGATGTTCCACCAGGCTAGTTAGCGCTCCTCTTGCTTTTTCTCCCTTGCAAACGGACGGGCCCCTCCTTCCTGGGCATGTGTGAGAGGAAGGGGGGGGGGTTGCTGTTTGTTCGGAATCCCTGTGGTCTGCCCTTTGTGGAGGCTTGACAAAGTGAGTGGGTTGGTGGGTCCTTGGTGGAGCTAAAGGAAAAGGTGGCAAAGGGAGGTGTCTTGGCGACTAAAGGGTTCCCTAGAAGACAGACCTTTCTCCCCAGCAAGATGCTGCAGCTGGCAACTATCCAGAATCTTAGATCATAAGCAGGCCCAAGCACCCAGGGGTGGCCTTCCAGCCCCTAACTTACCTTTTCCCACTGGGTTCCCCTACCTCCTTTAGAGTACATTTTTTGGGCTGACAGCTCTACCTGGAATGCCTCTCACCCCCAAGCCCTTTCTCTCCTCTCCAAAAACTCCTCCAGATAGCTCCTTCCAAAACTCCCTGTTCTGATCCTGTCTTGAGTCTCAGTTGTCTAATTGAACCTACATAATCCTCCCTCTATCCAACCCATTGTGTTAGCCACGTGTTTACCGTCTGTCTCCCCCACCAGAGAGAATGGTAAGAAGGACATTTTAATCATCTGAGTGTCTCCTGAACCTAGCACAGGTTCCATACCTGTGTGTATTCGGACCCATCAGGACACCAGGGGACTCGGGAGGGAGAAAAAAAAACAACAACAACACCTCAGGCCTGAAGTAGCTCTGGGCTGGGTGAAGAGATAAGAAACTGACACCTCCCACAATAGGATTAGATCAGGCCACTCCCTCTGCTAAGCCCCGCCCACCACAGCCTCTTCCACCTGGAAGTACTGTCACATCCCAAAGGGACCAAGCCATTTCTTTCAACTTCTTCCCAATCCCTTTGTTTCAGAACTTTTATTAAACACCTACTATGTAGCAAACGCTGCCCCAGCTCAGAGTAGTAACCCAAACATAAACAAAACCACCTATCCTGTGAGGCTTACACTGTTGTAAAATCCTCTGCTAGGAGCCTCTTGTGACACAGGACTTCCTTACTCCAGCTGGACGGTCGAATCCCCTACTGAGGGACTTCCTGTGCACCCACCCTGCCCCCCACCCGGAAGCGTCCAGGCTGCAGTAAGGTATGCCTCCAGCTGACCAGATCCAAGTACCATGCACCAGGCAGCACCTTACTTGAGTGTAGTTCACTAAGCACACCACCCCACCCCCGACCCCAAAGAAACATGACTCCACTCCTTGGGGTCAGGGAGCTCGTCTTTCCACTGGGAACTGCCATCATTCAGCAATGATGCTAAGAGAAACAAGAAACAGGACAGATTGAGGACTAGCCAGCTTCTTGTCCCACAAACTGGGGAGATTTGGAGAGGGCCAGGCCTTCGAAAGGTAGCAGTTGAAATAAAGAGACTTGAAGGCAGTGAGCTCAACCCAAGGAAGCTATGCTTGCCAAGGTCGCCAGGGTATCTGGTTTCCTCTGGCTGGTTCTCAGCTCTATTGGTGGTGTGGTGGTGTTCCTCACAGCTGCTGGAGGCTAAGCCCCCCTCCCCTCTGAGCCGTTGGGACAGAAGCTTAGCATCCAGTCCTTCCCCCTCCACCCACCAGCACAGTCCAGGGAATCCTATGGAGATTTTTCCATCCAAATCTCCACCAGCTCTGCAAGAAGCCTTGGTCAGCCCAGGTTTGGGCAGGAATTTCCCCTAAAGGGCATCAGGGGCTCCCTGGGAAGGGTGCAAATTCCAGCTTCCAGAGACCTGGTTTCCAGGTCTTCATTGTTTTGCTGAAAGCCTACGGGCAAGAGATAACCCTCGAGGAGCCTCCGTGTCCAGTCTGGGGAGAGAGGGTATTACTGTCCACGTGAAAGGCCTGAAGGCAGAATTAGGGGAAAGATAGCAAGTCACATTCCAGGCTCTACCAGTGTGTCGGAGCCCACAGCCCTGTGGATGGGTGGGGAGCAAAGAAGAGGTCAGGATTGGAGAAAGTTCCTGCAAACTAAGAAAAAAAGATGACCATTGGGGCTGGAGAGGTGGCAGGTAAGAGTAGTTTCCCTGGCTGTCGAGAATTAGCATTCAGTTCCTGGTGTCCCGTTAGGGCAGCTCACAGCCACCTGTAACCCCAGCTCTGGGGAATCCAATACCACACAAGCAGACATCTACATATAATTTTTAAATGATAAAAATACTTATTTTTTGCCAGGTGGTAGTGGTGCGTGCCTTTAGTCCCAGTAGTTTGGAGGCAGAGCCAGGCAGATCTCTTTAAATTTGAAGCCAGCCTGACCTACAGAGTGAGTTCTCAGACAGCCACGGCTACACAAAAAAACCTGTCTCAGGAAAAGAAGAAATCTGTCTTAAAGAGATGGTCACTAGGTAGACATGCGGTGCACTCTGAAAAGTAAAGGCAGGAAAGTTCAGGAGTTCGAAGCCAACCTTGGCTAGGTTTCAGGTTCACTGTGATATATAAAACCCTGTTTGAAAAGGAAAAAAAGTATTCCAGGCCAAAAGGGGGTAGCACGCGTTGGGATTCTGTAAACCCCACCCCTCAGTTACCTGGCAACAGCCAGGTATGCTCCGCCCCAGTTACCTGGCACTATAAAAGGGGCTGCTTGCCCCCTCCTTTCTCTCTTACTCTTTCACTACCTCTTGCTGTCTTACTCTCTCTTGCTCTCCCACCCCCTCCGCCCCCGTTGCTCCTCCTCTCCCCATTTCCTTCCCCCCTCTCTCTCCACTTGCTCATGGCTGGCCTCTACTCCTCTATTCCTTTCTCTCTGCCTCTACCACCCTCTTAACTCCCCTCCCCATGCCCTGAATAAAGTATTCTGTACCATACCGTTGTGTGGCTGGTCCCTCAGGGGGAAGGGATTCCTAACATGGGTCCCCCAGAGGCATCCCCCTTGCTCCCATGGGCCATACCCACCCCCCACTCTCTTCATCTTCTTCCTAACAGCACATGCCTTCCCAGCACTCAGGAGGCAGAGAGAGGCAGGGTGTCAGCCAACAGGTTTTGCTAAAGAAGAAAAAGAGTGGATTAAGAAAAAAGTTTAGAGTCAAACGTGCTTTGGACTACCTCTCAATAAACATCATAATTCGATGTTGTAGTAAAACATGTTTTAAGGAATATATAGGATGGGTCTAGTTTGGGCTAGAAAGAACCTACTACATGCTCTGAGGAGAACTCTCTGAAGGCCCTGTCCTGATGGCTTCTAGAAGACGTGTGAGGTCTCTGTTTTCATTTCCGGTCTCTTCATAGTTGTGCACTCACCTGGCTGGGGTGGGCTTCATGCCCTGAACCACGGGGCAAGTGCTTTCATTCCCTGTACAAACTTTGTTGGAATTGTCCCCTGTCTGGGACAATCCCCACCCCCGCCCAGCCCCTCACTAACTCTAGGTCCCCAGCACCACTCCCTCCCTAAAAGACACCTGGTCAGTTCCAGTCTGCTTCTCTCCATTGCCACTTGCCAGAGTAGATGTTTGTTTGTTTTTCTCTCCTACCTCCCTCATTAGGGTGGGGGCACTCAAGGGGGGCTTTATCTTAAAGTTGAATGATTAATTCCTTTAGCAAAGAGATTCAATACCTGGCTTTGGCAGGGCACTGGTCAACGCTGGGTGTACAAAGATGTCTCCAGGATCCTTCTGTGTGGAGCTACGAAGCCAGCAGAGAAGACAAGGTTAATTCAGCAGGTGTGCAGGTACCTAGGTCATTACAGACTTGTGCCAAGTGCTAAGAGCAATCAAAAAAGAGAGGGACAGACAGCCCCTACGAAAGCAAACAACAGCAGGCTGGTCAGATAGACAGAGCTGGTGGGGAAGGAGGGCTTCTCTGAGGAGGTGACCTTAACTCTGTGTTCTAAAGGATGGAGGGAAGAAAGGAAGAGAGTATGGGGGCGGGGCGTGGGTGAGATGTTCAGGACTGAGAAGGGAGTTTGCAAAGGGCAGAGCTCTGCCAGGGAGAATTACGGATAGCTGGCCCTTTCTGGAAGTCAGAGATTGTGCAGGACAGAAGACAGGGGTTGCCTGAGGGGGCGCTGGAAGCAGACAACTGAGCATAGACTGGAGTCGCACCCAACAGGGTGGCTGTTACCAAAAAGCAAAGCCACATACAGGAAACAGGAAGTGAGGGGTGTTGAGGATGTGGAGGCTAGGAATCCATACTGTTGGTGGGCTATGTGACAACCTCTGTGAAGAACATTACGGAAAGTCACCTCGAGAGCCATCATTTCATTTCTGAGTACTAAAGGCAGGAGTGCAGCTGTGTGCCAGTGGCCACATCAGCACTGTCATAAGGGCCAGAGGATGAAAACGACCCATGTGTCCACTACAAATGTGAGCAGTATTCAGCCTTAAAAGGGAAGGAAGCGGAGGAGGGGATCATAGAGGAAGGGGGGAAAGGAAGCAGATTTTGAGGGGGCATGGTGACATACCCCTATAGTCAAAAGGCTGAGGCAGGAAGACCATGAGCTACAGGAGGGGACACTGTATTCAGGAAGCAAAAGGAGAAATAATACATTTTCAGAAAGAGCTGACTATAGAGGCGGACACTTGCCTGGCTACGTACCAAGTTCAAGGCCAGCCTGGAGGAGTTAGGATCCAGAGAGAGAGAGAGACTGGTTTATATTGGTTTATTCATACTTCAACATGGGTGACTTAGGATTGTTAACTAACAAAACGCTAAGGAGCAAACACTGTATGAGGGATGGAGGGAACTCAGGAGGGATGTAGGGAACAGGGACTTCCTGGCTGTTCAGTAGGTACAACTGTGAAGATGAAGAGAATCTGGAGATAAACGTGGGGAGGTTTGCTCAACCCTGTGGAGGAGTCTGCGCTACTCACTGTGTGTGGAATAGTTAAGTCGGTTCCTTTCATAGGAGATGTGGATTTTACCACATTCTTTTTACCTTTTGTTAATGGTTTATTTATTTTATGTGCACTGGTGTTTTGCCTGCATGCATGTCTGTGTGAAAGTGTCCTTTCCCCTGGAACTAAAATTATAGACAGTTGTGAGCTGCCATGTGGGTGCTGGGAATTGAACCTGGGTCCTCTGGAAGAACAGACAGAGCCCTTAAACTCTCAGCCCTTACCACATTTTTGTTTGTTGGGTTGGGTTGAGTTAGGGTATTTTTTGAAACAGGCTTTTTCTGTGTGGCCTTGGCTATCCTAGAACTCACTCTAGTTCTGGCCTCGAACTCACAGAGATCTGCCTGTCTCTGCCTACTGAGTGCTGGAACAAAAGGCATAAGACATTTGTTGGTTGGTTGGTTGGTTGGTTGGTTTTGAGATGGGGTTTCTCTGTAATGGCCCTGTCTGTCCTGGACTTGATTTGTAGACCAGGCTGGCCTCAAACTCACAGAGATCCACCTCCTTCTGCCTCTGCCTCCTGAGTGCTGAGATTAAAAAGGTGTGTGTCACCACACTCTGTTCACTTTTTTTTTTTTTAATTCAGGGAAATTAAAACTTGAGCTGAGGCAAAGGCTATAAGAATTTCTTGCTAGGGGCTACCTAAAATGGAATTATGGTTAAACCAGTCAGGGAGTGGACTGGGAGAGGCACAGAGAGGCCCCTGGTAGGTATAGGGAAGGGTGGGATAGAGTGGGATGGAGAGGACTCCATGAATTTGTGCATGCACCCACTGGACATGTAGGACCTTGGATGTCCTGCTAAGAAGTCTGGTTTGTCCTGCTGATGCCCTGACGGTTTACCCAAGATCCTCTGCAGAGAAGGAGCCAGGGCCAGGGAAAAGCACAGAGGCAGTTAGAGTGTCCTGGTGCACCCAAAGAACAGAGGCCGCCCTGGGGTTAGGGTTAGAGATTGGTGAGCATTTCCTGAGCCTGTCAATCCAGGAAGGAACACTGAGGACTCCTGGCTTCTAGTACAGGTACCATAGCACTTACTGTTCAGGGAATCCAGAAAGGGCGCAGTCTCAGGAGCAGGCTACAAGGTCAGTCCTGGGTAGGCTGAGTTTGGAAAGTTTACTAAAGGTCCAGGGAAGATGGAGATGGCTGAAAGAAGGCAGAAGATGAGTCTGGAGGCCTAGGAAGAGGTCTAGAGAGTCACCAGTATCTGGAATGTAGATCAAGCTCTGGGGAACAGCTAAGCAAGACCATCACACTGCATAGCTAATAACTCTTGTCAGACTGGCCTGGAACTCAGTGCACTGCCCAAGCTGGACAATGCTTCTGCCTCAGCCTCTGAATGCTGGGATTACAGACACAAGCTACCATACTTTGCTTCTATATAGGCAGATATAGTGCCTCTCTGTGTCTGAGCTCAAGGGTTCCAAAACTCCGGAACTTGCCCTTTACCCTAATGCCAAGTCCCACCTTCCCTGGTTTCCCTCTCTCCTCTGTCCTTCCTGTTACCTTAAAGGATCCTTTTTCTTCAGCCCCCACTTAAATTGCTATTAGTCACACCATTGATGATACAGGATTAAGCAACAGTCTCCACATCCTAGTAGCTTATCATAAAAGCTATACTTCTCACTCAGTCGGTGGTCTGCCACCGGCTCTAAGCCCACATTCAACGTTCAACTTCTGTGTACCCCACAAGTATCCCCACTCAAGGGGTTCCTGACATGTTCCTTTCATAATAACAGTGCTAGAGGCTGAACTCCTGCACTCTGCTCTGATCTCACGTGCCAAGCCTAAGCTCAATGATTCAGAAGGAGGCAAATTCATAGAATAAAAATCAATGTGGCATCACATGGCTGGGATCTCAGCACCGAGGAAGCTGAAGCAGGAGGATCTTAAATCAAAGACCATCAAAATGGCAGAGAATCCAGGCCAGGCTGATCTATGTATTAAGACCATATATACATATGTATAGATGTGTGAATATATATGTGTTTGTGTATATGTGTATATATCCCATATTCGTATATATTTTTATTTATTAATGTTAACAAATCATATGTACATATATAGATATGTAATATATGTTATATATATTCACACACACACAGATGCACACACACATGCACACATGCACAGACTGGTAACTTAGTCCATCAAAGCTGGCTCCTCCCTGGCTCTCAGTTCTTGCTCTGTCTCTTTGGATAAGCTCACATGTGGGCATGGCCCCTGACTAGATCCATCTCCCTGGTGCTGATTGCTCCTTTCAACACCAGCACCACAGATTCCAACACAAGGCATTCCCACCAACGTCACTCGGGAGCCCTCAGGTAGCCAGGATTAGACTTTATCTCTCTCTCCATCCAATTCCTGTAGCTCATGTCCATGTCTTTACAGAGCATCAACCTCACCCCAGCCACCAGGCCAGTGAGCTGGAGACAGCCTCTGTGCCACTTCCTGACCCTAGCCAGTGCCCCGTGAGGAGCTGGACCAAGTGAGCATCCTTCAGCCACTCACCTCTTTCTGTAAGAGTCAGTGGAACCCAGTGGGGCTCTGCACAGGTCCCCCTGACTTGCATGCATGAAGAGCACTGTCCCATCTCTGCAGCATCTCTCCCTCCTCTCTTGCCAGCAGAGGCAGGCACTCCAAGCCCAGGCCTGAGACCTTATCCAGCTCCTGTGTAAAGACTTACCAATGGCTCCCTATCTTACATGATGGAGCCCACACGCCTCAGCATGACAACCTGATTGGCCTATGCCTCGTTGTATCCGTTTCCTGCCACGGGTTGTTCTGTGTAGTTGGGGACAGATGTGTAAATAAGACAGCCTTGGTCCTTATGTGAGGAGGCAGACAGCTCCAGCAGCGTCTGTGATCTAAGGTGACAGGGCAGTGATGGAGCACATGGGCCCCTATGGACAGTGTGGAGATGCTAAGTTGGACTGGAGGTCAGGGAGAATGACCTTGCCTGGACTGTGGTGGGCAGCTCTGAGCCCTCCCGGGGAGAGGCTGGATCTTAGGCAGCTCTGAGGAGCATCAACAGGTCTGATGAAAGAGTAGCCAGTGGGGGACCAAGGAGGGCTGTTCAGAGAGGTTGAGGAAAGGAAACCAGAAGCAGGATGTGATGGTGCTCGCCTTTGATCCCTGCACTTGGGAAACAAAGGCTGAGTTCAAGTCCAGCCTGGTCTACATAGTGAGTTCCAGGACGGCCAGGGATACATAGAGAAAACTTGTCTCAAAAAAAAAAAAAAAAAAAAAAAAAAACAGAACCAGAACCAGAAAGATACACAACTGCACATCAGTCCAGGGAGAGTGTCCCAAACAGTGAGACCTCTGTGAAGGGCGAGGTCAGCCTGCCGAAAACAGCTCTGGGGGAGCAATGGTAACAGAAACTGAATCCAGACAATAGACAAGGAGGGAAAGAGTTCAGCAAGAGCAGAAATCATTCCGGAGGACAAAGGACATCCCAGAATCCAGGAGTAAGTACTTGCTGTTTTAGGCTGAGTACTGGAGAGGCTGGAGCTGTGTGAATGCTGGTTGGCAGGTGCCATTTTGAAGGCTGACAATGCCACACGAAGTCTCTAAGAAGTAGGGAAGGGGTGGGGTTGAGGGCAGTGTGTGCCTAGTTTGCACAAAGCTCTGCACTTTCTTCCTGCCTCCCCATCACTGCCAGAACCTGGAGCAGTGGTACCTGCTTGTGATCCGATCCGAGTAACACCAGGACTCAGCCGGTAAAGATGCCTGCTACCAAACTTGGTGACTTGAGTTCTACCTCTGAGATCCATATGGTGGGAAGACAGATCATCTCATGTGTAGAAGCCACACACACACACACACACACGCACACACAAGTAAAAATTTTTTAAATCATGGGGGTGGAGAAAGGGAGAAGACTAAGCAGTTAAGTAGCCTCTTTCTTGAGATGTTCCTGCTTCAGAGCCTGGTAGGCAGGATCCGAGCTGTGGATTAAAAGAGGGGCTGGCATTTTGTAGGGAGTTCCACCTTTCCCTGCTCAGCCCACAGTAGAGAAAGGGGAGCGGCCACCGCTGAAGGGGTACAGTCGATCCTCTCCCTCACTATCTGGGGCACCCAGAGCAGACCTCACAGGTTTCCCCTCTGCTTCTGACTGCCGTTTCCACGGAAACAGACATCGGCGACTGTCAAAGTCCCTGCTTTCAAACATAGGTCTCTTCCAAACTTACTCTCATGTGACTTACACAACAGGGCTTTTGGGGCTGCAGGATGCACCCCACACTCTGGCACTAACCCCACCCAGAACGTGCAAGCAAACAGTCTCAAGGTCAGTTTGGACCTTAATTTACCTCTGAGGCAACAGTACCGGAAGTCAACAGATGATTGGTTGGTGCCTTCGAGTGTCAGGGTCAGGCCTCATCCCTGCACAGCCTCCAGCCTCCAAGGCTTCCCCTCACAAAACTGAGGCTGTGAAACCCAAGACCTATTTCCTGGTCTTATATCCTGGGGCCCATGAGAAATGGAAATAGGAGGGTTCAAGCCCTCCATTGACAGCCTGGTTGGTAGTGCAAGACAAACTCACAGGAAGAATTTCTTCAGGGAAAGCAGGCAGACCTGCCCTCCCTTGGCTTTCTGTGTCTGCTCCTGCCCCACCCCCACCCCATCTCTGTTCCAGCCTCCCAGTTTCTCCTTCTGGCTTTCTGATTCTTTCAGAGGGCTCCTCGCTGGGTTTTTACCTGTCTCAAGACCTCTTCACTGTCCCATAAGGACAGAGATTTTACTTTTTTACCTGTTCTGGCCATTACAGGATCCCTCCTGCCTGTGGTGGTCCTTTACCTGATAGAAAGTGAATAGTGTTTCAGGATTGTGCTTCCCCACCCCCTGCCTTCCTCTGTCCTCCCTCTTAACCTCACCAGCAGTTTTATAGTTTTATTTGGTTTGGTTTTGTATTAGCATGTGTGCGTGTGCGTGTGCATGTGTGTGTGTGTGTGTGTGTGTGTGTGTGTGTGTGTGTAGCCATGAAAATGCTACAGCATGGATCTCTTTCCATCCTATGGGTCATGAAGATTGGACTCAGGTGAACAGGTTTGTCAGCGTGTGCCTTTCCCCATGTTTCCCTGCTGAGCCTGCCATGCCCCATCTGCAGTTTTATATCTTGTGACATGACCTTCACTCCCCACCCCTAGACCTTTGTCTCTTAGCTCTTCTGTGCTCTGACTCTCTGTCCCTTCTTCTCTCTCTCTCTCTCTCTCTCTCTCTCTCTCTCTCACACACACACACACACACACACACACACACACACACACAGCAGCTTCTTTTTGATGCCTTCCCTGGCTCCTGGCTCCTACGCTGAGTTTTTCTCAGTCCAGTGAGTGCCCCACCCAAGGAGCCAACCTCAGAGTGAAAGGGCTGCCCCTGTCCAAGAACCCGTGTCAGATAGAGCTGCTGAGAACAGCTGCACCTTGTCTGGTATGACCCAGTGACCACCCAACCTCTCAAGGAGCCTCACTTCCTCTCTGAATTAGGAATGGACCAGAGTTCGCATGAAGAGGTTGCACATCCCAGACCCTACCCTCCAGCCAGTCCTCTGGGGGAGAAGTGGAGAGGACGACGGGCACACGGTCCTGCCGAGGTGCTGCTTCACCCTTACATCATACTCGCTCACACCCGTGGACCCCAGATGGCCTTCACAGCAGAAGCTATGGTGCCATTCTCTGGGTTCATTACTTGATAATGGGCCAAGCACTTCGCCATAAGTGTTTGCCTCGGTTTCTCTGTATGCGCAAGGGATTTGCCAGGGAAAGTGGACAAAGATGTGTAAAACCCCCATCTTGCGGCTGCACACGTGGTGAAGTGCTCTGAGCTGGAATCAAAGAAGCCCGAGGCCTGATTTTTCCACCTCCTGCCATGCTTTTGGCCCGAGCTCTATAAAATGAGGGTGGCCTCACAAGTTTTGGGCCTGCACCCACTTGAGTGGAATAACAGCTGTCACTGGCTTGGACAGGTGTCTGACTTGGTGTGTGACCAGGAAAGGACAGGTGACACTCAGTTACTATGTAATTTCGCTGTCCCAACAAACCTAAAAGTAAGTAGCATTTCACCCAGTTTCCAGGAGAGGAAGCTGAGGCTTGGAGAGGAAGAGCGATGTCCAAGTCTCCCCCAGCTCACTGTCAACCCCACCACTCCTCTGCCACCACCACACTCTCTGTCTGCATGGGAAAGCTGGACTCTGGGCACCCTAAATCCAGTATCATCACCGTAACATAAAATTCGTATTTATCTAAAATATAAATATATAGTTTGTCCTTGAAGCTGGTGGGATGGCTCAGTGGATAGAGCTAGGAACCTGCTGCTAAGGTTGGTATCCTGAGCTTAAGTCACAGGACCAACATGGAGGAAGGAGAAACGAGTCTCCCAAGCTGCTCTCTCACCTCCACACTCACAGCATTGTACACCCGTGCCCACAGGCATACAAAGCAAAGAAAATGGCTAGGCAGTAGTGGCACATGCCTTTAATCCCAGCACTTAGGAGGCAGAGGCAGGCAGATCTCTGAGTTTGAGGCCAGCCTGGTCTACAGAGTGAATTCCAGGTCAGCCAGGGCTCCACACAGAAATCTCGTCTCAAAAAAGAAGAGGAAAAGAGGGAGGAGAAAAAAGAGGAGGTGGAAGAAAGGAAGCAAGGAAAGAAGGAAGGAGAGAAGGAGGAAGGAAAGAAGGAAGTAGGGAAGGAGTAAGGAAGGAAGGAGGAAAGGAGAAAGGAAGAAAGGTATCTTCCAGCCCTCGTACTCTTACCATAAGTGTGTGCTGATTCTGGGCAATGTGCTCAAGTGTGTGCTGATTCTGGGCAATACTGCGCTTGCAAGAGGAAGGAAGCACTTTGTGTGAGAAGCAGCCCTGGTCCTGGAGGTCGAGACCTGAAGGAGACTTCCTTAGCCCTGAACCAGACAGAGAGAGGGGCAGAAGCAGCTAGAGCTGTGGGTGATGGGCATTTGCGATGCCTCCGCGGTAGTGTCTGCTATTTGCAAGCAAGTGTTATTCCTGAGTGCGGCTCATCTTATACATGGAAACAAGAGTGGGAGGGTGGCACGCAGAGGCTTCCCCAGGCAGGAAGGTGGGTTGGAAAGTGGCAGCTCAATGACAAGATTATCCGGGGAACAGTGAAGGGTAGAGAGATGCCTGTGGGGCTGACTACCTGGTGGAGTCCTAGACTAAGTCACATAGGTGCCTTCAGATAGGGGCTAAGCTCAAGGGCAGCATGTGCTGTGAAAGCCCTCCCACCCCCGCTGGGACCTAATATCTAATCAGCATGTGCTCCATTCTGTCCCCTAAGTGTCTGGGTTTCAGTGGTAGGGTGAGCTTGCTAACTGAGCAGTCTGAGATGGGTAGAGACAGGGCTGGCATGTGAGGGAAGAGACAGAAAGAAGGCTCCTGAGCAGGGCCCTCTGGCTGCTATCCTGCTGATACCACTACCCCCACCCCCATTTTTGGTACCTGTTTTTAATTCTCCAACTTGTCAGAGTGAGTCACTCTGAACTCCTGTGCCTAGCAGCCAGTGGTTGGTAGGTTGGCTGGTTGATGTCAAAACAAATTGAGGCAAGGTTTGAGCAAGATGTTGGGGCTGGGTTCTAGGTAAAGATAAAAGATAGGACATCTCAAAAAATGAGCTATGTTCAAAACAGCAGCTTCCTCTGCTAGGCATTGCCTTGGGACTCTATAAACATGATTCAGATGCAAAGAACTATCAGGAAACAAAAACCAAGAGCGTAAAGAAGATTGGAGAGATGGCTAAGTTGTTAAGAACATTTACTGCCCTTGAAGAAGAACAGGATTTGATTCCCAGCACTCAATATTTGGCAGTTCACAGCTTTTTTTTTAGAATTACTTATTTATTTTATGTATATGAGAACACTGTAGCTATCTTTAGATACACCAGAAGAGGGCGTCAGATCCCATTACAGATGGTTGTGAGTCACCATGTAGGTGCTGGGAATTGAACTCAGGACCTTTGGAAGAGCAGTTAGTGTTTTAACTGCTTAGCCATCTCTCCAGACTGCTCTCCAGAGTTCAAAACTTGTAACTCCTGTTCCAGGGGATCCAATCCGCTCTGGATTCTGTGGGCACCCACATGTCTGTGGTGTACATAGACTCATGCAGACACACACCAATACATATAAATAAAAATAACCAGTAAGTATTTTTGAAGCTCATGTCCACAGAGTGCAATTTCAGGGGTTTAAACCCCCTTCCCTTCCTTTCTAATATCTCTAACAACAAGCTGTGTGGTCCCCACTCGAAGGACAGAAAGTAAATCTGGGATGTTTCCAGGGGTGGCGATGGTGGCACTTCCAACACACCTTTCAGATTCTGGAGATAGTGGCTGCTAGGGAGAAATCCCCTAGAAACCGTCTTCAGCTTCAGGACATATCCTCACTTCACACAGAGGCCCATCACTTTAAGGGGAGGGCTATCCTTGCAGCATGAACTCAGCAGATCTAGTTTAGGCTACTTAGCCTCTTCCCATATGTGAGGCCTTTTCTCTCCAGGCAAGTTTTATGTACCTTTGAGTACACAGGTGTATAAAATAAGTATACATGGCAGCTGGAGAAATGGCAGAGTATTAAGTAGAAACCTAAGAGCTCTTTGGATGGTGTTTTGCTGGGACAAACACGTGAAGGAACATTTTGTTAAAATGGACATAGGTGTGAAAGGCTAAGGACAGACTGACTCGTGAGGGAACATACACAGGAGAGAGGATGTTCTGCTAACACAAGCACGTGAAAGGACACGTAATGAAGGATTTTTTTTTTGCCAGCAACATGCATGTATTGGTTCTTCTTACATTGCATAGTTGGGATGTATTTGTCATGACTCCACATAGAAAAAAAACCGCACCAAAAACCTTCTGGTGGTGGGCTGCAGTTTCTTGCTGCTGTCTTAGACTCACGCTGATTGAATGTACTGCTGAGGCTGAACACATGAAGGACACGGATGTTTGGAGTGACGGAGGCTGAGCTAGGCTTGCTGGGACACATAGCTATGCAATTCTTGTGGGTCTCACATTGCTTCCCTGAGAGAGGCACAGCCAAGAACTTCTGGTGTCCCTCTGGGTCCCTCCTGCTGACTAAGCCCAGGCTGAAGCCTGGCTGTCTCTGCTAGGTCAAGTCCTATCATGGCTGTTGCTAACCCGACTCTACCGAACTGGACTGCCGTTGTATCTATGGAGTGTTTCCAATGGATTGACCTGCCGCTGCCTGCTAACCTGTGAACTGAACTTCGGATTTCCAGATAACATAGACGGGAGTTGCTCCAAAGAACCTTTCTAAACAGGTCCACTTCCCCAGTACCCTTTCTTTTTCATTACCTCTGGTAGGTGGTGGGCTAAAAGGGAAAGTAAAGCGTTGAAGAGTCATCATTATAAATAAGGTTTGAAAAAATTAAAATCACATTCGGTGCTTGAGAGAACATGCTGCTTGTCATAGTACCAGGGTTCAAATCCTAGCACCCAGATCAGCTGATGGCTCATAATTTCCTGTACCTCTAGATATCTGGGATCTGATACACTCTTCTAAACTTTAAGGGCACCTATATGCAAATACATAAATACCCAAATAGATACACATAAAGACATAATAAAAACAAATATTTAAAATATACAAAATAACATTTATTGATAATAAGGCATAAAGCAATTGACTTGGAGCTAGAGAGATGGCAGAGGGCTTAAGAGCATTTATTGCTCTTGTAGAGGACCCAGGTTTGGTTCCCAACTATCTGTAACTCCAGTTTCAGAGGATATGGTACTCTTTTCTGATGTCTTTGGGCACCAGGTATACACTTGACGCACATACATACAAAAAAAGCAATATGCTAATACACATAAACTTTTTTTAAAAAATATAAGAAAAAATAAGAACTTCATTTAAAAAAAATTAATGGCATAGATATAAATTTACCATTTATTAGGAATGAAAGCAATTTCTTTGTTTTTTATTTTGTTTTGTTTATTTGTTTGAGATAAGGTTTCACTATATTGCCCCCTGACTGGTCTGGAGCTCAGTGTGTTGACCAGGCTGGCCTCAAACTCAGAGATCTATCTGTCTCTGCCTCCTGAGTGCTGAGATTAAAGGCGTGCAACACAAAGTCTAGGCAAAAACAGATTTTAAAATGTTTAATTATTATCTTAAGTGTTTTATCTGAATATATACCTATGTACCACATGTGTGCAATACTTTTGGATACAGAAGAGGGTGTCAGATCTCCTAAGGTTGGAATTATGATTACAGACAATGGTGAGCCACTATGTGGGTTCTGGAAATTAGACCCAGGTCCTCTGGAAGAACAGCTAGTGTTCCTAGCCACTGATCCATCTCTCCAGACCTGAATAAAAACACATTTAATACAAATTAAATAGATGTGCTGGGTTATTTTTTCTTTTATTTATTTGTTTTGTTTTGTTTAATTTTTGCTTTTTCGAGTCAGGGTTTCTCTGTGTGCCCCTGGCTGTCCTGGAACTCACTGTGTAAACAAGGCTGGCCTCAAACTCAGAGTACTGAGATTAAAGACAGGTACCACCACCATCTGGCTCCTTTTGTTCATAAAGAATTAAATCTTGGACCAACACTAACCAGCAGATAGACATGCTTGTTGCCAACCTGATGACCTAAGTTTGATTCTTAAAACATACAAGTTAGAAGAACAGAACTAACTTCTTCCACCTGTCTTCTATATCTACAAGTGCACTATGGTACACACACACACACACACACACACACACACACACACTATTTGGAATAATAATAATAATAATAATAACTCTGAGTCTGAGGCCATCCTGGACTACAGCCAGAGAAACCCTGTCTTGAAAAAACAAAGTTAATGCTAAACCAGGTGGACATGGAGGTGTATGCCTTTAATCGCAGCACTCAGAAGAGAGAGGCTGACAGCTCTCTGTGAGTTGGAGGCCCAGTCTACCTAGTGAGTTGAAATCTAGAGGTTTTAAGGAAATGTTGTCACAGTTACTGTATCTATTAAGCCCATTGAACTGTGACTACTTCAGGGTCATTGTGGCCACCTTTAAGCTAAGGGAATGTCAACAGTGAGAAATCTCCATGTGGGCAGAGATGACCCCAGCCAACATCAGGGGAAATATTCCTACAGAACAGGACCATAGTGCCTGAGTCCCACTCAGGTGACTCACTGAGGTGCTCCTGGAGTCCCTTGCCTGGCATGAGTGCCACATGAGCAAGTCCGGTCACCGTGGTCTGAATAGGGCACAGTAATCTAGGGCTCAGCTCATTAAGGGTGAAGGTCTGTGTCTCCACCAGACAGGCTGTACAGGTAAGAAGAAAATGCTTGCAGAAGCTCAGGGGGAGCCAGGTGAGGTAGCATGCAGGCCTTTAATCCCAGCACTCAGGAAGCAGAGGCAGGCAGATCTCTGTTAGTTCAAGGCCAGCCTGATCTACAAAGCAAGTTCAGAACACTGAGAAAACCTGTCTTGAAAAACAAAAACAAAACAAACAAACAAAAAATCTCAGGGGTACTGGTATTAGGGGCGTATACCTTTGATCCCAGCACTAAGTAGGCAGAGGCAGGTGCATCTCTGAGTTCGAGACCAACCTGGTTTACAAATCAGGTTCCAAGACAGCCAGGAGTACATGGAAAGACTGTGTCTCAGACAGATGGATGGGTGGAAAGACAGACAGACAGATGGACAGAAGGATATAGTCAGAGGAGTCTGTTCAGGGCTGAAAAAGGCTATCAGTATTAGCAGTGGCTTGAAATGGGACTTCTATACCAACGCTACAGCCGGTATGCTAACCTTCTCTGTTAAGTGTCACCAGAAGTTAGCCAGGTGGAGGCTAAGACAGAGGCTCACAAGTTCAGCCAGCCTGGGCTACAGTGAGTGACCCTGCCTCAAAACACCCCCTAAAACAAAAACTACAATCAAGCCCTAGATTTTACAGGAAGCAAACTCGAGCAGCAGCCTGGAGAAGATGGGTTAGATTTATAGAAACAAATGGAGAAGGGCAGGTTGGGGGTGGGCTGTGTGTGTCCCTGTTCTCCTAGAGTCCCACTGCAAGGCTGATCAACTCTCCTGAGCTGTGTAGCATGTGACTGGTCACTGCCTCTCCCTAGGGACCTCCCCAGCTTACAGAGGTCTTCATGCAGGCTCTCTGCTCTGGGGTGACCATGGTCTCTGTCTGGTTAATGGAAAGCTACACTGGCCACCTTCAACTCAAGGCACCTCTGAAGGGTCATTTTGCCTTCGGAGCTCCTTGTGGGGCAATAGCTGAGACCTCTTCCAACCAGACACTGCCTTAGTTTGGCTTCTGCCTCTCCCAAGCTTGCCTTCCTTGGCTTCTCTACATGACATCCTTCACTGAACCCTTAGCCGCAACCGTCTCAATCAAGGCTGGCTTCCAGGAAATTCAACTGAACGCAGAGCTAGTGGTAAACTTACACATGGTTAGAGACCAGGCATATACCTCCCCTACTGTGCTGGAGAGGACCTCTCAAAGTTTACAAATGTGTCCTTGTATTAAGCCTTAAAATTTAAAAATTTTAACTCGGTATTTATTAAGGGAGCAAAGGTTTAAAAATATATGTCTGCTAGGCAGTAGTGGCACATGCCTATAATCCCAGTACTGGGAAGGCAGAGGCAGGCAGATTTTTGTTAGTTCAAGGCCAGCCTGCTCCATAGAGGAGTTCAAAGACAGCCAGGGGCTACACAGAGAAACCCTGTCTTGAACAACAAAAAGAAACAAAAGGGGGAGGGGACCGCACTCATCATAGGAACAGATCCAAGATTTGAAACCTTCTGGTTTTTATTAATCAATTGTTTATTTATTTAAAACTTTTTTAGATTTACTCTGTGTGTGTGTTTATCTCCATATATGTATTGCACCATGTGCATGGGCCTTCAGGGACCAGAAGAAGGTGTTGGAGTCTCTTGAACTGGAATTGTAGATGGTTGTGAGGCATTGTGTGGGTGGGGGGAGCTGAACTCAGGTCCTCTGTAAAAGCAACAAGTGCTCTTAACCAATGTGCCACCTCTCTAGCCTTCCTATTATTTGTTTTAAAGACTGGATTTTACACTGCCTAGACTGGAACCAAACCCCTGACTAATGTGATTATCCTCCCTCAGCCTCCCAAATTGCTGAGACTATATATCCAAGGGCCACTTAACCCTGCTGGGTTTTTTGTTTGTTTGTTTTGTTTGTTTTTGGTTTTGCTCTATATACACTGTTTAAGGATTTGTATCATAAAAAAAAAACAACAACACTATGTCTAAATTCGATGTAAAAGGAAATTGATTATAACATTGTTTATGACACTTGAAAACAAAATAATCCATGTGGGTGGAATAATCTTTGACACAGTATGCTGATATTATGTGATACTATATAAACTCTGGCTACAAGCCTATTATTCTAAGGACAGAATTCTGTTACCCTCTTGCAGGGCAGGCAATAAACTATTTTTCCTAAAAGCAGTAACAAACTACATAGACTTTATGGTGCTTTCTTTTCCTTTGCTCAGGCCTTGCTGTCATCTTGCCTTAGCCCTTCAGGTACTAAGATTACAACCACCATGCCTGATTCAAAGATTGCATTAATTGTAAAAATATTTGATTACTGTAAACCAGTCACCCCAGCCCTAGGTGTTAGCGATTATGATTCTGGATGATGCTAGAGACCTCTCATCTGGTAGGATAGACAAGAGCTGTAACTCTCGACCACATTCCAGACTCTGAAATGAAGTAATTCTCAACCTTCCTTATTCTGTGACCCTTTTATATAGAGCCTCATGTTATGTTGACCCCCCCAACCATAAAATTAGTTTTGTTACCACTTCATAAGTGTAATTTTGCTGCTGTTATGAACTGCAGCTGAAATCTCTTAGTTTTTCAATGGTGTCAAGTGATCCCCATGAAAGGGTTATTTGACAACCTAGGGCTCGCGACCCACAGGTTGAGAACCCTACTGTTTCAGATGCAATGCCAGTTTGGTTGGGGATGGTGTCTAGACTGGGGGCTGGAGAAATGGCTCTGCAGGTAAGAACATCAGCCTCTCTTCCAGAGGACCTAGGTTTGATTCTTAGCACCCACATGGTGGCATACAAGCGGCAGTAGCTCCCACTCCCGGGGATTTGAATATCCTTTTCTGACCGATATGGATACAACATGCATGGGGCACTGGGACACACGTAGAAGCAGAACACCCTCACACATAAAATAAAAATGTCTTAAAGAGGGAAAAAGACCTGTCTGGTGTACAGAATGAGTTCCAGGACAGCCAAGGCTACACAGAGAAACCGTGTCTCTAAAATCAGAAAGAGAAACAGAAAGGAATAAGGGTGCAGGAGTCTTGGTAGGTCAGGTGGGTGCTAAGCACTCCTTGTGCCAATCCGAATGGGATTTCTATTGCTACTGGTTGATTTAGCTGCAGACCCGTGAAACCGGGGCTGCAGAGCATTTTTAGAATGCTCTGCTGAGAGATGGCAAAAAAGGGTCACTCTCCTCTGCTGGGTGTTGTGATGGACGGGTGTGCGGTACGTATCGGCTGCCACATCTTCCATCCTTGGAAGGATCTGACTTCAGGGATGAGTCTGCCCCTGAGGGTGGCAGAGACAGACAGAAAGCTGGTTTCTCCGCATTTTTCATCTGCTGATTGTTTAGAGCCGGCTCTCTTTCGGCTTCCTCCTGGAGCAAGGTACTTTGTTTTCAGGTGGTTTCAACCGGTTTGAGTCAGGATCATATGCTTAGTGTTGCCAAAGGACATTCTGGGCCCTGGCTTCAGAAAGAGCAGGTTCTGCAGCACAGTATGGCAGAGGCAGAAGCTGGACCACTGCAGGGATGGTGCCAGCTGCCAGGGAGAGGCCATATGGGCCAGGGCATGGCAGATTGTGCCAAGAAGATACCAGATCATTTCATGGAGGGTAATGGGGGCAGGCTGGTCTTTTTTTTTTTTTACTTGATTTGGTCAAGAGTCCTGTGCAGCAAGGTGATTTTTAAGATTTGTCTTTTATGGAGATCTTTCTGTTGACTAGAACAATTGGAAGCTATTGAGAAACAGGTACAGGCCAATGGGAAGAGCCATGGATAGATTACAGGCAGGGCCAGGCAGGGAGACAGAAAGTAGGAACAGGAAGAGACCAGAAGTAGGAAGCCCAGCCTGATGACATATGCCAACAACTCTAGCACCTGGAAAATATGAGTAGGAGGGCCAAGAGTTCAAGGCCAGCCTGAGATGCATAGTGAGTTTCAGGCCAGGAAACTTGTAGGAAGAAAGAGAGAAGTAGGGGAGGGGAAACAGAAAAGTGAAGCTGTCTAAGTTTTTGGGTTGGATGGTTAGCTGGTTTTGGGGGTGCAAAAGATGAGGTTTCCACTTGGTTTCAGGCTTGGGCATCTGAAGGGGATTGTGGAGAAGTGTGTGGAAGACAAAGGTAGGTCTAGACAAGATGTGGCATAGGGGATTTCCCACCTGAAGGCCTCCAGCCCCTTTCAGATCATCATGTAGGTTTGCTCTGGGGAACTATATTCTCTAGGAGACCATCTTGAGGTCACCACCATAAGTCTCAGCAAACGGTGGACTTTAGTCTGCACTGGGCCAATAATAGGGCATGGTTTCCTCTCAAATAACTTTGTTTGTTTATTTATTTCCAAGTTAGGGTTTCTCCGTGTAGTCAGTCCAAGCTGTCCTGGAACTAGCTCTGTAGACAGGCTGGCCTAGAAATCACAGAGATCTGCCTGTCTCTGGCTCCTGAATGCTGGCATTAAAGATGTGTACCACCAACAACTTGCTGTTTTGTTTTTTAAGATTTATTTATCTTATGTATATTATTGCATTATCTGCCTGTATACCTGCATGCCAGAAGAGGGCATCAGATTCCACTATAGGTGGTTTTGAGCCACCATGTGGGTGCTGGGAATTGAACTCAGGACCTCTGGAAGAGCAGCCAGTGTTGTTTCCTGTTGAGCCATCTCTCCAGCCCTTGTTTATTTTTTTAAAATGCTATTTAAGATTCTTTTTTACGTGTGTGTGTGTGTGTGTGTGTGTGTGTGTGTGTGTGTGTGTTTATCAATAGTGCTGAAAGACCACATTTGGGAATTACTATGTAGCTTCTGAGAATGAACTTAAGTTGTCAGCTTTGAGGGCAAGCCCCTTTATCCACAGAACCATCTCCAAAGCCCCTTTATAGCTTTTCTGAGATGAGGTTTTGCCATGTATTCCTGGCTGGTTTGAATTCACTCTATAGACCAGGTTGAGCTCAAACTAGCAATCCTCCTGCCTCAGCCTCCAGGACCAAGTGCCTAGCTCTCTTAGAATCTGAATTGTGGCCTATTGCATAAGGTAGTTAGTTTACCCCCAACATGGTGCTTTGTTTTAGTCTTTCCTCCCTAAACAAATGCCCAAGTAAGGGCTTGTATGAAGGAAGTGCATCTGTGACTCAGGTAAAAAAAGAAACTGGGGAAAAGAACCCTGGTAGTGTATCCCAGATGGCTCCTCCATCCCACTCAGAGATCATGGGGAGAGCCTTCTAAGGAGGAGAGCCTCAGAACAATATTGGGTTGAAGGAAGGCAGAGCTATGAGCACCTTGGGCAGGATGTGCACCTGACTTCTCTGAGTTGCCCATGTGAAGACCCAGCATCTACAGACACCAGATGACAGCAACGGACATGCAAGGACAGGCAATGGGAGGTACCTGCTCCTCATTTTCAGATGAAGGCTGTTGGTACACACCGAGTTCCAACCCAGAGTGAAAAGATCCCATAGCAGAAGAAAAGCAGGGCAGGAGAGGCAGAGTCAAGAGATGAAGCCTAGTGTAGACCTGGAAAACTATTCCCATCATCCTCGCGAAGTTCTGATGACTGTGCTTTTTCCTGTTCCAGAAGAACAGCTATATCAGTCTTTCTTTAGGCTCAAGACAGTCACTGGCAGTTTCTGTTTCTTAAGACCAAAAGCCTTTCATGAATGTCTAGGATGAAGGCAAAGGCTGTGGGCAGAGCTCAGGGAGGAGTCTGCTACTAGCATAAATGAGGTTGGGGCTCCATCTCCAACATTATAAATAAGCTGCTATAGAACACACCAAATAAAATGTTTTCCTATGACATCTCTCCTCTTTTTTTTTTTTCTAAATTATTTGTGTTTATTTTTGAGATGCAGGCCTCACAAGATTGCTAGTCTTGCACTCCCACACTTCAGCTTCCTGAGTATCTGTGACCTCAGACATGTGCCATTTCATGAAAGGTCATATTGTAAAACTGGAGGCAGAGCTTGCCTCTTTTTGGTTTTTTATTTCATTTTGAGTCAGGGTCTTACTATGTCACTCTGGCTGTCCTGGAACTCCCTCTGTAGATGAGGCTGGCCTAGACCTCACAGAGATCTGCCTGCTTTGTCTCCTGACTCCATGGAGTAATGGCATGTTCCATTGTCCAGGTTGGTTTTCTTTTTCTCCTCCTCCTTCTTCTTTCTCTCTCTTCCTCCTCCTTCTTTTCAATTTGACACAAGCTAGAGTCATTTGAGAAGAGGGAACCTAAATTGAGAAAATGCCCTAACCCAATTGCCCTGTGGACAAGTGTGCAGGGGCATTTTCTTGATTAAGAATTAATGTGGGAGGACCCAGCCCACTATGAGTAGTCCTACTTTTAAGCAGGTGGTCCTGAGTTATACAAGAAAGCAAGCCAATGGCTTCATCCCAGAACTCAGGAAGCAGGTAGATCTTTGTGAGACTGAGGTTAGCCTAATCTGCATAATGAGTTCCAGGATAGCCAACACTATGTAGAAAGATCCTGCCTTAAAAAACAAAACAAAACAAAACGTGAGGGTGAGGGGTTGGGGTCGAGTAGCAAGCCAGGGAGAGAGGCAGACAGTAAACTATATACCTTCACGTCCTCTATTTTGGCTCCTGCCCCCAGGTTCCTGTCTGGAGCCCTTGCACTGACTTCCGTCAATTATGGGCTGTGATGGGGGATGTGTAACAAAACCAACCCTTTCCTTCACAAATTGTCTTAGTCGTGGTGTCCCATCACAGCAATAAAAACTCTGGGACACCCACCATACCACCATACCCAGTCTGCCTGCTTCCCTTCATCCCTCCCTCTTTCCTTCCTTCTCTTCCTTACTCTATTCTACCTACTCTCCTTCTCCCTTCCTGTCCCTCTCTTGATAGGGTGTTGCAAATTCCAAGCTGCCCTCAAAATCACTATGGTGCTGAAGATCACTATGTGTGCTAGGACCACAGACATAAACTACCATGCCTGGATGATGTGGGTGAGGGGACTGAACTGAGGGCTTTGTGAATATGAGACACAATCCTACCAACTTGGCTATATCCCATCTCATGCACTTTCTACTTAATAATATACTCTATTTACTGACTTACAGGGTTCCTCTGTGTAGCCCTGGTTATCCTGGAACTCACTCGGTAGGTCAGGCTGGCCTTGAATTCAGAAAGCTGAGTGCCTCAGCCTCCTAAATCCTGGGATTAAAAGGGTATGCCACCATCTGGCAACCCGTCGTTCTTTATAACAGCTTCATAGGATCTCAAAGTATGGATTAAACGAATGACTTTGCAAGATCATTCGTCACTAAGAATATATGTGTGTTCCAGTGAGCTGCTGCCCCTTGTCACTGTTTCAGCAGATTTTGTTTATTTGGGTTTTGGCTTTTTTTTCCTTTAGTCTGTTTGTTTGGAGCAGCCTTATGTAGCTCAGGCGGGCGTCCAAGTTGTTATTTATCTGAGGACAACTTGTGATCCTCTTGTTTCCTCCATCTGAGTACTGGGATTAGAGGTGTGTACCACTCTCTTAGTTACCCTTGTGGCTGAGATAAAATACCATGACCAAAAGCAATTTATAGACAAAAGTGTTTACTTTGGCTCACAGTTCCCATGGATGAGTGTCCATCATGGAGGGAAGGCACAGCAGCAAGCAGCAGGCATCCGGCAGGAGCAGGAAGCTGAGCGATCACATTTCCATCTACACGCAGGAAGTAGAGAGACTGAGCCAGAAGTAGGACATAGGTGCACCCCTTCAGAGCCCACCCTTCAGTGATGTACTTCCTCTAACAAGGCTGTGCCTCCCAAAGGTTCCACAACTTCTCCAAACAGAGCCGCCAACAAGACCAAATATTCAAATACCTGAGCCTGTGGGGGGCATTTCTTTTTCCAAACTGACTCAACCATTCTGCCTGGTTTGGTTATTTGTTTTAATTTGTTTGGTTGGTTTGAGTCATGAACTCACTTTTGGTCCAGGAATTCTGATCCTCTTGCCTCTGCCTTCCAAGTGCTAGATTGTAGTCCTTTAGCAAGTGACTTAACCTTGAAAACCTAAGGGGTGAAACGAGTTTCTGATTGGCTTACCTTGCTTTCCTTTAAGTATAAGTGAAACTGTTGATATTTTTAGCATGTTTTATTTGTTTATTTTAGAGTATTTATTGTCTGTCTTTATTCATCATTCATTTTTTAAAATTTTATTTATTTTATATAATATGAGTACACTGTAGCTATCTTCAGACACACCAGAAGACAGTAACAGCATCAGATCCCATTACAGATGATTGTGAGCCACCATGTGGTTGCTGGAGTTGAACTTAGGGCCTCTGGAAGAGCAGTCAGTGCTCTTAACCACTGAGCCATCTCTCCATCTCCTTAATTTTATTTATTTATTTATTTATTTATTTATTTATTTATTTATTTATTTATTGAGACAGGGTTTTACTGTGACCCTCTGGTGACCTGGAATTTACTCTGTAGACCAGGTTGGTGTCAAACTCAAAGGGATCCACCTAGGTATGAGCCACCATACACAAATTTTTGCATTACTTAACTCAACCCCATCCTTTATCAATCTTATGTTTGTCTGTATATTTTGTTAATTTGTGGAGATTACCTCTACTTTGATAAAGTTAGGCTTTTGTTTATAAAAGAAACCCCCCTACCTTTCTGTGTATAATTATTAGCCACTTGCCTTTCCAGCACTTTCCTGTGATATGAAGAGAAGTATGTTTTTTCAGGACATAGTGGAACCTGGCCTAGCACTCACTCTGTAGTTCATGCTTCCCTCAAACTCACATCAATCCTTCTGCCTCAGTGATGTGTTTATAAAAAGATAAAGAGAGGGAGATATGTTCTATGGAGGTGTGGGGAAGGGGTGCCTCCGCAGGCCCATGGTGAGGCATCCCTTCCCCATGGGGAGCCAACCACATAGTATAGAATAGAGTATATTCAGGGCATGGGAAGGGGAGCCAAGAAGGTAGTAGAGGCAGAGAAAGGCAGAGAGAGAAGAGGAGTAGAGATGTAGGGACCGGCCATAAGCAAATGGGGAGAAAGGGGAAAAGGGAAGGCAAGAGAAAGAGAATGAGAGAACAAGAGAGTGAGGAGGGAGCAAGCAGCCTCTTTTACAGTGTCAGGCATACCTAGCTGTTGCCAGGTAACTGTGGGGAGGAGCCTAGACAAAATGCTAACACTCAGTCTCCCCAGTGCTGGGATTACAGGCATGAGCCACTGTGCTTGACTTAATGTATTTTTTAGTTCTCCGATGCCTTGCTATCTTTATTTTCATAGTTTCTAGGTTTCTGTCATGCCTGAGAGTATATGCTGGTTCCCAGGCAGTGAAGTCCCCTGTGGAAGGTATTCTTCAGAACTTTTATGATTTCACCATTTTTGCTAAAATACTAGTTCTGTCTGAAATTTAACTTAGACATGTAGGTCCCCAAGCACTTGATTTGTTAATGACTGACTGTTTTAATTGTCTCTTACATTCCCAACTGCTTTATTTCAGGGCTGGAGGTTGAGCCCAGAGCCTCACTCGGGCTGGCAGGTGCTATCTTGAGCCTTTGGGTGGAGCTTCTTATGAGGACCCACACCTGATTTGTAAGCAATAGGATAGAGGTAAGAGGAAGTGGGAAGCCTGTGGTCCCGTCCACACGAGACCTCATGCTTCTGTGTGAGAGCTGAAAGAGCACGTGTGGCTACTTCCTTCCTAGAGAAGGGGAAGGGCATTAGTGAGGCTGCCAAGGCCACTGGGACTTGGGCATCTTCTGGCTACCGCTGGGTCTATACCTGGAACCAGCCCTTTTGGAGAGCCGGCAGCTGCCTGTGTCAGGAGCGCTTCTGTGACCCACTAAGTATATTTTGAGCAATTAAATATAAATGTTGACTGGGCATGTTCACATACTAGAAGGCTAGTCAGTGCAAAGACGCTACGATCTTTCCATCATTCGAGCACTCATGCAGAAGTCCTGAGTTAGTGCGGTGGATGAGTCGTATCATCCTAGTAGTTAAGGAGGCTGAGGCAGGAAAATTTTGTCACGCAAACACACATACACACACAAACGCACACACAGTGGAATGTGGTGACACATTTCTGCAATCCCAGCACAAGGCTGAGGCAGGAAAGATCTCCAAGTTTGAGGCCAGATACCAGGACAGCTAGGGCTACATAAAAAGACTGTATCAAAAAACAACAACATGGGGCTGGAGAAATGGCTCAGCAGTTAAATCTGATGTCCTCTTTTAGTACAGCAACAGCGTACTCACATATATAAAATAAATAAATCTTCAAACAAACAAAACAAAAACCCAAATACACAAACAGGAAACACCGTGAAGAGCAACCGAAGATGGACCAGAAGGAATTCTCTGGAGAAGCCAAAGCTGGTCGGGTTATACAGATGCTTCTAATTTCCTTCTGTACAATAGTTTGGTATTTTTCAAATTTTCTAAAATGACATAACATACTTAGGAAATAAATAGATTTGTTTAGGTGAGTAAGCAAACTGTTCTTATTGTCCTTTAAATAACCAATTACATGGTTTGAATGTAAATGGTTGGCTGTTTGGAAAAAGTATGGTCAAAAGTTTAAAACTGTATACCTACTTCCCACGTGCCCGAGGGCTCTCCATAGAGCCTCCTGCTTAGCTCTCAGGTTCTCCTCCCCTCCTGTCCTTCTTTTTCTTCCTTGTCTCCCCTCTCCCTCATTATTGAGACGGTGTCTTACTCTGTAGCCTAGGTTGGCCTAGAGCACTCCACTCTCCTGCCTCACCCTCCTGATTGCTAAAACCAAAGGTGGTACGAATGTAGCCCTGGCTATCCAGTAATTCAGTCTGTGGACCAGGCTGGCTTCGAACTCACAAAGATCTGACTGCCTCTGCCTCTCTAGTGCCGGGATTAAAGGTGTGGGCCATTACAGCCAAGCGCTGTCTTCTAATGTAACTTTTGAAACTGAAGAAAAAAAAGTCACCATTAGTGATTTAATAGAAAAGAAACCTAACTTAAATTAGTTTAAGCAATAGTTTACACAGTTGAAAAACCTAGGGCAGTTCTGGCTTCATGCTTAGCTGGGCCCAGGGCCTGTAGCACCCCTGTGTCTGATTCTTCTCTCTGCTTTCTTTCCTATTGGCTTGATTCTGAGGTGGGCATTTCTCAGGGAGCCCCAAAGACAGCTACCAAGTGCACCAGCTTAGGCCAAGGACCTACACCCTTAAGTCCACGACTTAGTAGGTTTCACAAAGTCATTCTTCCCCTGAAGCTGAGCCAAGAATCTCAGGGATTTTGTTCATTGGTCAGACTTGATTATGTTTCTGTCTCTGGGCTAATCTCTGTGTTCAGTGTGGTAATTACTCTGCTCAACCAGGCCAACCTGAGGTCAGTCTTGTTGGAACAGGTTATAAACCCACTGTGGTGGTTCAAACCTGTAATCTCAGAACTTGGAAAGCTAAGAGGGTGAAGAATTTAAGGCGAGCCTTAACTGGTGTGAAGGGAGACCCATTGGGAGGCTTGTTATTAAATTAAGGGAAACATTGGACTGGAGTAGTTAAGAGCACTGACTGCTCTTCTAGAGGTTCTGAGTTTAAATCCCAGCAACCACATGGTGGCTCACAACCATCTGTAATGAGATCTAATGCCCTCTTCTGTCTGGTGTGTCTAAAGACAGTTACAGTGTGTGTGTGTGTGTGTGTGTGTGTGTGTGTGTGTGTGTGTTCTTTTTGTAAAAAGAAGGGGAAACACATATGAACAGATAAATTGATATAGCTGACCACCTTCCTCTCTAATTAATGCTCCTCCTAGAATATTCCATTATCACTTATGGAGATCCTCCTGCCTCTGACTCCCCAGTGCTGAGATTAAAGGTGTAAGTGATTGATCATAATCATGGCTACACTCCGCTTTTCAAAGAGTTATGTTCCAAGTCCTCAGTGACTTTCCATGGGTGTGCATTTGAACATTTTGTTTCATTGATTGTTTTTGTTTTTCTTTTGTTTTGAGATGGGGGCTTTTAATATATTCCAGGCTGGCCTCACACTCAGAGTTTAGGAAGTCTCTCCACTCCAGATCCACCTGCCTCTACCTCCCAAGTGCTGGGGTTCCAAGCATGTGTCCCTTTTCCCTTTGCCTGGCGAATAGTTAGTAGTGTCTTAAACTCCTTTAAACATTACTTTAATTACTTTAATTCACTGAAATGTAATTAAATAGTATATTTTCAAAAGCATGTGATCTGTATCCTAAAGCAAAAAGAAGATAGGACTGTGTGGATCATGGGTGTGCAAGTCAAGATGGGTCCTGGGATGCCAGACACACCCACAGACTCACTCCAAATGCTCCTCACACCCAAGAGGGAGGTGTGCATGCTCTGATCAGAGTTGTGGAGGTCTTTGGGACACCAGGCAAGGGGTGAGTGTAGTGGAAGTCAGGGAAGGATTCCTTGAACATGATTCTTCAGGATGCCGTAGAAAGTAAATTTTGGTTCAATGAGACTGAAAGACTTCTCCATGCCTGCCTTTGTTGTGGTACAGAGGACCCCACATAGGGCCTTGTACATGCTAGGCAGGCAAGCACCATCCCAGTGAACATCCATCCCTAGCTAGGGGCCTTCCTGTATTTAAGATCTCCCTCCCCAAGGTAGAACTCTAGCTCCCATTCTCCTTTGTGGCACAGAGACATTGCACTCACAGGACAGAGGCTCTGCCAACCAGATGCCCTTACCCTGAAGTTTTGTTCTGTTACATGAGGAAGTGAGCCCCGGCATACTCATGTCTCTCTGGGGCTGCTGTAGTGGCACCACATCTATTTGGGACTCAGCATGGGTTGCAAGGTTGAGTTCCTGTGTAGAAGTGACATTGGCATTTGTGAAATTATTGTTGTGGAAGTTGAGGTCTTTGCTTTTGGGGTTGGGTTATGAGGATGCCCATGACAGCATGGCTCCAAGTGGCCCTGGCAGTGTGGAGGACCATGTGCCTAGGAATGACATCTGGAATTGAGTTTGTGCTGCTCTGCCTTTACATGGTTCTCCAAACTGTTCAACAACCTACAAGACGTAATACTTCTGGCCCTACAGGCCTGAGTAGATTCTGTTTCAGGGAAGTCAAAGCTCGTACACACACACACACACATACACACACACACACCAGGAGGTAAATGCTATGCTGAGTGATGGAGTGAGGGGTGTCTGGGCAGATCTTGGAGAACTGGACACAGGTTGGAGGTTAGATAGGCAATAGGAAACTACAGAAGGACCAGAGGAGAGAAGCTATGGGTTTGAACATCACTTGGTAAAGGCCTAGGAGTGGTTACAGACTCAAAAGTCAGGGTTGTTGAGTAAAATCCTATTTTTCAGATCAGAAGGAGGGATAGCTTTTATTATTTGGGTGAAGAAACATAGCGAAATGCTTAAGAACTATTATCCAGTAGGGCAGTGGCGGCACACACCTTTGATCCCAGCACTCTGGAGACAGAAGCAAGCAGATCTCTGTGAGCGTGATTTTAGCCTGGTCTACAGAGTGTCTTCCAGGACTGGTGGGGCTCTCTAGAGAGACCCAGTGTTGTGATATGCAAGGAGGGTAGGCACAAGAGAAGGCAAGGTCTGTGATTGGACAAAAAAAAAGTGTGGTGGGTACAGAGTTTTGGAAAGGAGAGAGAAGCCAGGAGAGGAAAATAGAGAGAGGCGAGATGGAGGAGGATGAAGATAACCTATTTCTGTGTGGCTCTGCATAGCCACAGGTAGTTATGAATATCTTATAAGGGATGGAACGACTTGTGTAGGTGGGCAGATTTTATCATATCAATTGGCTCTGAGTTTATTGTGTGGACGTTATGCAGAGAGTAAATTTACTGAGATAAATTACTGAGATAAATCTGATTGTTAAATTGCAAATTTCTGGAGCATTGGTTTGGTGGGGCTGGTGTGGGTTGTGATGGTGTTGGCTGCTGGGAGTGTGGGCAGAGTCAGTGAGAGGGTAGTCATTGCTGGGATCAGAGTGGGTCCCAGCCACTGCTGGGACCTCTAGGGTCTTGATTTCCGGGCTGCCGGCAATGTTAGCAGAGTTCGCAGCTGGCAGAGAGTCAGCCAGGAGAGGATGGCTAGCACTGGTGGCAGAGAGACCGGAGCCAGAAAGTAGCTGGGAGTCGCATGGCATAATGCCACTGGAACCCTGCGGCCACTGAGGTGACTATACCCCGATAATGCCTTATGCCGGCAATAGCAAAAGTTGGTGGCTCACTTTTTTCATATTTACAACAACAACCCTGTTCTGAAACAAACAACAAACAAACTATAAATAAACAGATAAATGGTACACATGTACATGCTAGACAAATGCTCTAGATTCTCTGCCATGTCATAGCCCTAGGTTGGCTTTTCTTCCGTATCTGCCTGCCAGCATGCAGCGCTGGGGCTGACCCTAACTATTTTGTTTCTTTGTTTAATTTAATTAATTTAATGTGTTTGGGTGTTTTGCCCACATATATGTCTGTTCACCATGTGTGTGCAGTACTTATAGAGGTCAGGAGAGGGCATGCAAGCACCTGGACCTGGAGTTACAGACCGTTGTGAGCTGCCAACCTGGTGCTGGGAACTGAACCCAGGTCTTCTAGAGGAGCAACCTATGCTCTTAGATACTGAGCCAGCCCCTGGCATTTTGTTTGTTTATTTTGAGACGAGGTCTCACTGTGTTGCTCTGATTGACCTGAAATTCTCTGTGTAGACCAGGCTGGCCTATAATTCACAACGATCTTACCATCTCTGCCTCTGGAAAGGCATATGCCACCATACCTGACAGCTTCTGCTCTTTTTCACTTTTCATTTTGAGATAGGGTGTCTATTAGTTGCCCATACTAGCCTGGAAGTTGAAATCCTCCTGGTTTGGTGTCCAAGTGTCTGGGATTACAGGCCTGTACCCTCAGGGTAGATAATGTTATTGTTCCGTGGTTTAGTTAGCTCATCTGTGAGATGATAAATAATGGTACTCACCACATTTTGAGGATTAAACCAAATATTAAATGGGAAACGCTTAGGACAGTGCTTGGCATTTGGCAAGAACTTTTTTTTGGTTTTAGTTTTTTTGATTTTTCTGTTTTTCAAGACAGGGTTTCTCTGTGTAGCCTTCACTGTCCTGAAACTCTCTTTTTAGACCAGGTTGTCTCAGACTCAGAGATCTGCCTGACTCTGCTTCCTTAGTGTGGAATCAAAGGCATGAGTCATCATGCCGGCTTTAGCAAGAACTCTGTAAATGTTAAGTCATCTAGTATTCTTGGGTACAATACTGAAAGAACTTGGCTCTTTTCCTTTAAGTGTGCATGTGTGTTTGTGTTTGTGTGTGTGTGTGTGTGTGTGTAAACATTCATTTCTGTATATGTCTAGGTCAGAAGAAAGCAAATGAAAATCAGTTCTCTTCTTTTATCTTGTGTGTTTCAGGATCAAGGGCAATTCGGACTTGGTGGCAAGCACCTTCATACACTGAACCCTCTTGTCGGCCCCCTTGGCTAGGGTTTGGAGGACAGGATTCTAGTCCTTGTTTTGCTGTTGCTATGACATGTGGCCATGAAGATGTTCCTTCTCACTCAGCCTCAGCCCCATGTGTGAAATCATGTCTAGTTCTGCATCCACTTAAACCATACCTTCTCCTTAACTTGGGACCACCCTCTGCCTCTGTCCCCTCCTACCTTCCAAACCAAAAGATTACCACTAAGTCTCAACTGGGTCCATTCTTCTTTTATTTGTTTTGCTTGGTTTTCTGAGACAGGCTTTCATATAGCCCAGGCTGGCTTCAAATTCACTATGTAGCCAAGGCTAGCCTTTCTATCCCCCTCCTCCTCCTCTTCTTCCTTCTCATTCTTTTTCTTCTTTTTGACACAGGGTCTCCCTAAATAACCCTGACTGTCCTGGACTCACTTTGTAGACCTGGTTGGTCTTGAACTCAAAGAAATCTAACTGCCTCTGCCTCCTAAGTGCTAGGATTAAAAGCAGTGACTCTGCCTTTCTTACTGCTAGGATTATAGATGTGCCACTGCACCCAGCAGGTGGTTTCACCTCTTGGCTCTTGCTTTCACAGAGAAATCCCTCTTTCTCTGGAATGCGATTTTCCTGGCTCTTTGATGCTCAGACTCCTGGGTTCTTTCAATCTTTCTCACTCTCTAACTTCTCCCCTACCTTCCAGTCCTTTGTCTCCTCCCTTTTATGTGTGGATCAGACACCAGCCTTTACAGTCTCCTTGCCTGAAGGTCACTGCCACCCACACAGATGCTGTGTTAGTCAGCTTTCCACCACTGTAACAAATTACTAGAGATAATCAATATATAAAGAGGAAAGGTTTTCTTTGTCTCATGGTTTCAGAACATGGTTTCCTGGTTCTATTGTTTTCAGTTGTGGTGAAACAGAACATCATGGCAGGGTGTTTTTTTCTTTTTTAAGATTTATTTGTTTATTTCATGTATGAGTATCCTGTAACTGTCCTTAGACACACATTTGAAGAGGGCATCAGATCCTACTGTGGATGGTTGTGAGCCACCCAGTAGTTGCTGGGAATTGAACTCAGGACCTCGGGAAGAGCATTCAGTGCTCCTAACTGCTGAGCCATCTCTCCAGCCCCCATGGCAGGGTCTTAGTATCTCTCTCTAAAGACACCCCGAGTGATATGACTTCCTTCCACAAGGCCCCACACGTTCAAGTTCCTACCATCTCCTAATAGCTGAGGACCATGTCCTAACACAGGAGCCCTGGGGAAAAATTTAAGGTCCAAACTGGGGCTGTGGATATTGTTCAGTTGGTAGAGCACTCGCCTAGCTTGGGGAAGGCTCCGGGTCTGATCTCCAGCACTGCGTAAGCCAGCCATGGTGTTCTCTGCCTGTAATCCCAGGACTTCCAGACCAGCCTGGGCTACAGGACACCGGTCTCAAAACAACAAACTTCAGTGTCATAATTTATGTTGGCCAAATAACAATAAAAATTCCATGAGGAGTTTTTTAAATCTTCTTTTAAAATAAAAGATAAAGAAAACTAATTCCAAAGTTTACACGAAAATACAAAGAAGCTAATAAATTATAATGCTGAGGAAGCACAATGTGTTAGGATTTGTTCCACAACGTATGATGGGTGATTCGTTGTGACTGGGCGTGGTGGTACATGCCTAGAGACTGATGTAGAAGCCATCACCACAGATTCAAGGCCAGCCTGGTCTACATTATGAGTTTCTATCTTACAAAAAAAAAAAAAAAAAAGCCACCTTCTTCAGGAAAACACCAAATGGCTGATGACACTGGTAAGGTGGGAGGGTCCGGAGGACCCGGGGGCCCAGGATTAGGAGGCCTCGGGCAACTTCCTCAGAGGATTCTAGGCGGAGGCCATGGTCAAGGCTGCGGGGCTCGAGGAGGTAAAGTTGAAGACAAGCAGTGGATCCCAGTCACCAAGCTGGGCCGCCTTAAGGACAGGAAGATCAAGTCCTTGGAGGAGATCTACCTGTTCTCCCTGCCCATTAAGGAGTCTGAGATTATCGACTTTTTCCTGGGTGCATCTCTAAAGGATATGGTTCTGAAAATCATGCCAGTGCAGAAGCAGACTCGGGCTGGCCAGCGGACCAGGTTCAAGGCTTTGGCCGCTATTGGGGACAACAATGGTCATGTTGGTCCTGCTGTTAAGTGCTCCAAGGAGATTGCTACTGCCATCCGAGGGGCCATCATGTTGGCCAAACTTTCCATCGTCTTTGTGCAGAGAGGCTACTGGGGGAACAAGATTGGCAAGCCCTAGACTGTCCCATGCAAGGTGACAGGCCACTTTGGCTCTGTGCTGGTGCGTCTCATCCCTGCCCCCAGAAGCACTGGCATTGTCTCTGCTCCTGTGCCCAAGAAGCTTCTGATGATGGCCGGTATAGACGACTGCTACACTTCAGCCAGAGGCTGCAGTGCCACCCTGGGCAACTTTGCAAGGCCACCTTTGATGCCATCTCTAAGACGTGCAGCTACCTGACCCCTGACCTCTGAAAGTGTTCACCAAGTCTCCTTATCAGGAATTCACTGATCATCTTGTGAAAACCCACACCAGAGTATTCAGAGGATCCAGGCTCCAGCTGTGGCTACCACATAAGGGTTTTTTTGTTTTTTTTTTAATAAAGGACAACAAATAAATGAACTAAATCTGAGAAAGGAAGAGAGAAAGAAAGAAAGAAAGAGAAAAGAAAGAGAGAAAGAGAAAAGAAAGGGAAGAAAGAAAGAAAGGAAAGAAGAAGAAAAAAGGAAAAAAGAGAAAAGAAAGGAAGCAGGTATCAGGGTGTGGCTCAGCTGGGAAAGAATTTATTTTAGCTAGCATGCACAAAACCCTGAACTCCATCTCCAGCACCTCCTAAACCAGGCATGGTTCTACATGTCAGTAATCACCACACTGTAGAGGCAGGAGGATTGAGAGCTCAAGATCATCTTTATCTACATAAAGAATTCCAGACCAACCTGGACTCCACAAATCTCTGTCTCAAAGAAAAATATTTTTCCAGTATAAAGCTTCAGTAGCACAGAGTAGACAAAGAGATCAGTAACACAAAGTAACTCTAGAAACATCACACATGTGTGGAAAAGGCCACTGGCATTCACTGGTAAGAAAATAGTTTTACACACACACACACACACACACACACACACAAACACACATGCGTGCATATACATACACAAAAGAAAAGGCACCAAGCTTAGTGTGGTGGCACACACCTGCAGTCCCACACTTGGATAGGTGAGTCAGGAACTCTGTGAGTTCAAAGCCAACCTGGACTACCAAAAAAAAATCTAGTCTACAAAATTGAAAAGGAGGGAGGAAGAAGAACAATGAGGATCTAGCTCGGTGGTAGAATGTTTTTCTAGCATGCCTGTGACCCTGGTTACTTTATAGGGATGTGGCTACACGGGGGCATAAGATTGTCCTGGACATTGGAAATGTTCAAATTTGTTAAATTAAGTAATTACATGTATTTGGGTTTTGGTGATTTTATTATTTATTTATTTATTTTGAGGCAGGGTGGAACTGGAACTCATCTGTAGACCAAGGTGACCTTGATCTCACAGAGCTGCCTGTCTCTACATCCTAAATTCTGGAAGCCTGTGCTCTCCTACAAGAATTCGAGAAAATCTAAGTTCAGCTGTCAATCATAGCAGCAAGTGCCTTACCTGCTGGGCCAACTGCCCTGTGTTCTCAACTTTCATGTAAGAACTAGTTACAATTCAAACGGTATTCTTCTGATTTAGGACATCTGGAGCTAGAGAGATGCTCAGTGGCCAAGGGCACTTCCAGAGAATCCTAGTTCAGCTCCCATGATTCACATTAAGTGACTGAGAACTGCCCTAACTCCAGCTCTGAAGGATCAATGCCTTTGACCTCCCCAGGCACCTGCACAGGTGCACATACAGCCGTACACATTACTTAAAAATAAAAGCTCAATGTACTTTCTTATAGAGCCCAGGGATGGCACCACCCATCACCCACCATGTGCGGGGCCCTCCCTCTTAAATCACTAATTAAGAAAATGCCTTACAGCTGTGTCTAATGGACACATTTTTTTCTCAACCGAGGTTTTCTGTTTTCAGATAACTTTAGCTTGTGTCAAGTTGACAGAAAACTAGCCAGCACACAAGCCTCTATCTCTGTCACACCAGCAACAGGATTACACAGATTGGAACTTACTGGAACTTTACATGAATTCTGGAGCTCTGAACTCAGGCCCTCGCTCTCACTGAGCAAATGCTTCCTTTAAAGACCAGAGTTCCAGCTCCTAGGGCACTTATTAACTTTTCTGTTTTTGAAATTTTGTCTGTCTGCTTGTTTATTTGTTGTCATGCCTCATGTACCTTACAAGGTAGCCCAGGTTGGCCACAAAACCTGCCTCAGCCTCCTGCATCCTGAGATTATACTCATATGCCATCACACCTGGCTTCACTTTATTTTTTAAATAGATGGCCAGTGACTTTATTTTGTTCTTACAGCCATCTTTCTGAGATCAATACTCACTTCTACCTCATAGGTTTCTGGAACTTTCTCACTATTCTTTACCATCACCATCCTACCCCAGAACTGTTTACTCCTGCCCGAGAAGCTCTGTTCTTACCCACCTCCAGCCTTTGCCTGCACTGTGCTGTTCTAGAATGTTCTTCGAATCCTTTCTTTCATTGTTATATTTTTTAAAAAGATTTGTTTTATTTATATGAGTACACTGTCTTCCCATGACAGATGGCTGTGAGCCACTTTGTGGTTGCTGGGAATTGAACTCAGGACCTCTGGAAGAACAGTCAGTGCTCTTAACCACTGAGCCAACTTTCCAGCCTGCTTGTTATCTTGGTTTTGTTGTTGTTGTTGTTGTTGTTGTTGTTCCAAACTGTTTATTGATTGTTTATTATGGAAAATGAAGGAAGGCATATCATCTCCTCAGGATGGACCAGAGATTAAACACCTTTTGCAGGGAGGAATATACAGGAAGAGAGGCTTAGTGGCTAAATTATCGGGGCCTCTAGATACCTGATTAGCATGGAGAGCTCTGTTCTAGGCTATGTGACCCTAGATCAAGTTTCCTATGTGAGAAGTGTGGCATATGTTCCAGGCCAGGAATCTGGTTGGGAGCAGGGGACCTTCTACCATCTCAGGTGGGTACCTGGGTACCGGGGACTCTGAACCTGCCCAGCCTTACCAAGGTTTCTGGTATGGCCCACTTTCCCACACACTGCTTTCCGTGTCCTAAGGCTCTCCTAAAAGAAACACCCTGTGTCAGTTTCTTCCCACAAACTTGCCAGCTTTCTCTGTCTTTTTAAAGTTATAATACTAAGACAACAGGGACCTGGCCACCCTGTCATCTGGCCATTTGGTACAAGAGTAAAGGGACCAGTAGGTAGGAAACCTCTATCATCATCACAGAGGCTTCAGGTTGACACTCTTCACTATTGCTGGAGACTATTCAAACTGCCAACTGCCTGTCCTCCTGTTTGTCCATCTAGAGCTGGTCCTGCTCTTCTTTTCCAGGGCCTCATGTTTCTACACCTCACAACTGTAACTTGACCTGAGGCTCAAATCTGTGACTGTATGATTTGACTCTGCAGCAGTATTTCCAGAGGACCTCTCTTTGGGTTAGTTAGTTCAACAGGATTTTTTTAGCATGCTTATCAGCTTCCAAGTCTCAGAACTGTGTCTACTCTTTGAACTCTATTACAGTCTCTTTAACCTAATAACCTAACCTTTATAACCTAAATATACACATATATGTAGACACATGTACTGAGTTACCTGTAATGTGTGGTCTGAGCTTGTTATCACTTTCTTTAAATTTTACTTATTTACTCATTATTTGCTCTGTGTGTGTGTGTGTGTGTGTGTGTGTGTGTGTGTGCGCGCGCGCGCACATGCATGTGCCACATGGTATTTGTAGAGGTCATAGAACAGCCTGCAGGAGTCTGTCCTCTTTCTCCACCGTGTGGGTTCTAGTGACTAAATTCAGATCATCAGACTTGGCAGCAAGCACACTTATCTCTGAGCCATGTCACCGGTCCTCTTTCCCACCCTTCTGACAGGTACCAGCTCCTCTCCTGTGCATTTTTCCCCAAGCCCTTTGCTAACTCTTTCTGTGCTCCCATGACCTTAATGCATCATTTGAACTCTCATTCTCTATTTCTGTGGACGTTGAGAGTACAGGTGGTGCCCTGCCTGCCTCTGGGCCAGATACTCTCAATTTCACACCCTTCCCCCCAAGCCTGTTTCCTATGCTGTTTCTCAATTCCATGTCCTGGAAGGCTGATTTCCATGAACCTAGGGAATATGGCCTCTAGTTCAACTATCAGGAGGCCCCAGCAGGAGAGAGGAATTGTCACCTCCAGGGTTAGGTGGCCTTCTGTAACCCACTCCAGTGCTTATCTGGTTCTATGATCATCTTTTCACCCAGTCAGATCTGTGGAGGTGACAATGCCCTCTGCCTCAGGGGACCTCACCATTTCCTTTGGTTTGCTTAGCCTTCTTCATCTATGTTAAGGGCAGTGGTCCCTTGGTATCCATGAGGACTTGTTTTCAGGACCCCAGGCAGACTTACAGATGCTCAAGTCCTTAATTATAGACAACCTTCACATCCTCTTGTGTAACTTTGTCATTTCAAGATTACCTTCAATAGCCAATACAATGAAATGCTGTAGAAATACTGTCACCTAGAGAAGAGAGAATAATCACAAAGGATGCCTGTATATTTCTCTCTCTTTTTGTTTGTTTGTCTATTTATTTTTAAAGATTTATTTATTTTATGTATGTGATACACTGTAGATGTCTTCAGACACACCAGAAGAGGGCATCAGATCCCATTATTACAGATGGTTATGAGCCACCAACCATGTGATTGCTGGGAATTGAACTTAGGACCTCTGGAAAAGCAGTCAGTACTTTTAACATTTGAGCATCCCTTTGGGTATTTTTTTTTTTTTTTTGACTTTTGTTTTTTGTTGTTGTTTGAGACAGGGTTTCTTTGTTTAGTTCTGGCTGCCCTAGAACCATCTTTGTTGACCATGCTAGTCTTAAACTTAGAGATCTGCCTGCCTTACCTCCTGAGTGTTGGGATTGAAGGTGTATGCCTCAATAACCAGCCTCTTTTTTTTTTTTTTTTTTTTGAAACAGGGTCTCATGTATCCCAGGTTGACCTTAAACTTTCAGCCCCCCTGCATCTACCTCTGTAAGAATATGAATATAGACAATTTTATGCAGTGCTGGGAACTGAACTCAGGGCTTTGTGCTTCCCAGGCAAGCAGGGACTAACTGAGCCATATACCTAGAACTTACTTCCCGTACATTTTACTCTGTGGTTGGCTCCATCTCTAGATGCAGAGCCCAAGAGTACAGAGGGGCAGCTGTGGATCCTCTGTTAAACTCTCTTCAGGGAGTCCTTTGACTGCTACCCATTTCCTGCTGGCAACCTGGTCACAGCCTCTCCACCTTCAACTTTTTGTCAGTTTCTCCATCCTTTGGCTATGAGAGCCCATGCTCCCTTCGATGGAGATTCAGCAGTAACAGGGTGTGGATGGAGACAGGGTCTGTGTGCTAACTCTTGTGGAGTTGACAGGGAGCAGAACAGATGCAGTCAGGATGGAGTAAAACAGGGGACCCTGGAGGCTGCTCCAAGGAGGCCGCTCTGGGAAGGAACATTCCAGAAAAAGGATGAAAACTCAGAGGGCTCCTTCCCTTGGGGTACACAGGATCTGTGTGCCTACTTGTCACCAAGGTTTAGGGATGAGATAACTGCCCACCTAAAGGAATAGAACTGGTTTGAGGTTTCTTCTCAAACCCTCAAGAGGTTAAAAATCTTGTGAGCCTGGAAAAAGAAATCTAACACCCCCATGGGATGCTAGAAACGTCTCTGCAATACACCATGGCAGTCTATAACAAGTGAGAGTCTCTCCCTGGGCCCCTCATCCCAGCTCTCATGCCTCTTGTCCTAAGTCATGGCTGTTCACACCCTCCACATGTTCTGCCCACATCTCCACCCAGGGTCTTTCCCCATGAGGTAACCAGCAGATGACTCTAACTCTCAGCAGGAGTCCCTCTGGGTGGGCTCTGCCCACCTCTGCTTGCTATGCTAACACTGTCCCTCTGGGACATTCTCCCTACAAATAAACGTCAGAATGTGTAGTGGATGCTTCAGTGTGTCGCCCAAATGTCCCCTTTGGGGTGAGGTTCTCATTCCTCCAGTGGCAGAGCCCTCATAGCAAACAGGTGTCGTGACCATCCATCAGCAGACAGCTGGCCCCTCCGCCCACGTGTTCAAGAGTGGTGCAAAGTCCCAGCCCTGTTGCCTCAAGCTTGAGCAAAGCAGGGCTCTCCTGAAGGGTACTTCCAGTTCCAGAGCCTGTGGGAGAAAGCAAAGCCTTCTGTGGTGCCTGTAGCCCAGTCTACTTTTTCCCTTAACCTCTCCCTTCTCTGACTCACAAGGGGTCACAAATGCTTTAAATAAATCCCCCAGCAGGTCCAGCTTTCTATGTTCTGAATTGTTAGCACAAGCACAGCACTCTCCTTGTCTCTGCCATATTCTCTCTCTCTCTCTCTCTCTCTCTCTCTCTCTCTCTCTCCCTCTCTCTCTGTGTGTGTGTGTGTGTGTGTGTGTTATGTATGTGGTGTTTACAGAGAAGCCAAAGAAAGATGTTAAATATACGGCTCTGTTATTGTCTTATTTTCACGAGACAAGGTCTCCCACTGAGCCTGGAGGTAGGCAGGTGGCCAGCAAGACCCAATGGTTGTTCTTCTATCTCTGTCCTTCACAGCTCTGGACACATCTGCTCACACCCCATACCCACCCACCTGTACCCCACCCTGGCTGCTGAGACAGGGTTTCCCTGTGTATAGCTATTCTGTAACTCATCCTAAAAAACTGCTCACTGTGGGACCCTATGAAGGGGAAGACTGGAGAAAGCCAGCTGAGCACTACACTGGATATAGCAGTCAGTTGTTCTCTGCTTGTAAGAGTGATTATAATGTGACCAGATCTTTCAAACTTCTGCAGCTGCAACTTTCCTGCCCGGATGGGCTGCAATCTGGGATTAGGAGCCAAATAAATGCTTTCTCCCTTAGGTTGCCTTTGCCAAGGTATTTTTATCAAAAAGGAAAAAAACCTAAGCAACTTTATTTTTTGCATATGATGTATATGTGGGGTGTGTGTGTGTGTGTATATGTGTGTGTGTGTACACAAATATGCATGTAGAGGGTAGAGGACAATTTTTGGAGTTCAATTCTCTCTTCACACTATGAATTTCTGGGATCAAACTCATATCATGCTTTTTTCCCCCCATGACAGAGTTTCACTGTGTAGACCAGGCAGTCCTGGAACTCACAGAGATCCCTCTGCCTCTGCCTCCTGTGTGCTAGGACTAGAAGTATGTGCCACCACTGCCCAGCAGCCATTTTCTGTTTATTCATTTAGCCAGGTGTGGTGGCATATACCTTTAATCCCAGCAGTCAGGAGGTAGAGGCAGGCAGAATTCTGTGAGGTGGAGACCAGGCTGGTGTACATTAAAGATTTCCAGGACAGCCAGGACTATATAGAGAGCTCCTATCTCAAATGAACAAACATACAAAGTATTTATTTGTTTATTTATTTATTTAGACAGAGTCTATGCTACACAGCTCAGACTGGATATGAACTCATAATTCTGTGTCTTCTGCCTGCCAGGTTCTGGGATTACAGGGAGGCACCACCATACCAGCTTTTGCCACCTTCTGGAACTACCCTTTCTGTTGTTTTGTTCATTCATTTTTGTCTCTTCTCCATGTGTTTCCTGAGAGCTGCTCCTTGTGATGTCATCCACGCGGGTGACAGGACTTGGTACATAGCTGGTGCTCACTAAATATTTGTACCCTGAACAGACCACCGAACAGCAAAGGAGTGAATAACTGTGGGTAAAGGCTCTCCTTCTCTGTTCCCCCTACCCTGCCCCCAGCCTCTGGGTTGGGCGTCAGCCCCTCCCCACTGTGACCCTGGCTGAGCTGGGGCCTCCTGGGAGGATGAAGCCTGCAGCCGCCTTGGCTGCCTGCCCTGTATTGATCAAAGCCGGGAGGCCTGCTGGCTGAGGTCTGTCCCAGTGTGGGGGCGGGGCGGGGCAGGGGATTTGTCCGAGGTTTGCTTGGGGCTTTTCGGTGCTGGACTGGCTATATTCCTTCCTCAGACTGACCCATCTGGTGCAGGACTGGCTATATTCCTTCCTCAGACTTCCCAGGGGGAGCCAGCTCAGCCCCAGGGGAATGGGCCATAGGAGTGAGCAACACACACAGACAGGCCTGTGTCTTGCAGAACCATGCGTTGGCCACGGTGTCCATGGCTGTCCTGTCTTTGGGCAGGAGTTCCTCCTTTCTCTCTCTCTCTTTTCCTTTTGAAATAAGAGTATTTAAAAAAAAACTTTTTAATAACATTTAATAACATTGTTGAAATGGTGGGATTAAGGGTGTGGATGACACATATATGAAGGTCAGAAAACAATTTGTGGGTGGGAGTCGTGGGTTGCAAGGCTTGAACTCTGGTGGTCAAGCTTGACAGTGAGGACCTTCACTCAATGAGCCACCTTGCTCACACTTGAGATGGGGTCTAGCTTAGGCTGGCCTGGAGTTCACTTCTGAGCCTCTTGCCTCCACTTTCCAATGCTGAGTTAGAAGTGTGCAATGCCTGGTTTCTACATGGTGGGCCCAGGCTTCGTGTATACGCCCAAAGAAAGCTACTGTCTCAGCCTCACCCACCGCTCCACTTGAGCACATGTTCCTGTATGATCCTGAGAGATAGCCTAGCTAAAAGTCACACTGATTTGACAGAAGAAGAGAAGCAAGCCCCAAAAGGATCGTGATGGCTAGGGGCCAGGTGACGGGTTTGTTTGCTGATTCTTCCTATACAACAGTTTCTTTTGCTCCCTGGCAGTCCCAACAATAGGACACACAGCAGGGGACCAAACCTTGGCCATCCTGAGCTGAGGAAGGAGTAGGTATTTCATGGTAGTTCAGGGAGTGTTGGGGGCCCTGGTATCTCCAGGCAGGGCCTAGGCTAGCCTCAAACTTGCATTCTGTCAACCCAAGCCCCTTCCTGGAGGATTTAAGACTGTGTTGAGCAGTTGTTTTAAATTTCCGGGCAGGGGGCTGCAAGGGGGCAGGGGAGGGGTGCTGCAGGCTGTCTAGGGTGTGGGCTGCTATTTACCAGGGCCTTTTGCGGGATGCAGCGTCTAGGCTGGGGGCGCCTACAATTGCTTCCAGCTGGGCTGTCAGCCAGGCAGAGGCCTGGGGATAGGTGGAGGGGGTGGCAAGAGAGGACCACAGTGCTTTAAGGGTCCCTTCCGACCCACCTTCCCCCTGTCCCCTCCCTGCCTCCCTGCCTCAGTGGGTGACAGCTCTCCCTTGGCCATCAAGCCTGGTGGGGCATCCCTGAACATTAAAATGTAGCTATAAACTGGGAATCCGGCCGGCCAGGCCTGCACGGAGCTTTATGGCCCTTATGCACTTAATCTTTCATTTCCTCTCCCTGCTCACTTCCCCTCTTTCCCTGGAGGACTTGCTCAGCAACATGGTGAGCCCCTTCTCTGCCCCTCCCCCACATGTCCCTTTGTCAGGAGGTACCTGTATGTACAGCTGTCCCGGCTACTCACATTCACTCCGTATGGCAACCATAGTGAATAAACCCTGCCTGGCATGCAATGAGCCCCAGTTCTCTTTGTACCCACAGAACAAGCTCCTTAGCCAGCTGCTGAGCACCCCCTCAAATCCTAGACTCCTGCCAAACTAAACTACAGCAGAGTCCAGATTTCTGCCTTGCACCCCACCTCCACCCCGCACCCATGGCCTGTCTAATGCCAGCTGCAAGGTACCATCTTTCTCCAACATACAGACATCATCAGGTCCTAGACAGGACCCCAGGCTGGGACAGGGTCTAGCCTTTGTGACAGCAGTCTTGATTTTTCTGGAGGAAAAGGGGGGTGGGGATAGGGGCTGGGGAGATGATTCAATCAGCATGTAGGCATGGCATACAAACACGAGGCTCTGAGTCTGAACCCCAGGCCCTGTCTGGACAGTGACATAGGTCTGCAATCCTAGGACTAGAAAGATATCTGTGGGCCTCACTGGCTAGACACTATACACTAATCAGTGAATTCCAGGTCCCAGGGAGAGATCTTGTCTCAAAACACTGACCTAGCAAGATAGTCTAGAGGAAAGACACTTGGTGGTAAGTTTGACTGCCCTGTCACCCTAACCTACATAAAGCTAGGAAAGAACCAACTCTATAATGTCCTCTGACCTCCACACACATGTGCATGTGTGCCCTCACACAGACATCTTTCACACGTATGGGCAAACATATACACACTCAAGCATGCTAAAAATACTTTAAGAAAAAAAAAACAAAAATAACAAAGATGTGGAAGTTGTGATGCATGATCCCAGCATGGAGAGGCAGAGGCTGCTGGGTCTCTGTGAGTTCAAGGCCAGCCTGGACTACACAGCAAGTTCTAGGACAGCCAGAGCTACACAGTGAGATCTTCTCTCAAAAACAAAGTGAATCAACAAACAAAATGCCAGTGTGGGCAACTTCTGAGAAAGGACATCTAAATTTGACCTCTATCCTCCATACACAAGAACACATAGGGACACATAGAGAGAGAGGGAGGGGGGAGAAAGCTGGGGACATTGATGGTAGAGAGAGATAGGGTGCTGAAAGAATTTTGTGAGTTCTGTAAGAAGATACCATTCGAGAGTAGGGCTGCCCTTCACTGGTTTTGGGGTCCCAATTTTGGGTTTCTATTGCAGTGGAAATGTTGCCACAAAACCTTCTGTGCCCTTTCCTGATGGACTTGCAGAGCCCAGGGGGCTGTCTGTTTCAGACTCCATGTCTGCTTCAGAGACTTCTGGAATGTACGCACGCCCTCACTGTCCCCCTTCATTTTACACAGCCGAGAATGAAGTCCAGAGTGGGGGAAAGATTTCACTCTGAAGCACACATCAGAAGAGAGCAGGATTGGAACTAGTTTCTTGGGAGGCTGAGGCAGGAGGATCAAGAAGTTCAGGCTGGCCTGAACTAAACAGAATATCACTGGCTCCAAAACAAAACAAGAAAGAAGAAAAAAAATCCAACAACAGTAACCAAACAAAAAGCAGTTTTGAGACCCCAGCAAATGAAGAACTTGGAGCTAGGGGCCAGGAGAGCGGGTGCTGATTGTGGTGTAGCCCCCAGTTCAAGCTCACGCAAGTCATGTGACTACAGTCTCTTCAGGCTACCTTACACCTTCCTCCTTTCCTTCCAGCAGATCCTGAAGGCAGCCTCTGCTCCTTTAAGGCCCCTCCCTTTCTCTCCCCTGGAAGGCATCCCTGGAGAGCTGGGCCAGTACTGGGGGAAGGTGGCAGGTCCCAGCTGTGGGCCTGGTAGGTCCCAGGTCTCATAGAATGAGTCTGCACCTGACAAAGAATGTCAAATGCCCCCTTTGTTCTTGGGTGGGGAGAGTGGGGGTGGGAGGAAGAAAGAGGGTGGAGCTGCAGGGGCCGGGGCAGGGGCAGGGAGGGATGTAGGTTTGCAAAAGGGAGACCAGTCACACTGAGAGCTGAGTGTGGAGTTAATGTGCAGAAGTCTTTAAGTGTGTGTGAGTGGGTGGGGTGACTTGTCTGCCGCCCCACTGAAATGTGAGAACTTTGTAAGATTGGGTATCACTGCTCATTCTCCCCTGAGCTGTTCTCTCCAGAAAACCTCCATTTTGCAGAGGACAGAAGCATCTGACAGGAGATGCTTGTATCTTGCTAGGAAACAATAGGGCTGGGATCATAATGAAGTCTGTGCCCAAGGCAGGGCTGGAGGCACCTATTGGCAAAGGTTCCTCTCAGGGAGAGTGCGGCTGGACAGAGGGTTCCTCAAGCAAATGACTTGCATGTCCAGACCCAGTCTCTCTGTGCACTTTGACTGAACCTGGACATCTTTCTCTAGGTGTCTGAAACTTGAGGATGGAGAACCTTGTATTCCAGTCCAGACTGGCCTTGAACTGAGTATCTCCCTGCCTCAACATCCCTAGGTCTCAACCTCCAGAAGGCTGGGCTTACAGAAAGGTGTGTACCATCACTGCAAGGGTCCTGAAGTGGCCGGCTTCTGGTAAATTGCAACACCTCTCCTTGCTAACCTGAAGACCCAGAGTAAGTGAGGAAGCAATGAATTGCCAGGCTATATTCTTTCTTTGTATTGTTTTGTTCTGTTTTTTAAGATTTATTTATTTATTATATGTAAATGCACTGTAGCTGTCTTTAGACACACTAGAAGAGGGCATCAGATCCCATTACAGATGGTTATGAGCCACCATGTGGTTGCTGGGATTTGAACTCAAGACCTCTGGAAGAGCAGTCAGTGCTCTAACCACTGACTCATCTCTCCAGCCCTGTTTTTTTTTTTAGATAATTTTCAAGACAAGGTTTCTCTGTGTAGCCTTGGCTGTCTTAGAACTTACTCTGTAGATCCCCCTGCCTCTGTCTTCTGAATGGTGGATCTAAAGGTGTGTGTCACCACCAGGCTTAGCCTACACTCTTGAACCCAATTTCTCCTATAAAAAAAAAAAATAGGTACTGTCGGCAAGGTGGCTGGGGAGGCCGATCAAAGGAACGGGGACAGACCAGCTGCACTGAGGCATACTCTTCCCTGTTCCCTGTCCTCTTAGGCTCTCCGGCTTGGGCTCAGGCAGGCCTGTTTCCTGGACAGACAGGAAACTACTAGTTCAGTGTGCTGGGGAGGTGGGGGTGGGAAGGGGAGAAGGGGGAACGGAGGGGGAGGGGAAGGTTTGCCTTCTAGTTGCTATTCAGAGGCAAGAAATGGCTTCTCTGTGCACAGACCTGGGGTGCTGCCACTCCAGGCTAATAGTATGCTCTGGCCCCAGATTGCCTGGGTGAGGAGACTTAATGGACCCAGGAAGACATGGTCCCTGGTGAAGCAGTGTAGGTGCAGGAAACTAGAGGGTTAGCAGGGAGTCCTTAACCTCTCTCCCCACTACTGGGCAAACAGCATGCAGCACTGGAGGACTATGGAGGTACGCACAGAGGGTAAAAGACCCTGTCCAGTGACCAGTGGACACAGTCTGGTTCCTCAGGCACCCCGCTTCCTGGAGGCCTGGAAGTTGGGGAATATAAAGCTGACTAAAGCCTCTGGAGAATGCTCCATCCATACCCACTTCTTCCTGCCCTCCACCAAGGCAGAAAATGAAACCTTTCCAATAAAGAGGATTTACTCCCGTTACCTCTGTCCAAGCTGGGCTGAGCCTTGCCTCTCTCATAGAAGAAGCTAAGCCCTGAGAACATACAAAGTGGAAGACCAGGTTTAATTTCTTGCCTAAACGCTTCTAGTCGAGCATCTCCCTTCTTTCCTACCCTGCAGTTCTTACCCGTCCATGGTTGCGGTAGCCCAATCTCCTCAGGGCAAGGAAGGTCTTCCAGCGCTCTGACTCTGCCTATACAGTTCCCCTCTGCCTTTTCAGTGTAAGAGCCTCACCAAGCATGCGTGGGGGCCTGGTCTTCACAGAATCTGATCATAAGAAGTCAAGGAGAGAGGGGGAAGGAGGAACCTCAGTCTCCCGGGCTGAATCCAGGCTTCTTCTCTGGGCCCACAGTGCCCAGGATCGCCATGGCTGGAAAGAACCGTACTCACCTCTAGGGTCAGAGGACACTCTTGTATGGAGAAAGCAGCAAGCCACTCCAAGTATCATGCTGGGCTTGGGGCAATGGCAAACACAAGGGAAAGATTCCAGACTGCCTTCATGGTACACACCCAGAGGCAGAGACAAGAGGACTCTGAGTTTGAGATCAGCCTGGGCTGAGTACTGAGGACCCCCCCACACACACACACATACACACAGGACCCCCCCCACACACACATACACACAGGACCCCCCCACACACAGGACCCCCCCACACACACATACACACAGGACCCCCCCCACACACACACACATACACACAGGACCCCCCCCACACACACACTACAAAACAAATCACAAACGAAAACGTAACAAAGCAGACAAAAGAGATCTCTTTCTCTTGTGGAGATCTTCGGTGGAAGAGACCGTCCAGAGCTGCTTCTGATGTATGGAATGGGGGTTGAGGAAGGTTCTTCAATCGGTGGCTTTGGACAATTGAGGTGGTCAGGAGCTGGGTGGAGAAGGACCAGAGGAGAATGCTCTAAGCGGGGAGTGCATCTTCTGTTCACAGAGCAACAGAGCACTGCCTGAATCTTTTCAAAAATACTTCTTTTCTTTTTTCCATTAATTAATTAATTTATTCACTTTACATCCAGATCGCAGCCCCCTCTGGATTCCCCCCCTCACACAGTCCCTCCCCCTTACCCACCCTCTCTTTCTCCTCTGAGAATCATCCTCAGTGTTACCCCACCCTGGCACATCAAGTTACTACAGGACTAGGTTCATCCTTTCTCACTAAGGCCAGACAAGGTTAGGGAAATGGAATCCACAGGCAGGCAACAGATTCAGGGACAGCCCCACCCGGGTCTCCACCCCCCTCCAGTTGTTGGAGGATTCAAAAAACGTTTTAAATTAATATTTCATTTTATCTGTTGAGTGTTTGGTTGTGAACCATATGTGGAATCAAACCCAGGTCTTCTGGGAGAGCAGTTAGTGCTTTTATTACTATGGTGTGTGTGTGTGTGTGTGTGTGTTCAGGCAACTTGTGGGAGTCCATTCTCTTCTCTCATCACTGTGGGTTCCAGAGCTTGACCTCAGGTCATTAAGCTTGGAGGTGGGGACCTTTATCTGCTGAACCATCTCACCAGCTCCATTGAAATTTCATTTTATATTTAATTTTCCCACCGTCTGGGTGCTAGTTGGCAAATTACCTCTCATTCCCTGGCTCCTGGGGAATGTACTAGTAGTTCTCTGGGCAGGAACAGAGGGACTGACACATGGTGGTAGCCAGAAGAAAAGGTCCCAGAGACACTGAGACACTGTGTGTGGGCACACAGGGTGTGAGGGAGATGCAAAGCTCGGAGTGCTCAGATAAAGGTACAGAACAGCTTAGAAGTGGGCAAGGAATGCGGTGACCATAATTCTAGGTGACAGTGGCTGAGGTTCTCCAGATCTTCCCAAAGAGCAACAGGCAGATGACAAGGTGAATGCTTGGGGCCTGGGGTTGGGGTGGGAACAGGGTTCAAGGAATCAGCTGGCATGTCATTGGCAGAGAAGGGAGGGCATACCTGGTGTCCTAACAGTAGGAGTTGGAGTGTTATCTTGTCTTTTCTCTGCACCCGACTGCAGACCTCCGTTCTAATAACTACGTCTGGAAGGGGTTTGGAGCCAGACAGGCTCCACTTCCCATCCCTGTCGCTGTCTGTAGCACCCGGGGCCAGTTTCTGCTGCTTTCTGAGACCTTACTTCTCAGTGCTGGAATTTGACTTTATCTCCCAGAGGTCACCTTGTCCACACCCAGCCCTGGGGATGGACATTCCTCACATTCCAAGAGTCTCTCCAGCGCTGGCCAGCCCAGGCTTCCTGCTAACCTCAGCTCCTCTAAGTTGGACATAAGTGAGGACCCATTATGTCTGTCCTGGGTCTAGCCTTGGACTTTAAGGGTCCACAGTCAAATTCCACCACTCTCCTATCTGGATAATCCTTGAATAAACTACAGTCCCCCCCCCCCCCTGAGGTTACCTGTGGCTCTGAAGAGTTCTGAGGCTACAAAGGAGCCCTGTTAGGAAGCCTGCCCTCCTTAGCTGCCTATGAGCCTGTTTCCTTTTTTTTCCTTTTAAATAAACAACAACAACAAATAGTTACTTACTATTTATTGTTGGGATTGGGTGTTCATGGAGTGGGGAAATACTACAGTGTGCTCCTGAAGAATTCTGGGGACAATGTCAGGAAACTGGTTCTTTCCTTCCATCATGTGGATCTTGGGGAACAAAACCGGGTTTCAGGCTGGGCAGCAAAAACCGTACCCACTGAGCCATCTGGTGTGTTCTGTTTTTATTTTTATCTTATGTGTTTGGGTTGTTTGCCTGCATGTGTATGTAACACTGCTTGTGTGACTGTTGCTCAAACACCAGAGCAGGCTGGATCCTGTGGAACTGGAATTACAGTTGTGAATCACCCCTAGGTGCTGGGAACTGAACCTGGGTCCTTGACAAGAGCAGTCAGTGCTCTGAGCACTGAGCCATCTCTCCAGCCCAGACTATTTTTCCCCCTTTGAGACACCGCCTCATTATGGAGCCGAGGATGTCCCCAAATTCATAGTAATCCTCCTGACTCAGTACAGACAGACGGCAAGCTACTGTGCTACACCCTCTTTGTTTCCACAGTAACCTCTCAGGGCAGCTGAGGGCTAGCACACGTGATGTGATAGTTCATGAGGTGGCTGAGTAGGAGGCTTTAGAATTCCTTTCTCCCTACAGACTTTGACTGTGCCTACAGGCAAAATCTGAGGGGTCCTTAGCTGGTCATGGGGCAGAGGAACAAAGGCTTCTGACTCTGGTAAGTTTCTTGGGAAAGTAACAGCTCTGTTGGGAACAGAGGCAGGGAGTCCCCCAGGCAATTGGGTCTTATTCTGGAACATTATAAGGTTGGAATCTCCTAAACCATTTTTTCCAGCCTCACCCCTCCCTACAAGATTAATGGGAGTGGGACAGGGCACAGGAGAATATATCCTCTGAGCTTATAAAGCTCTTGTTCCAGATAACTCTCTAGTTACCTGGGCTCTGGAATTCTAGACCTTGTAGAGGACCTTCTTGAGAAATGTCCAGGGAGCAGCCATGGGAGGCTACTCTTGCCCGTACATCCTTAGGCATGCTCTAGAAAACTGCTCCAGACCCACACTCAGGCTTATGGGCTTGTCCACCCCCTGATTTGATTTGCTCTCCAGTGTTTCTAAGAGGATGCTGAGACCCAGTGAAGGGTCAGTCAGACAACCACCTTCTGAATTATCTCTGCCTCTCTCCCACACAGCAATCCCCTAGCATCTCAAACAGCTTGGAAAGAGATCACAACATGTGTAGAATGTATCCTGGAGTTGGTTGGCTGGTTGGTTTTGTTTTGTTTTTTTTTTTAAGATTTATTTATTTTATGAATATGAGCATACTGCAGCTGTCTTCAGACACACCAGAAGAGGGCATCAGAACCCATTACAGATGGTTGTGAGCCACCATGTGGTTGCTGGAAATTGAACTCAGGACCTCTGGAAGAACAGTCAGTGCTCTTAACCACGGAGCCATCCCCTTGATTTTGCTTTTTGAAATGGGGTTTCTCTGTGTAGTCTTGGCTGTTTTGGAACTTGCTCCTTAGACCAGGTTGGCCACCTGTCTCTGCTTCCAGACTGCTGAGTGTAAGCCACTACCATCCACCCGGAGGCCTTTTGTTCATTAAAGATTTCCTTGTTGACTGTTTTGCCTTCATGAATGTACGAGCACTGCCAGAAGAGGGTGCTGTAAGACCCAAATTCCTGGAGTTAGAGATGCTGTGAGCTGCCATGCGGGTGGCTGGGAATCAAACCCTGGTCCTGTCTATGAAAGATCAGTGGACGAGAATCTTTGTAACTACTGTCTCTCAAGCCCTAAGTTTTATCTCTGCTTCCACTAGGTATCCACGCAAGGGCACGGACGGTTTCTTTACGCAGGCCGGTTCTGTTCTCCAAGAAGGGAGCTGGAATGCTCTACCTGCAGACTCTGGGACAGCTCTAGGGTACTGATTACCATCCAGCCACTGTCCCTGTCCCCTGTTTTCAGCAGCACAGGTCTCTTAGACCCACGGTGCAGCTGTTTTCAAACTGGCCAGAGCTCTCACACCACACAACTGCTTCTCAAAGTCAGAATTTCATCTCCTCCCCACCCTCGGTACATTCCTCTCTCTGCCCTGAAATGCTCCCAGTAGCCACCCATAGCATCTAAGCACCCATAATGGGTCACTGCCTGCTGTGGGTCATTGCATGAGCAGCTCTACACAATGCTCCTTCCCTGGACCTGCCTTGCCCGAGCCTGGTCTTCCAGGACCACTAACACATTGAAGCTATTCCACCGTCGGGCAGGCTGGTAATCTACCGCAGGATGCTTTTTTCCCTTCCACACCCTTTAGAAGCCCCCACCCCGTCCCTTTCACTATTACACAATCCTAGTGCTGGCTTCCCCAGCTACCAAACCAGTGCAGAGCAGTCTCCCCACAATTTGCCTTCCATGTTTTCACCTCCTTGTCCTTGCCCACCATGTGGTTGCTGGGATTTGAACTCAGGACCTCTGGAAGAGCAGTCGGTGCTCTTAACCACTGAGTCATCTCTCCAGCCCTTTCGATGTCTTTAGACACACTAAAGAGGGCATCAGATGACCATTACAGATTGTTGTGAGATCCAACCCTCGCTGCCTCAGGCTGGGCCAGGACCCTTCCATTTTTGGCCTGTCAAGCCCACTGGTAATGTTGGGTTTCTGTAATGAAACCCAACAGGTAGCCTTCCCTAAAAATTGTGGCTGATATATTTATTAATTCTACCTCCATGCATTTTTTTTCTGTATAGATCCACCCACTCCCTACAACCATTCTGAGAGGCAGGTTCTATGGTCACCATTGTTTCACCTGGTAGCTGGCTAATTTCACACTTCTTGGAGACTGGAACCCAGGTCTACTATCTCCAAAAAGCTGGCCTCTGGAACAGCACTGAGCTGTTCCAAGCTGCCTTCTGCAGCACTGAATTGGTTTGGGGGAGTGTTTCTGAATTCTGCACAGAAGGTAGATTCTGGAAGGCAGGTGGTTTCTCACCCACTTCTTGATCCCAGAAGGTAGTTATCGTCATGGTACGGGGGAGGTGCGGGCACCTGGCTCTGGGCTCTCATTCCGCGGGGGCTACAGTGACCCCCAGAGAGCAGCCGGGTTCCCCGGAGAACTAGCCTTGGGCTGCCCAGCTCGGGTGGGCTGGGGGCCAGATGGACTGTGCTGTAGCTGGGAGGCTGGGGCCTGCTGAGCCGCACGTTGCCGTGGGAACCAGGAGGGGTGGCTGTCCCGCCCTCTGGGCGGGGGAGCAGGTGGCTGGACGTTGTGCGGGCTGGGGGAGGGGTCCGAAAGGGCCTGCGGGGTCGTTGCCAGCTCCCCTGCAGCTCCTCCTCCTGCAGTTAGGAGTCTGGGACCTGGAGCTGCAATGACCTCTGGTTCTCTGGGCAACTCTTTACCTTCACCACCTTCGCTTTCCTCAGTTTCCCTTTGTGACTGGAAGAACTGGACCAAATGGTCCTTTGAGCACTCCCTGTACACTTGCACACTACCCCTCCCCCTTTTGTTTTTGAGACAGGATCACAACTCGGGGCTGGCCTCGAACTCACAGAGATCCTTCTGCCTCTGCCTTCCTAGTGCTGGGATTAATGGTGTGTGCCACACCAATATCGAAGGCATTCTTAACGAGACAGTTGTTGGCGGGCATCTCAGAGCAAAAGCAAACAATCGAGGGCTGCATATTATTATTATTATTATTTTCTTTTGGTAGCCCGAGGATAAGGTTTGGAGGGTTGAAGGGTAATTTCTCATACACAGAGGTATTTTCTCATGAAATGTTACCCTCCATAAGGCTGAAAACCAGGCAGCGTTGTTTGAGACAGTTGGTAGACTCAGCACTCGGTGTCTCCTGTGCACATCTAAGCAACACCAGCCCAGGGAGCAAGCACCCTTGAGGGACTTGTCTAGGGTCACAAACTGGGGAGGAGCCAGAAGCAGGATAAGAAGCCTGGCCTCCAGCGCACCACCCCCTCACCCTCTGCAGGGGTGAGGGTAGGGGAAGCTGCAGTTGAGGAGGAGACATTCTAAACTTCCAGCTGCCAAGGAAGCAAGAAGGTTGCTTGAGGGCACAGAACTGAGGCCACGGCTCAGGCTGCCTCAGAGAGGCTATAGCCCGGTCCCGCTCCTCCCCATCTTCATCAGTGGTAGTGACATTTTTGGCTCTGTCAGCTTTGGAAAGAGGTGGAATCTTCCCGATTCGACCCTGATGAGGGAAGAGCTGGGATCCTCCCCGCCTCGTTCCTTAGGGCACTCCAGCTCTGTTCTCCACTTTTCCCCCCCAGGCTTTCCACATCCCTGCTGCAGCTTGTGAGGGGATGTGAGCGCCCTGCAGGCATTGGGGACCAGTGGGCGCTGGATCCCAGCTGATGACAGGAGGTTCTTCTGGCTGAGACGGATGGAGGTCGGGGACTCTAGAGGAGGGGCTGTGCCTTTAAGGTACAGCTTGCTGCAGGAGCAGGGCGCGTGCACATGCATGCGCGCGCGCGCGCACACACACACACACACACACATACACGCACACGCGCACACACACACCAGTCTCTTGCACAGTCCTGTAGTCATACAGCCATACACACACACCCAAGCTGTTTTCTCTTCCCATCCCCCACATATTCCCTCACTTCTCTTTCCCTCCCTCCCCGCCCCCCTTCCTCTCAGAGGCACTCGCAGAGGCGGCTCTCCCTCTCCAGCTTTCCCCAAGGTCTAGTTTTTGACAACAGGAGCAAGGGAGGAAGAGCAGGGCAAAGTGCTCTGACCCAGAATTGGGCTTGGCCTCCTCCTATGCCTTTGGCCTAGGAAAAGGGCTTGTTTTTCAATTTGGCATGCCTGCCTGAGGTCAAGGCTGTAGAAGGGGTAAGGACCTGCTCAGGAGGAGGGGAGGGAGGACAGGCATTGGAAAGAGAGGGAGGGGTTGCTTGACCATGGGCCCAGGCTGTTGGACACAAACCCAAGTATTGGGGGTGGGGGGCTCTCCCATTCATGAAGAAAAAAAAAAGCGAGGCTTACTTCCAGCACAAGGGAGCAGGCTTAGGGAGAAAAGTGGTTATAATTTGGGCTTGGTCATAGAAAGAGAAACCAGTGACCTTTTGACTCAGGAGGCAGGGGACCTCTATTCTAAGTCAGTTTATACCTTTAATCAAATCCTGGACTAGAAATTGTCCTTGATCTGGGGATCAAGTCTAGGACCTTGCGAATGCTAAGGAAGCATTTCCTTCATCTTACCAATGGTGCGGCTGGAACCCAGGGCTTTGTGGGAACTAGGCAAGTGTTCTGCTGAGTAACATTCCAACAAACAGCCCAGCTGTTGGGATTCTGTAAACCCCACCCCTCAGTTACTTAGCAACAGCCAGGTATACCCCACCTCTCAATTACCCAGCAGTGGCCAGGTATGCTCCGCCCCAGTGACCTGACACTATAAAAGGAGCTGCTTGACCCCTCCTCTCTCTTGGCCTCTTTTGCCCTTGTGCTCTTGCAGCCTTGCTCTCCCCTTTCCCTTCCCCCCTCTCTCCCACGTGCTCATGGCCGGCCTCTACTCCTCTACTTCTCTCTCTCTCTCTCTCTCTGCCTCTGCCACCCTCTTAACTCTCCCATAACCTGAATAAACTCTATTCCGTACTATACTGTTGTGTGGCTGGTCCCTCAGGGAAGGGATTCCCAACATGGACCCCCCAGAGACATCTCCCTTGCCCTCAGGCCTCGCCGCACCTCCATGGGCCATATGCCCCCTACTCTCTTCATCCTTCCCCTAACATTGGTGCCGTGACTCGGATCGTCATCCTTTCACAACATTGGTGCCCTGTGACTTTTCCTTTCAGTGACTTTTCCTTTCATTGGTGCCCCGTCATCTTTTCCTTACACCAGCATCTCAGCCCAGACAGCGCTCCTCCGTCAAGCTCCACAGAGTCAAAGAGTGAGCAACATTTCAGTAGATATCATGGTGTCATCAGTCCTGATGCCTCTGGAAGCTGTCAGAGGTCCTCACTTCCTGTAGGTAAGACACTTATACAGGGAAAGCAGAGATCTTACAGCAATTACCCAGCCCTTGCTAAGAGACCTAAAAGCAGCTGTGTTCTAGCCTCTGCGCGGTCTGCAGTTCCCTTACAGCGTACACTGTAAACTTTTCTTTCTAATCAACCGAACATGGTGGCTCAAGTCTGGAATCCCAAGCCTGTGGCTGGAGGGAGGATCATGGAGTTCTAGGATAGCCTAGGCTACATAGTGACTGAGTACTGTCTCAAAACAGAAAATAGAATTCCTCCTTCTTCTTGAAGAGGCTGGATGGAGTCAATCTCTTGCTGTCTCTTTCTTTTCAGTCTCTTTGTTTTTTTTTGTCTAAACCACATTTTCTCTAAAACCCACACTTTACTTCTTAAATCTCATGGCTGACTCATGGGAAGGGGGACTCCTTTCAGCTTCAAAGCCCAGTACAAAGAATAGTGCTTTATCTAAGTTCCTTAGACAAAATTATCAACAAGTATCTAGGCTTCCTGTGCTTTCTTTCCTTAGTTGGAACATTTGCATAATTTAATTAGCAAGTATGTACCTGAATTGCAGATGTCACTGTTCTCACTTTATGTGACCTTTCATCCATTATATCCTGTCCCCTGTCTGCCGCTGTGGTAGAGGTTAGGACAGATGTTTATTAATACACAGGAGGAGCTCAGCTCAATCAACTACCCACTCCAGTTGGACGTTAACCAGGATCTGAAGCCCATTATCTGGTATAAGATCTGTTTTCCCTGGTTTCTGACAACTATTAATAAACACCTAACCTATAGAAAGAGGGATTTAGGACAGTTCTCAGAGGAATCAGATTAAGGCCACCACAATGCCCCCTGAGTATACCCTCTTCAATTCTGCAGAACTGTTCTGAGCACTGTCCAGACCTAGACCCTGTGCTGGGTATCAAGATGAATAAATGCCCTATCCTTGGAGACATAATGGGCATGCCTTGGGTTGGGATGCTGAGGAGACAAGGATTTCCCCAGGTTGAAAGGGCCGGTGCCAGGAAGGAGAAAGAGAATCTTGAGGAAGGAGTTGTAACCAGCAAAATAGACTGGAACTGTAGATGACTTTGAGTTCTTCAATGATATCAAAGAACCCTGTGAGCATCACAGTTGGGAAGTAGGCATCTCTTTGAGTCTTTGCCTTCATTAGCATATTTCCTGAAACATGGTAGATCTGAGGGTCTGACAGCATCTCTTCATTTTCTCTAGTTCCAGGGTTCTCTCCCTAGAGTGTGTTCCAGAATCATCTAGAAGATATTGGCATGGCTTGGCCATGAGTCAGTGGAAGAGTGATTGCTTGGCAAGCACAAGGTTGTGGGTTCAATCCCAGCCCTGGAAAAATAAAAAAGGGATGACCAGATTTCTGGTTCAGCTACCCCAACTGGAGGTTTCTGCTTCATGTGCCTTCATGTAGAGGCAGCAAAGGTCAAACAGACAGCATTGAAAGACAGCCACTCTTTGGGAAAAGGGACTTACCCCACCATTAAAGCCCTTGAGAATGGTCATCCCTGCTTCTGCACAGACCACAGCACCTGGACTCCAAGCTGGTTTCAGATGGAATAACTGAGCTTAGAACTATAGAGAGAGCATAAGAAATTCATGAAGGTGTGTGTCTGTGTGTGTGTGTTTCCCAGCCTGTGATGGTTTACACAGGTTCCCATAACCTACGCATGGAAGTCAGAGGGCAAGTTCAGTATCTGTCTTCACTTCCTCCATTTTTGAAACAGACTCTCCTATTTGTCAATGCACAAACCAGGTCAGCCGGCTGGGCGCATCTACCTTTCATAGGGTTATGGACATCTGTTCCTTCGTTTGGCTTTGCATTGGTTCTGGGGATATAAACTCCAGTCTTCATGTTTGCATTGCCAGTGCTTACCCTCTGAGCCATCTCCTTAGCCACTGTTTATTTTTTGAGACAGAATCTTGAGTAGCCCAGGCTAGCCTCTAACTTGGAGCTGGGTGGTAATGGTACATACCTTTAATCTGCTAGAGGCAGGAGGATTTATGTGATTTAGAGACCAGCCTGATCTACAGAGCTAGTAGACCAGGATAGCCAAGGCTACACAGAGAAACACTGACTTGGAGCCAGTGCACTATAGGGTGGCAAAAGCAGGTAGACTTCTATCATTTGAAGCCAGCCTGGTCTACTTAGAGCTCCAAGATAGCAAGGTCTACATAGAGAGACCCTGTCTCAAAATATCACAAAACAAAGCTGAATGGATGTGACCATCTGCTTCTCCTGCTTCCGTGGCGGTGGGATAACAGGTGGCACTACCACCCAGGGCTTCTTTGGAGTTTGTAAATAGTCACATGTATTTACAGTCTACTTAGTAAGTCCCCTCCTTTATCTCCCTGGTCTTCCTTCCCATCCATTTCACTCTGTCACAGAGGCTGGCCTTGAACTCTCAGGCTCAAGCAAAACTCCTGCCTCAGCAAACTGACTAGCTGGGATTCTTAGGCTCGGGCTACCATGCATGGTAACTTAGTGTTTTCTTTTGAATTCGTTCAGTTTTGCAAAACTTTACTTAACAAGGAAACTGCATCAGTACTCAAAATGGAAAACCAGCATGACTTTCCAAAAAAAAAAAAAAAAGAAGAAGAAGTAGAAGAAGAAAAAGAAAAAGAAAAAAACAGAAGGCAAAGATAAAAATAAATTCAAGGAAAACGAACCGGTTCTAGCTTAGCTGTTCGTGTCTGCTAGGAGGACTCTCTCTGCCATACGGGCAGATTTACCAGGGTAAGAAAGGCATTGACACAAGGTATGGTGGCAAATGCCGGTAACCCTGGCACTCGGCAGCTGAGTGTTCAAGACTGGCTGCAGCTATATAGCAGGACTATCTTACAATAAACAAAAAGGTCTTAAAAGACATATCAACCATCACATTAGCCTTAAACTGAGCCTTTGTCTGCCTAAACTTATTTGAAGAGACAACCTAATGAATTTGAGCTGAGCCAAGCGGTGGCGGGACACTTTTAAACCCAGCACTTGGGGCAGAGGCAGGCGGATCTTCATGAGTTCAAGGCCAACCTGGTCTACAGCATGAGTTCCAGGTTAGCCAAGATAACCTGGAGAAACCCTGTCTCTGTCTTGAAAAACCAAAAGAAAAAAGGGAGAGGGGGCTTGTGAGACGGCTCACTAGGTAGAACTGTTTGCTGTCTATGCCTGACCTCCCGACTTTGATCCCGATATGTAGGACAGAACTCTTGAAAGTTGTCCTCTGACCTCCACAAGTGCATGGCCCCACCTCCCTAATAAAAATGAAAACTAAACAACAGAGGCTTGGAGAGATGACTCTGAGACAAAGAGCGCTGGCTGATCTTCCACAGGACCCTGGTTGGATTCACAGAACCCATACAGCAACATGGCGGCTCACAACTGCCTGTAAGTGCACTTCCAGAGGCGCTGGCCTTCCAACACAGGCGCACCTACAAGCAAAATACGAATGCACATGAAATAAAAGTACATTTATTAAAGGGGGAGGGTGGGCTAGAGAGATGGCTTAGCAATTAAGAGCACTGACTGCTCTTCCAGAGGTCCTGAGTTCAATTCCCAGCAACCACAAAGTGGCTCACAACCATCTGTAAAGGGATCTAATGCCCTCTGCTGGTGAGTCTGAAAAAGGCTACAGTGTACTCATATTTAAAATTAAAAAATTAATCTATAAGAAAAAAAAAAAAAAAAGGAAAGCCTTATGTTTTCTTACTGTGGTGCCAGAGAAAGAGCCAAGAGTGTTTTGCAAGCTAGACGAGGGCACTTTAGCTACCTCTCCGGACACCTGGAAGAACTTTTGTTAAGATGAGGTTCTAGGGGCTGGACAGACACCTCATTTTGGTTCTCAGCACCCACACGGTGGCTGAGAACCACATGGTGGTGACAAAAGTCACCAGCCTCTGCCTCCGGAACGCTGGGATTAAAGATGTTTGGCACTGTGACGAGGTGGAGGCTCCGTTTTCCTATGGCTTGGTCTGTGAGCTTTGGAGCCTCACTGCCCCATCCCACTCACAGCCTGTGCCAACACTGGAAAGATGTGCTGGTCTGCCTTCTGATCTACGGAGTAGGGGGTAGGATATAACCCAGAGTCACTGAAGATTTCTGATGGTGTCAGGGACGGACAGAAGAGAAGCTACATTGAGTGGACAGCTGGGGACCTGGCAGACACGAGTGAACTCTGTCAGGAAGCCAGCTCTGCTTCCTTAATACCACTGGGAACTATAGGTCCTTGTTTGAATGGTTCCTTGGTTTTCTCTTAGGGGGTCCCTACAGCTTACAGTATAGTGTCCCGACTTCTGTCAGCCCACCATGCTTCAGACTGGCCCTCACCTGCTTCTCACTTAGATACAGCCTGTTTCTAAGAAACGTCCTTTGAAATTTCCCAACAGAGTCCAACGCCATTTATGTGGCAAGATTGCTTAGCACTTGCTGAGTGCCAAGCACCAGGGACAGTGTGCCAAGGTGGACAGGGTGAACAGGTCAGGACCATCCATTCTTCCCTTGGCTTCTCTGCTACCCGCTCCTGGGAGCTCTGTCCCCAGAGGACTATCCTGCAGAGCTGTTCTGTTTGCACCTGGGGCTCCTGAGCTGGCTCAAACTCCTGGCTAAGGCCATCTCGGTATGTGGCTGATTGCATTGTCATCAGACAGCCCTCCCCACCCCAAGTTGGAATTTCCAGAACAATGTTAGCAAGAAGAGGAGAGGCGCAAGGCTGACCACTGTTCACTGAGTCTTGAGAGTGTGTAGGGTAACAGTCACCTGGCCCACATCTTAGCCAACATGAAGGTACACACTGACCTGGGACAGGAGCCTAGCCTTACAGGTCTCACAGCTCCCCAACTGGCCCTGAGCTCAGCCCTCTGGGAGCCTCTTCCGGAGGCTGGATTCCAGGAGCCTCCTCTTTCTAAACCCTGCTCTGCACACCCCTCCCCCAGCACTGGCCTAGCTTCCTGGAATTTCTCCTCCTAATTGAAACCAAACACCGGGGCTCCTCAAGGGCTGTGCCCCGGAGGCCCCGTGGGTTTTTCTTTTCCTCCCTCTTCCCTTTCCCAAATGGGGCCTCTGGGGGTGCTGGGGGTGGGGTGTTCAGCTCAAGGCAGCAGGGGAGGGGGTAAGGGGTAAGGGGCTCACTAGCTGCTGGGCTGTGAACAAGCTAGACTTGGCTGCCTTACATCTTTAGAGGTATTGAAGGGCAGGCTGGTGATCTAGGCAAAGAGGGCTGGGATGCTCTCTTTGCTCAACTGGGACTGTCCCAAGAAAATCCTGGACCAACCTTGTTTCAGGCAGTAGGTCTGTGAACTGAAGGATGGGTTGGAGACGGTCAGCCTCAAGTGGACCTTCTGTGTGACCTTGGGCAAGTTATTTCCTCCTCTAGCTGAACCTTGAGCTAGACATACTAACCCTTCCCATTACATCTACAGGGACGGAGGGAGGCAGCCTAAGAACATGTGGGGCTGTTGATAGTTGCAGTTGGAAAGGTCACTGGGGGGGGGTCAATAAATGTTTGTTGAATGAAGGAATTCTCTTCCCTTTTTACAAACATTTACCAAATGTCTTCCTTGCTTCAAGCACTGAGCAAAGCCCTAAGACAGCAAGGCTGGCTACTCCGAAGGTGGAGTCTGGGAAGGAAGCCCATTGTCATGCCGGTCAAAAGCACCACAAGAAGCCTGCAGGCTGAAGCTGTGGCCAGCAAACAGAGAGGACAGGGACCCTGGGGAGAGTCCGACCAAGACTGGACAGCTTTCTAGACAAAAATGACCAAGTGACCTTCTTGATGCTCTTAATTCAGCCAGCATTTGTCATTGCAAGCCAGGGGAAACCAGGTGCGGCTGAAGGCATGCAGCTCTGCTGGGAAGCCTGGTGTGAACTGGGGTTGGCCAGCCTAAAGGAGAATCCCTCCCCTAGTGGTAACCTGATTCCAGTCAGCCACAGAAACATCTTTTCTCCTGCCATATTACCATCTTAACTGTGGTGGTCCCTCTTCTTCTTTCTCCTCCTCAATGTTGTAAGCTGTCCTGGAACTCACTATATAATCCAGGCTGGTCTCCAATTTATGACAATCCTCTGCCTCCAAGTGTTGGATTTGCCTGTATGTGCTATCATACCTGTAGTCTGTCTTCCTTCCTTCCTTCCTTCTTTCTTTCTTTTTTTTCTTCCTTCCTTCTTTCTTTCTCCTTTTCCTTCTTTAGTTCTTTTTTCAACTTCTTTGAAGATAGCGTTTCTCTGCATAGTTCTAGCTGTCCTGGGACTCACTCTGCAGACCAGTCTAGCCTTGAACTCACAGAGATCCACCTGCCTCTGTCTCTAGAGTGTTGAGATTAAAGTTATGCACCCCCATGCCCAGCTATTTTTTTTTAAAATTATTCCATGTGTATTGATGTTTTGCCTGCATTTATACCTGTTCTGCATATGTGTGTAGTACCTGTGGAGTCAGAGGGCATTGGAACCTTTGGAAGTAGAGTTACAGACTGGTGATTTGAACCCAGGTCCTCTGGAAGAACAACCAATGCTCTTAACTGAACTATCTCTCTGGTAACCCCAATTGCCTATAAGTTCTTGTTTTCATGACTGTGCTCCTTGTGTTTCTGTACCAAAGACAAATGATGCAAGTCAGAAAGGTGAGTCACACCCATTTAATTTTATAGTAGGTGTATTTAATTAATTCATTTTTGGACTATACATTCTTTTCTTTCATTAATTAAATTTGCTCTTTGACAGTTTGATACATATGTGTGTCCTTATCCCTTATATCCTTTTATCTTTCTCCTATGCCTGACACACCCCTCTTCCCCAACAGTTCTCACAGCCATACCTTTTTGTTTTGTGATTCACTGCTGTTAACCAGGACTGTGTGTGGACTTAATGTTTTGGTACACATGTGAGAGTCTTGACTGTTGTCCCATGAATCCGTCGATTGCCAATAGTTCAGAAAGGAGAGGTAAGGTCCCCATGAGGCCCTCCCAACACATGTTGACAGGCACAGTACTTTTCTTCTTCCTTTTTTGAAACAGTTTCATGTAGCCAAGGTTGGTCCTGAACTCCTGATTCTGAATCCAAGTGCTGGGTTTATAGACATGTATTGTTATACTCGGCTGCCTTTTCCTTATTAGCTTGTGTTAGTGAAGTCTACTGCTGTTCTGTGTACCCTCTACACCCCTAACCTTCCTTTTTAAAAATTTCCAGTCAGGGGCTGTAGAGATGTCTCAGTGGTTAAGAGCACTGACTGGTCTTCCAGAGGTCCTGAGTTCAATTCCCAGCCACCACATGGTGGCTCACAACCATCTGTAATGGGATCTGATGCCCTTTTCTGGTGTGTCTGAAGACAGCAACAGTGTACTCAGATACATAAAATAAACAAATAATTCTTTAAAAAAATATTTTTTTTTCAGTCAGATAGTGTCCTCCTAAGTTGACTTGACTATGCCCTTGAATTTGAGAAGATTTAACTGCTGTCCTGTAGTAAGGTAGGATCACAGACTTGCGATACTCAGCCTGGCTTAGTTCTTTTTGTTTGTTTGGAGTCTAGAGTTGCTTGGAAATCTTTTTGCTTGTGTTTGTTTTGCTCTTTCTTTCTTTTAAAGATATACACACACACTGCGCTGTAGCTATTTTCAGACATCAGAAGAGGGCATCAGATCTCATTACAGATGGTTGTGAACCACCATGTGGTTGCTGGGAATTGAACTCAGGACCTCTGGAAGACCAGTCAGTGCTTTTAACCGCTGAGCCATTTCTCCAGCCCTTGTTTTGCTTTTTCAAGACAGGATTTCTCTGTATAACTGGGATGTGTACCATCCTCCTGCCTCAGCTTCCCAAGTACTAGGGATTACAGGTGTGTGCTACCATTCCTGCCATAGTAACTTCCTTTAAAAAAATAAGATTTGTTTATTTTTATTTATATGAGTACACTGTAGTTGTCTTCAGACTACAGACCAGCAGAGAGCATCTGACCCTATTACAGATGGTTGTGAGCCACCATGTGGGTGTAGGGAATTGAACTCAGGACCTCTGGAAGAGCAGCCACCGCCCTTAACTGCTGAGCCATCTCTCCAGCCTCTCATCTTAGGTAGAAGATACAGCATGTGTAAAGACCCGGAGGCATGAAAGAACAAATCATTTAGGGGACAAGAATCCATTCTCCGCAAATGAGACAACAACCTTCAGTCTTTCTTCTGCCTTATTGGCATCTTAACAACTATGTTGGCCCCTTTCTCCTTGTTCTTCTCCTTATCTGTAGCCTAAACTGCCTTAACTGGCACTGTGTAACTTAGGCTGAGCTCAAGTTCATGGCCATCTCCTGGTCTCTGGTTCAATTGGTGCGGAAGTTTGGAGTGGTGAATAGTGCACAGCTCCTGTGTGTGAGTGTGCATGTGAAGATATTAACATATATGTATATGTACATATATATGTATGTGTGTGTACATGTGTGTGTGCATATGGTGTAGATGTGAGTGTGTGCATATGTATATGTGTACATATGTGTGTATGCATATGTGTGTGGCCAAGGCCCAAAGTGCCTTGGATAAATAAAGGAATTCAGACTCAAACAGGCAGCTCAGGCCATAGTTTACTAAACATATTCCTGTGTTCAGGGATAGGCCTCTTGAGCAGAATTTAGAAGGGAACAGGCAGGCAGCAATACCAGGTGGCTAGAAAGTATCTGTACCCAAACAGGTGACAAGATAAAGCTGTAAGACAGAGGTTAAGGCTCGCTGACTGGGGGAAGTCAGCCTGAGGACAGAATTCCAGGACTCGGATGGGCTGAATGTAGAGTGACCAGGAGATGGGGGGCTCTTCTAGCTTCTAGTTTGGGATGCCATTTTTTTGGAGTCAGAGCACCTGAACAAAGGGAGATGAATAGGTCTGTTGGGAACAGGGGTTCAGTTTCAGAAAGTGATGGAACCATTATGGACTTGGTAGGCAGCACAGTTAGGATAGAAGGCGGGAATGAGCTCCCTGCCGTTCGCAGCAGTCAGATAGGGGCTGGTCACACAGCAGCTAGGGATGCTGATGAGGATTTCTTCCCATCTTCTTATGCAAGCTGGGCTATCTGACTTCTCAGACCTGACAGCTTGTGATGTGTCTTTTGCTGTGTGTATGTTTGAGAAACAGTGCTTGTCAGCTCCCGGGTGTCCCTAATTTAGGAACCTTTGCTGTGTAGACATGCCTTGCCTATGGGATCATGGACTAAAACTGGAACCAGGAGAAGGATATTGGCATGACAAGAGGCCCCATCTCAACAGATCACAGGAAAACAGCTCATAGTGAGGCTGACTTAGAATCACTGCACAAGGAAGATCAGAGGTCTACACCCAGTCTCCCTCGCCCAGCTTGTGGGCAAATGGAGGACCTTGCCCAGGGTCACACATGAGGGAATAACTCCTCTGACAGGTGGAAGCATGTCAGATTCCTGAGCTGTCTGCTATTCTAAGAGTCTCTAGTGTTTGCAACCCTTGCCTCTCCCTACTGGGGATGCTCTAGAACACACATGGAAAGTGATCCTGGTTCTTTTTAATTAGGAAGATACAAAGAGAATAAGTCAGACAGCCACCCCCACTCACTCACGGACGGGAGGCTAAGTGCTCCCCAAATTACACAGCAGATGCCAGGGCTTCACCAACAAGACCCAGCTTGATAGCTTTGTGGTAACCACCGCCAGAGCAATTTTGTTTTTATGTTTGAACTCGGCAGTGATCTGTAGGCATATCACAGGCAGGAGAAATGGCATCCACAACTTTACACACACAAAATGTGTGCATACATATATATATATATACACGAGTGTGAGTAACAGCGGTTTAATTTAATTCCCTTTCGTGAGGAAGCTTGGTCTGAGTTAGGTTGGCTCAGAAGACTATTGCAATTTGTGAGGCAGACAGACAGGAATCTCGGCCTCACTGCTGTGTGTAAGAAGCAAATCTGTGGCATCCTTAGAAGGAAACTGTACTTTGCCAAAGGGCTTTGGATTTTCTGTAGTCATTTTTTCTGAGACCCTAGATCCATTTTTAACATGTGGGACTCCAGGTGGGGCCCATACTGCACCCCCATCCTGCCCCAAGTCCTCATTGGGTAATGGTTGCATGGGTAATTTTATTTTACTTTTGTTTGTTTATTATTATTTCCAGGGTCAGGGCTCCAATATGGCTCAACAGGAAAAGGTGTCTACCACCAAGACTGACAGCTCAATCTGGGACTCAGTCTGCAGGAGAAAACCATCTCTTGAAAGTTGTCCTTTGACATATAACATCACACACACACACACACACACACACACAATTTTAAATTTAAAATTTCAGGGTTTTGGTAGAGTGTTTGTCTATCATGAAACCTTCCTTCTGCATTTCTTCCCTCCAGCATTAGAAGAGAAAAAAGATCAGTTTAAGGTGGTGGTTCCTGAGCTCCCTTTTTTATCCTATCTCTTTTCATTAATACTTGGAACTCAGCCAGGCAGTAGTGCCTTTAATCCCAGCACTCAGGAGGCAGAGGCAGGAGGATCTCTGTGAGTTCAAGACCAGCCTGGTCTACATAGCAAGTTCCAGGTTAGCCAGGGCTACACAGAGAAACCTTGTCTCGAACCCCATCCTGCTCAAAACACACACACACACACACACACACACACACACACACACACACACACACACACACACACACACAGACTCAGAAGTAGAATGCTTGGAGTGGAAGCTTGCCTCTGCACCACTGACCCCAGGCCTTAACTGCAGAGATAGAAAATGGTATCAAGGGCAGGGTACCTCCCTCTCCTCTGAGTTCATGTCTCCTTGGCAGTTCTGACTCTGATCTATACTCTTAATTTCTCTCTGGTCTCAGCCTTTTAACATTCAGTTCTGCTAGGTCACTTTGCTGGCCAGACAACTTTAGGGACCCCACACCCCCACATCCTCTTCTGAGGAACAGATTTCAGTTCTACACCTTTAATGTATAATACCTGAGACCTCCTAGCCTTGGTCGACTTTAAACAGCATGATTCACACGCCATGCATTCAGTGTGCAAAGTTTATTCAGTACTTATTTTGGTGCCAATCTCAGGAACATAGATGCTTCAGTGGTCAGGAGCTAAGTGTGTTTTGAGAGCTCAGAGTCGGGGGGTTCTGAGGAGGGGCACAAAAAGAGACAGAGACTGGGCTCCTGCCAACTCTCTTTTTGCTGGTTTCCTGTTTACAGCAACAGCTGCCCATCCCGCCAACCGAGCACACAGATGCCCTAGAGAACTTCGGTGAATTTTCAGACCTGCAGTTCAATTACAGAAAGAGAAGCAGGCAGCTTGAAACCTGCCTTCAGCTGCCCTGAAAACCCGCGAGGAAGCCCCTCTATTCCGTGTCACACACACTCCCCAACTTCTGCCTTCCTCTCACTCCCTCTGAGGACATATGGCCCCTCGAAGTTTTTGTTTGCTTGGGGGGGGGGGGGAACAGACCCAATCACCGTGTGGAATGTTTCTCTTTTGTTGTTGTTATTGTTATTATTATAATATTATTACTATTACTATTATTATTATGCATCTGGAGACCTAGCAATCTGCGTGCAGATACCATGCGTGCATAATTAATAAAATCTTATTATTTATTTATAAAAAAGACACACACGGGGAACTGGAGAATTAAGGCTATCCCCATTATCTATGGAGAGTAGGGAGAGACGGTTTTTGAACATCGGATCCTTCCAGAGAAGCAAATCTCTATGCATGCAATGAATAAAAACGCATGTGCTCCTGTGGGGAGTGATGCTCTGTGCCCAAGAGACATCGGAAAGCAAAAGCCTGGTCAGGAGCTTAAAAAAGAAAAGGGACAGATGAAGAGCTGATGCTCCCAGAACTGAGTATACCATGTTTGCGGGGACTGGCAGGATAGAAATACTGAGAGACATGGGCTTGGTAGCTAGTCCAGGTCTTCCCAAGGAAGATGACCCGGGGCAGACTCTAGACTCTGGGAGAAGCTGGTGGAAGAGATGCCGCCAGCACAATCCCATCTCTAGTTACCACGTTAAAAAAAATTCAGATGCCAGGTGAGGGGAGCCCCTGGGTTGGCTATGACTAGGTAGACAGATGATTTTTAACGTGATGGTGATGGTGGGTTACATGGCAGTTTTGTCCTTGGCCTCCTGCTTCTCTGCTGCCCGAGCAAGACCTTCAGAATTAACAACCCAACTTATTACGTAACAAACCCTGAGATCTGGGAGTCAGGGACCAATCTTCCCAGGTTTGCAGAATCCGGGGTGAACCTTCTCACTCTCCCTCTCTCTCTTTTTTCCCCCTTGAGACATACTTTAAAATAGAAAACAGGCTTATGCAGAAACCAACCCATAGACAGGGGTGACTGGCAAGGATCCCCCCCCCTTCCAGTGCAAGCAACTCGTGCAGTGGAACGCTCAGTCGCCTCGGGTGGTGGGCTCCGGGAGGGGTGAGGGGAGCGCTGGGGGTGTCGGTCTGGGCAGCAGCCCCCGCAGTGTTACCCGGGCGCGTGCAGGGAAACGTCTCAGCAATTCCAGCACCCGAGCGGAGCGCGCGGGGAGAGGGGGTGCGGGGAGGAGGGAACGGGCGGCGCGGGGCACCTTGAAACCGCCGGCGGCCGCGCGCTGATTGGCCCAGCCGCCGCCTCGGCGTTCCAGCCAGGCGCCCCTCCCCCCGCGCCGTCCACCCCGGAAGGAATTTCCTCCTCTGGCGGCCGCTATTGTTGTTCATCTTCGCTGTTTGGGTCGGATCGCGTAACCATAGTATCCAAACTGTGTCCGTGAGCCTGGGACCCCCATGCCCCCCCAGACCACCACCCCCACTTTTTTTCTTTTTGTAGTCTAGTTATCATGACTTCATCGGACTCCGGGGAGCAGAGGAGGGGGATGGGACTGGGGGTGGGGAGCTGGTCCACTCCTGGCGGCCCTTACTTCGAGATGGTTTCAATTAGAATTTTTAAAAAGTCTGCTTTGTGGGTTCGGGGATTTTACATCCCCCCCCCGCCTCCCATTAAATCGTTGGCCGGAACTGGAATGGGGCTTTCCCTCCGTTTCCCCCCTAGAGACATCGCTCCAGCCGTACTTCTGGGCTCAGCCGGACGATGAGGGCATCCACACCAGGAACCATCCCCTAAATGTACCCCGGACCTCGCGGCTGCACTGGCGAGGCCGGCTTTGGAGCCATAACCCCTCGGACACTATACAGCCTCAGGGCACGTCCTGCTAGGGTTGGGGCTCCTAGGCGATGCTCTGGGAGAGGAGGTTCGCGGGATGGATGCCTGTCAGTCACGGCAGGAGGGGTGGCAGAGGATAAAGGGGTGACAGGGAAGCAGTTGACAGGTTCTTGGGTAGAACAAGCCTCCTGGCCTCTTTAATTTTCCCCCTTCATCTGCGAGCACAGCCGAGTAGGTCCGTGCGTACTGCTTGAACCCAGTGTCTGCCTCAACCTCTGACGAAAAATAAAAAGGCAAAACCAGCCTTTTCCCGCGAAGTGCCTTGTGCGGGGAGGGGTGGGAGGCCGCAGCAAGTCCGCACCGAGCGGGCTGCGCAGCGCGGGAGCCCCGGGGCTGGGCCGGCGGCGGGGGGCGGCGTGTGCCGGGGGCATCCAGTATATTCCCAGAACCCTAGCGTCCTCCCGGCGCTCGCCCGGGCGGGGGAAGTGGCGGCGGCCCGCCAAGTTCGGAGCAACACTGCCCCCTAGGGGCCGCCGCGGGTCTGCCGGAGAAGGGGAGAGGGTGTGGAGGGTGAGGGATGTAGCCCAGTCCGTGGGACCAGGGAGGCTGCCCTAGGGTGTTAGAGGCCTAACAAGTCCTGGAGTACAGGGCTGGGCTGGGGTGCTCCTGGCGGGCTGGTGACAGGCTGGAGGACGGCCCCCAAGTGACAGTTCTAAGGGCTGAGGATGGGGCAGGAGGGTTTGTGTTTCTATTCTAGAGTTTAAAACTTGGGTGGGAAGTCGGGTGCGTCCTACTGCCTTTCTGGAGGATGCTGGACCTTTAAGCTCCCCTAGTCAAGTCTCTTGGTCCTGCAGTTACTGAAACAGAGCCCCAGAGGGAAGATCCTCCATTCATAGGCTTGTTTGAACCGGCTGTGCTGTTTTCACTCATGTCCCCTGTCGTTAGGGCCATTCTTGAAGCACCAAGTCTCATTTTACAAGTGAGAACTCAGAAATTTCACTTGTTCAGTCAGTGGAGAGCTGAAGTCCCTGTTTTGTGGTTTATCTCCTGTATCATGGGGACAGGAACCTAGGTTTGGGGAGCAAGCCAAGCTCTCTGTTTTGCAGCCCTGAGTTACACCCTGCCAGACTGGGTGAAAGTGGCAATTCCTGGCTGGGGAGAGGGGGGCTACAGAAAGGTATGCAATTGCAAAACGCTGGGTTCTAGACCTCAGTGTCCACATCCGTAAAATGGGAGGGGGACATGGGGTTATAAAGGTTTCCAGCATCTTCCCCCGCAGCCCCCCAACCCCCACCCTTAGGTGACACAGCTAGACCCCTCCTCTTTTGTCGGCCACGCCCTCTCTTGTGCTCTTTTGCTCCTCAGTTAGGGTCTGCAGGGCTGCCTTCCTGCCTACTCGCCCCTCCCTTCTTCCCTGCAGGGCTACGGGGGCCGCCCCTCCTTTTCCCTCCCCTCCTGGCTGGCGCAGAGCTGACTGCGGGAGGGAGCGGTGGGCTCGCAGCCAGCGGAGCGTCAAGTCAGCCCCTGGGGAAGGGAGGAGGAGTGCACTGGCTGCTGCCGAGGCGCTGTCAAGAGGCTGCAGCTTGCGCTGACGGGGCCAGGGTCCCTGAGGGTTATTTGTGTCCAAGGTAACTGGTGTCCGAGCTGCCTGCTAGCTGCCTCCCTCTTTCCCTGATGACTGGGGAGCTGCCTGGAGTCATCTTGACTCTTCCCTCTCTCTCTTGTTTAGGAACAAGCAGGCACCAAAAGTCTGGCCCCTTTCCTTTCTCTCTAAAATTCTCTTCTCCATTCTCTCGGCCACCTACCCCTGCTGGTTCTGGGGGCTCTGAATCGGATTCTCTGAGCTTTCCTGCACACCCTGCCCAGCCTTCAAGATCGTCCCTCTCTTGGGTCCCTCTCTGACACATGCATTATATTCTAGATACTGTCCTGTTACTAGGCTCTGGTGGGTACTCAGTCTTTGGTTATACCAAGGTGAGCAATTCCAGTCCTTCCCTGCAGAGTCACATGCTGCTAGTAGAGATAGCCAGCATGGTGGCAGAATAACTATTGATAGAATAAATTATTATTATTATTGGTAATATTTCAGTATGCAGTCTTGGCTCTGTAGATCAGACTGGCTGGGAAAATTAGTTCTTTTTCTTTTTGTCCCTTTTTTTTTTTTTTTTTTTTTTTTTGAGAGAGATCTGCCTCCTGTGTGCTGGGATTAAAGGTGTGTACCACCACATTCTAAGTCAGAATGGGTTCTTAAGAGGACCCTTACCTAGACTGAGTCAGGAAAGGCTCCCTGAAGGACATGTGCTGAGTCCTGGGGAGAAAGGGGAATTGGTCCCCTACAATGAAGTGGAGTAATTGGTGTGGAGTCAGATGAACTGTAAGGGGAGACTCAGATTAAGGTGGACTGTGGTTCAGAAATGATTGATTGAGGGCATTCTTCCTCCCCCTTTAAGAATAAGGTTTTACGGTCCCTCAGGAGCACTGTCTTGGAGCTTGCTAGGTAGATAGGCTGAAACTTAGGGTGACTGTCCTGCATCTGCACCCTCGGTGTCACAGGTGCATGAGGCCTCACGTCCTTTTCTCTTCACATGGAAGCGTTGGTGCTGCAAGGGTAGTTTCACATTGGCAACCTGGGCTCTTCAGAGGTCAAATCTTAGAGCTCAGCCACTGTCCAAGCCTTGTGCTGTTACGATATGACGTTGCCACCCACACACGTGTTGAGCCTCATCTATAGCTGTCCTGCAATGCATTCCTGCTAAGCTCTGAGAACTTAGAGGGTCATGACTTCAGGCTTTTAACACCAAAAGGCTCAAACTACCTACACTCAAATCAGAGCCAGCTCTGGGCTTTCAAAGCCAGAGGCTTCCGGTTCTAGGCCTGGAGAACTAGATACTCCAAGCTTTCAAAGCTAGAGCGCATAACTGTGGTGCTTAGGTCTCCGACTCTCTCTGTTCTAGGCCTTGCATGGCAGCAAGCAGAACCTAGTGTCCCTCACTTGCTTAGGGTGTTGGGACACTAGCAGGACCAGGGCCTGGGACAGTTGTCCTTGCTGTCAACAATCTCTAGTCCTTTATAGCCCAGCTCTACTGTTTCTGCTGTAGCCATCCCTCCCACCCCTACCTCCCCCCTCCAGCTCCCGTTGCTTTCTCATTGTGTTGGACATGTCTGGGGCTAAAAGCCAAGGAACGTCTTTGGTTCTTTGTGTAACCAGCTCGGCCTATTCCACATGCACAACAGACCACAAACACAATAAAAGGCCATCCGAGAGAAGCCTTTTATTAAGGTTTGATGTAATATCAAGGGATAATACACAGAAGAGAAACCTGGACTGATCTGACAGGGTTGGGAAAGAGCTTGCCTATGTGTCTGGAAAAGAGATGTGGCCCACAGCCTGGCATAACAAGACTCTTAGGCCCCCTGCGTGACAATGGCTACTGGGTGAGTAAGGGACTTGTTTTACTTGTAGTAGTCTCTTCCAAAGGCTTGTACAAGCTGCCTGCGTAGTTATGACTGGAGTGAGACCCCTTCAGTCGTGAATCATGGCTTCCATAGTGGTGAGCTATGGTGGCAGTTATCCTTGTTCTCTCTCTCTCTCTCTCTCTCTCTCTCTCTCTCTCACACACACACACACACACACACACACACACACACACACACTTTTGGTTTTTCAGGACAGGGTTTCTCTGTATAGCCCTGGGTATCCTGAAACTTGCTTTGTAGACCAGGTTGGTCTTGAACTCAGATATCTGCCTGCCTCTGCCTCCTGTGTGCTAGGATTAAAAGGCACAAGTCAGGCTGGAGAGATGGCTCAGTGGTTAAGAGCACTGACTGCTCTTCCAGAGGTCCTGAGTTCAATTCCCAATATTGGCTCAGAACCATCTGCAATGGGATCTGATGCCCTCTTCTGGTGTGTCTGAAGACAGCTGCAGTGTACTCATATACATAAATCTAAAAACAAACAAAAAAGTTTAAAGGCATGAGTCACCATGCCCAGCTTTTTTTTCCCTCCTCTTTTTGAGGCGGAGTCTCATGGAGTTGGCCTGGAATTTTCAGTGCAGACTACAGTTCTTGGCCCATTCTTCCTCCATTTCCTGAGGGCTAGAATTCCATTTATGTGCCTCTGTACCTTGGGTCTAGTTTGCTGAGGGTGATCCCAGAGTGTTCCGAACTCCACACAGCCATGTCAGCAGCCTGCTGTCCTGTTGTGTAGCATGGCTCATTTTAAAGGTGCCACGCAGTTGCTCCTGCCTCCCAGAGAGCCCTGCTGATCTCCAGAGTCAGGCTTCCTCCCTTGAGCTCTCATTGTCCCTTCTGATCCTTTTAAACCATGGCCTCCTCCCAACGTGGTGTGTAGGTCACACTGGCAACCCCACATCTCTCTCAGCCTTTGGGTCTCCTGCAGCCCGTACACCTGGGCACAAAGCAGACGCTCAGCTGCATCTGTGCTGAGAGAGCATCTAAGCCCCTTGTTAATAAGACATATTAACGTAGCAACACTACTGTCTGCTGGGTGCTTGGCCCTTGTCTTATGTTACTTTGCTATTGGAAGGTTGACAATACCCCACTCTTCAGATGGGGAAACTTACTCAGGCAGGGTGAAGGGATATTAAATGGCCAATATGTGTGTCAGAACTCATTTTGCCTGCTCAAGTTAAGATCCGTACGTGCAGATTATATTTACTCCCCAAACCTGGCCTGAAAACAGAACCTATGGTCTTTGCTCAGGTTAACCAAACCTCATCTGAGCCACAAACCTTAGTCCATTTTCAAATTTACATCACAAACCAATCACAGCTCCCCAACCCTAGTCCTATTTTTTAAAAGATTTATTTATTTAATGTATATATGTATATTGTATCTGTCCCCAAATGGAAGAGGGCATTGGATCCTATTGTGGATGGCTGTGAGCCACCACATAGTTGCTGGGATTTGAACTCAGGACCTCTGGAAGAGCAGTCACTGCTCTTAACCAATGAGCCATCTCTCCAGCCCCCTTAGTCTTATTTATAAAAGAGTTTAATAATAGCTTTCAATTTTTAAAAGAAAGGAAAAGTAATCCCTACATGTATAATGTTTCTTATGCTTAAAAAATCTACAGGAAACATTTGTTGGTTTTTGAATTATGAGAGAGAAAAAAAAAAAAACAATAGCTGGTAAAGGTCAGGGCCCAAACTTGACCCATGTGGCCTGTCCCTAAGCCCCTGTTGGTCTCCTTGCTCTGGATCTCTGTGCTATCTGGAGCCCCCCAGGAAGGTGGTCTGCCTAGGGCATGGGTCCCACCCTGGGGGAGAAGGCATTGTGGGTAGTGAGCAGAACCAGGGGAGTCAAAGCCAGAGAACTCAATCTGATGTGGTGGCTCTTTAGAAGCAAGAAGGGAGCCAGGCACAATGGTGCATGCCATTAATTTGAGCTCTTATGCGGCAGAGTTGGGCAGGTCTCTGTGGGTTGGAGGCCAGTTCAGTCTACACGTGAGTTCTAGGACTGCTGGGGCTAAACAGAGGAACCCAGTCTCAAAAACAAAACAAAGAATATAATCAAGAAAGGGGGTGATGAAGAGGAATGGGTTCAACAGTGGGGATGTAGAGAGGCCACAGGGCATGGGCTAGCCCCCTAGGCAGGTGGGAACTGCTAGAGTCCAGATCCACTGGTCTGTGTCACAAACGGGGTGCCACCACAGTGGAGTGGGCAGCAGGAGGGGTGGGACAAAACATAGGGGAACACAGAAGAAAAGTAGAGGTTGGCCTCTGGCTAGCATTTACGTGCACTGAGTTCAGTGGACACCAGGCCCCAGCATCAGGCATAGGAGCCAAGTGCAGTATTCAGTAGGCTTGAGGTTGGGATGAACCCGCAGGAAGAGGTTCTTAAAAATTGTCAAGGCCAGATATCAAAATCTGGCACCTCCATTCTTCAGCTGTGTGTCCTTGGCTATAATGATGACTCCCCTGTGCCTTAGCACTGATAGTTCTAGAATATTCCAGAGGTGAAATGAACAGACAGGTCTAGCTTACAGGAAATAGCTGAAGTGTACCGGTCTTGTTTCTGTCATTGCTTTCCTCCCCTGAGGCTCCTCGTTCCAGAAGCCTCGGCTCCACTGAACTCTGCTTGTGCTCTAAACTGTGTACGTATTTTGGGCACCTGGGTACTGGTGTTTGGATGATGAAGGTCTTCTGAAGCCTTTCTACACTTTCTGCTTGATTAGCTTTTCTCCAATGCAGAGGCCATTGTGAGTATTTCTCAACCATCCTTCTGGGGGTGGCCTCCAATATCTGCCTCTCCAGAAAGTCCTTGGCAAAAGTTCAGATCCATGTCCCCTAAGGTCTTGTGTGAGCGTGGCCTGGAGATCCCAAATTTGATCTGCTCAAATTGTGTGTGTGTGCGTGTGTGTGTGTGTGTGTGCGCGAGCGCGCTTGTGTGTGTGCACGTGCCTGGATCTCACTTGTAGACTAGGCTGGCTTAGTCTAAGAGATCCATCCCTCTTGTGTGTGGAGGCACGTACACATACACACGAGGAGGTCAGGGGACAACTTTTGAGTCAGTCCTAACGTTCTACTTGTTGAGGAAAGGACTCTTGTTTCTGCTGCTAGGCAACTTGACTCTTGAGTCTCCAGGTGACCTCCTGAACTATGTCTTCCTTCTTTCTGGGATTACACGTAAGGCATCTGTCTGTTTGCTTTTTTGTTGTTGTTTTCTCCCTGAGACAGGTTTTTCTGTGTAACAGCCCTGGCTGTCCTGGAACTCACTTTGTAGACATTTGGTCAGGCAGGGTGGCATATGCCTTTAATCCCAGCATCCGGGAGTCTTTCTTTTTCTTTTTATCTTTCCTTCCTTCTTTCTTTCCTTCTTTTTTTTTTTTTTTAAGATTTATTTATTTATATGAGTACACTGTTGCTGTCTTCAGACTCACCAGAAGAGGGCATCGGATCCCATTACAGATGGTTGTGAGCCACCATGTGGTTGCTGGGAATTGAACTCAGCACCTCTGGAAGAACAGTTGGTACTCTTAACCACTGAGCCATCTCTCCAGCCCCAATATCTTTCGTTACTTTTTGCTTTAGACAGGATTTTGCTATGTGGGTCAGGTTGGCCTTAAACTCAAGCACGTCCTGCCTCAGCTTCCTGTGAGTCTACATCACCATGCTGAGCTGCTCCGGGTTCTGGAGAGCTCACCGTGGTACAAGCGAGATGTCATGCAAACAGCAGACTGTCCTGAAGCCACCATGCGGTGAGAAGTGCAGAGAAGGACAGGAAGAAGTCCCAGACTAAGTCAACTGGTGGGCGAGGTGTTTAGCCATTATCTGGTTCCTGAAGTTCTCCACTGACCATGTCTGGCTGCTGTTGGATCCAGTACAAGGGGGGCCCTGAGCTAGATATACATAGCTGAGCCCCCTCCAAGTCTCTTGTGCATTTACATGGGAAGGATTATAAAATGATTGCTGTTACTTTAAGACAGGAAGGTGTGGGCACTTGTTACACAGCAGTGCTAACCCCATGGGTTTCTCAGACTTAGCTGACAGATAATAGTTCCCATTTACTGCTCAGTTCCCAGCACCTTTGGCATGTACCACAGATACTTGGTGTATGAATGAGTGAAAGCTGTCAGGCATGGTGGCTCATACCTGTAATCTCAGTTCTTCAGAGGTTAAACAGAAGGGTTGTCCTAAGTTGGAGGCCAGCCTGAACCACACGGTGGAAGTCTGAAAGGAGAAAAAAAAACACCAGGTATGTTGGTAACACACTTATAATCCCAGCACTTTGGAGGCTGAGGCAGGACACCGGGCTCTCTTGGACTACACAGTTTCAGGCCAACCTGAGCCACACAGTGAGGAGAATGAATGAACCAGTGAGACAGCTCATTGCTACTGAAGCCTGACAACTTGAGTTGAGCCTCCAGTCCACAGCAGCCCGATGTGCACATCTGTAATCCTAGTCTTCTCACATCTGGATAGGAAACAGAAGAGTCACCCACCAGCCTGCAGCACCGAGGGGCAAACACCAGGGACTGCCTCAAGGACTGGAGAGAAGGAAGAGTCCCGAGCGTTGTCCTGTGGCCTGGGCACATCTGCACTCAAACGCCCATATCGTGCGGCTAAAGAGGTGGCTCAGAGGACTTAAGTTCAATGCTGGTCCCAGCACTCACAACTGCCTGTAACTCCAGGGGCTTACAATGGCCTCTTCTGGCTTGTGGGGTCACCCACATGCTCATGGCATACATTCAACCAAACACACACACACAAATCAATAAGGAATAAGAATCTAAAACAACATCCATGTCATGTACACACACAACACACAGAACACACACACATGTAACAATAAACAGTTAAAAAAAAACCATGCCAGGGCAGCATGGTGTGTGAGGAATTAAAGGGCACCCAGCTCAGCCTGGGAGGTTCAGAGTCTCCTTGGAGGGGTGCTGTGTCCTTTGGTAGGGCTGAGGACCCAGAAAATACCTGCATACCTACTAAGTGTGTTTTCTCAGAAGATTCCTGGTTTGGTGTACATCCAACAAGCCCATCCCCACAGCTGTCCCCCCCCCCCCCCCCCCCCCCCCGTCCTTCCCCTAGTCCTCCCTCCCTCTCCAGGCCTGCAGGCTCACTCCTGCCTCTAACTCTAGGTCTGGCTGAGGAAAATTAAGTCAATGGGGAGGGAGGAGTTGACAAATAGAAGGTCTGGTAATTGAATTTTCCCTCTCCCTCTCTGCCCACAGAGCAGGAAGAATGGCTCTCAAGACTAGCTTTCCCTGCTCAAGGGAGCCCTGGCAGCTTCACCCCTCCCTGCCTAAGCCCATGAAAGGGATACAGAAGCAAGCAGAACCTTGTAGCATCTTGAGAGCTAAGCTCTGTACAGAGGAGGAAACTGAGGCAGTGGCGATCACAGGTCTTGCTCCCTGGGTGCACAGTGTGCTAAAACAGAAACCAGGACTGGAAGACATGGGCCAGATAGGTCATCTCTCCAAGGTGGGAGCAAGTTGCTGGGAGGGTTCATGTGCTGTAGTACTGCCCTCCCCAACCGCAAAATCCCAGGGTTCGTACCACCCCCACTCCTCCCCATCTCTGTCAATTCCTGAGTCCAGGTGAGTTTTTCTACAGGCCCGCTAAGTTGCTGGGCTGGTCTTCTTGAAGATCTTTTTTCAGGTAAAACACCTCTATGGGTGCAAACCTGTGTGTGTGTGGGGGAGCAGGCAGACAGACAGACACAGAGGCGGGGGGGGGGGAGTGGGGAGAAAGAGAAAGAGTGTACAGTTGGTGCTGAAGGGTAGAGAGAAGGCTAGGGCTGGAAGTAGCCACAGGCTGCCAGGATCACTGTTCTGAAAAGCGGGGAGAGCGGTATGCACCTCACTGGTTAAGGGGAATTAGAGAGGGCAGAGTCCCTTGTCTGGCTCCCAGTCAAAGGTCTGCTTTGCTTCACTGGAGGGATGAAGTTCCTTCACTGGAAGGGTGAGGTTTCTGGGAGATTAGGTTGTAGTCATAGGCCAAGTGTCAGGAGTCAAACCAAAGAAGCTTGGACCCAGATAGGCTTCGCCCACGCGGAGGCGGCTTCGGGGCGAGGCGGGACGGGAGGGTGGGGAGTGCCCGCCAAGGCAGGGGGGAGCTGCGACGGGCGCCTGCCCCCGCCACCCGGCCCAGCGGGCGTGGGCGCCGCGGCACCGCCTAGCTGAGCGGCGGCGGCTGGCTGCTGCGGGAGCGTTTGATTTATTAAGCTAATGTTCTAGCACATTTTCTCCATCCCGTAATGAGCTGTTTCCACCAGGGGGTGTCTGCAGAGCGACTGCGGCTTCCGGCCGCTCAGGGAGGAAGGCTGAGCTGGCGGGCGGCGAGGGGGTGTCTGTGGGGTGTGGTCTGTGCTCCTCTGGAAGGGTGACTTGCAAAGCCTGGGCGGGCAATCCGCCGGAGAGGTGAAGGAGAGCCACGACCCTGCAGCCTTCTAAGGATGCAGCTTTTCTCTCTCCTCTTGCTCAGATACCTGATATCTGCAGAGGACTGGCTACCAACCCTCTCAGCTCCTGGCATTAAGCCCTGAGTGACCCTCACCCACAGTCTGCCCACTGGTTAGCTAGCTCCCTTGGCTGGATTTCTATGGCTTGACGCAACAGACATGACCTTTGCGTTCAGACACATCTAGGTTCAAATCCCATCCCAGCTACCTTCTAGCAGTGGCCACTGGACGTTTTTTCCATTTTTTAAGTGGTGATGAAGACTGGTCTGTGGGGCTACCGTGGAGTTTAGTGACGGTGTCAATGATCCCTAGACACTAGGGCAGACATCCTGGGCAACTGAGCTGACAACACATGGGACAACAGCACCAAGACCTCACCTGTACCCACAGGCCTCACCTGCACCCACAGGCCTCACCTGTAATTTTTTTTTTACATCGGTTTTTAAAGACATGGTTTCTCTGTGTAGCACAGAGTTTTCTGCACAGAGGGCACTTGATGTTTTCTCCCAGGAAACTCCCTTAGCCTCTTTCCACAAGTCGCTTCTGACAGCAACTCCTTCACACCTGCCCTTTGTTGCTCTTTTTCCTGAGCCCATTCCTGACACCTAGAAGGTGCTTATCAAGATGTGGCCCTTAAGGACAAGTGTTGACAGTGCTGTTCCACTGACTCAGGCCTGGGAGGGACAGTGGCCTCTTGAGAGATGTCTCAATCTGCTTTCTGTTACCAACAGCACAGGGCCACAGGAGGGGTGAGGTGGAAAGAGAGGGGATTTATTTTGGTTTGAAGTTCTGGTTTACTGTTATGGGCCACATCTGGCAATGGCTTTTCTGCTGGCAGTCTTCCAAGGGGCAAGGCATCATGTGGTAAGTCTCTCTCTCTCTCTGTTCTGGTCTCTTCTAAAGTCATCAGGATTTAATCATAGGCCTCTGTTCTGATGAACTTTTCTAATCCAACCACTTCCTTTATTTTTAAAATTATGTTTATTTATTGCGCATGTGTGTGTGTGTGTGTGTGTGTGTGCGTGCGTGTGGCACATGTGTGCAGGTCAGAGAACAATTGCAGGAGTCCATTCTTTCCCTCTGCCATGTGGGTTTTGGGGATTGAACTCAGTTGCCACGTTTCTATGACAAACATCCTTACCCACTGAGACTTCTTGTAGGCCCTAGACATACCTTTAAATAGCACCCTTGATTAAAGTTTCACTCTCTTAATGCCCCACAACTGAGATTAGATTTCAACATGATCTGGTAGGGACAAACCACTCAAATATCAAGTACCATCTCTTCACTGATTAAGAAAGCAAAATCCTGTTCATAGCAGTGAGGTCTGTGGGTGCAGGGATAGGGCTACAGGTGAGGTCTGTGGGTGCAGGGATAGGGCTACAGGTGAGGTCTGTGGGTACAGGGTTAGGGCTGCAGGTGAGGTCTGTGGGTGCAGGGTTAGGGCTGCAGGTGAGGTCTGTGGCTGCAGGGCTAAGGGCTATATCACAAGATGCCTTGACCAGCTCATCTTCCTAGAAACTGGTCCCAGCAAGGGCACGGGGTGACTTGTCCAGCCACCTAGGATAAAGTGCCAGAGCAAAATGGAACACCTGTGGGCTTGATTGTTTTTACTGCTGTTTTTACTTCTCCCTGGAGGCAGTGGAGGGGTCTTGGGTTTCAGCAGCTGAAGGTGTCTCCCAGATTCCTTCTTGCAGAGCCATGACTCTGGGTGGTTGGAAAACTTGAGAGAAGTCTTTCAGCTGGGCTAAGTCAGCAGTGCGGGAGGGGGGCAGGGTCTGCCTGAGGTCCACTGCATGCCCGTACCTGCTGTCTTCTTCCTGTTTCCCTCTGAATTCAGAGCCTCCCTGTGTCTACCTACCTCCCTAAGAGAGCTGAGCCTCAGCAAATCTTCTGTGAGCCGGTGGGACGAGTGAAGATTGGAGCTGAGCTGGGTTAGGCCCTTTTTGGTTGTGAGCTGTATCAAAGAACCCGGAGCCACATGTACAAGGCAGTTCGCTTTCCGGTCCCCTGCCCCGTCTTTCAACTTCATTTCTAGTTGAACATGTTGCCCCTACGCCATTCCCTGTTCTGCTGGGCTTTCTTCTGCCTCTCACTTCTCAGCTGCTACAGCTAATGTTCCCTTTGTGATAGCTTCTCTCTGCTGCCTGCCACACCTCCTTAGCAAGGCTGGTCCTCATCCTTTCCTGACCCAGAGAAGCCCGAGAGGCAGCTTGGCTCCCATCATGTCCTTGTCGGACGCCACTAAGAGTTTCTTGTTTATTGCGTAACTCCCGCCATCCTCTGCCACACTGAAGTATTCTGCATCATTTGAGCAGGGACCTGACTGTCTTGTCCCTAGTGCTTATCTGCCCACCCTGTTTATATTTTATTTGACTAGACAGGGTCTGTGTAGCCCAGGGTAGCTTTGAATTTGATATCCTCCTGCCTCAGTAACGTGAGTCCTGAACCATCTTCAGATTTCTTTCAGGGGAAATGAGACACAAAGTGCAGAGGTCTTGAGAAACCTGTGGCTGAGGAAGCAAGGACATGGGATGTGTGGGGACCAGGCTGTCATCTTAGGGGTTGGGCCATGGAGACGAGGACAATCCTTTTGGCACACCTGGAGGTAACTGTTGGTGGTGGTGTTGGACTTGATATAACTATAGGTGTTGGTCTCTAGATAACTGCTAATGTTGTACTGCGGCTGTGCTCAATTAGAAATTAAATTGAAGATGCAAGAATGACATTCATAAAAGCAACCAGAGCGGCAGATGTCTGAGCATTTAAGACCTTGGAGACTTAGTGTAGGCCTCCCGAAACAACCAGTCCCTACTCAACATCAACAGGGTGTAACTTTAATTTTTTTCAAACCTTATTTTTTAATATTTATGTATTTATTATATATAAGTACACTGCAGCTGTCTTCAGACACACCAGAAGAGGGCATCAGATCCCATTACAGATGGTTGTGAGCCACCATGTGGTTGCTGGGAATTGAACTCAGAACCTCTGGAAGAGCAGTCAGTGCTCTTAACCGCTGAACCATCTCTCCAGCTTTGGTTCTTAAACTCTTTAGCCTCCATTTTAACCCACCACCCACAAGAGGTAGTGGAAAGAAAGGGTGCTGGGGATGTGGACCTGTTTAGAAAGGTTCTTAAGAGCAACTCCCATCTGTGTTGTCTGGAAATCAGCAGTTCAGCTCACAGGTCATCCGAGGCAGTTCGAGCCACTCGCAAACACTTCACAGATACCTGAGCAGTCCAGTTCAGCAGAGTCGAGTTAGCAACAACTGTGACAAGACCTAGCAGAGACAGCCAGTCCTCCGCCTCTGCTTGAGTCAGCAAAAGAGAGCAGCAGGGACATCAGGAGAAGTTCTTGGCTGTGCTTCTCTCAGGGAAGTGAAGATCGTTGAAGAATTGAGACCCACAAGCACTGCGCAGCTAGCTGTGCCAGCAAGCCTAGCTCTGTGTCCATCACTTTGTGGAGTCCTGTTTATACCCTTCAAACATCACGTGTCCTCCATGTGCCTTGCCTCAGCACATGCATCCAATTAGTTCGCAGAGTCCTGACAAATGCAGCTCAACTACACAACATATCACGGACCAATACATGCATGTCATTAACAAAGAGTCCTTTATCATATGTCTTTTCATGTGCTTGCTGTAATAGAACATCCTCTCTCCTGTGTCTGCTTCACAAGTCCGCCTTAGCCTTTCACACCTATGTCCACTTTAACAAATTGTTTCTTCACGTGTTTACCCCAGCAAAACTCCGTCTAAGAGACTTCCCAAAGAATCCTTAAAGTTTCTACTTCAAGAGGGACCAGCAAAAATCAGAAAAATACTGACAAGGAAGGGCCAGTGAGATGGCTCGGTGAGTCAAAGAACCTGCAGCTAAGCCTGAAGAGCAGAGTTCAAATCCCGAGACTCACAAAGTGAAGTAGAGAATCGACTCCCACTAGTTATCTGTTCCCGTCCCTTAATACTGACAGGACAGGGAACTAGGAACTAGGGGTAGATATCATTGGTCCAGTCTTACCCAGCCACTATGTGGCAGATCTGACGTTAAGTCCAGAGAGTCGACTCTTGGCATGCTCTCCTAGACTCCTCCCCCTCCCCCCAGAAACCACATGGTACACTTCTGCTGCTCCCAGGATCCCCACTTCAAGTCCAAACCCAGCACTTATGTTATGTGGAGGCGGGGCATAGCAGGAGGACTGAAAGCTAGCCTGGGCAACATAATGAGACACTGTCTTAAAACCTAACAAAACCACAAAGCAGACTTGTTACCACTGTGTGGAATGTGGCCAGGCTCTTGAAACTTGACTTCTGACTCCCACCCACCATGTACCCTTAAGGGTCCTTCTTTCTCTTTTTCTCTCCCTCTCTTCCTCTCTCCCTACCCCCCTCTCCCCATTCCTTTTCTCCTTTCCTCCCCTTCCCTAGTTCTGGGGCTTGAACTCAGGGATTTATGCATGCTAGGGATGAAGTGGAAACCTTAAGAGTTCTTTGGAAGGTCAGTTGTGTTAGACGTTGTTTTGAAATATGAAGGAACGTTTAGCCGAAGCGGACACAGGAGAAAGGATGTTCTGCTAAAACAAGCATGTGACAGGACACGTGATGAGGAAATTTTTGCCAACAACACACATGTATCGGTCTGCCTTGCATTGTGTAGTTGAGCTCCATGTGTCAGGGCTCAGGCTGATTGGATGCACGTGGTGAGGCAAGACCTGTGCTGAGTCAAGGCACGTGGAGGACACGTGACATTTGGAGGGTATACACAGGACTGGAAGAAGTGACGGAGGCTGAGCGAGGCTTGCTGGCACAGCTAGCTCTCCAGTGCTTGTGGGTCTCACTTCTTTGCTGATCTTTGCTTCCCTGAGAGAAAGGCACGCCTAAGAACTTCTCCTGGTGCCCCTCTGGGTTCCTCCTGTTGACTCGAGCTGAGGCTGAGGACTGGCTGTCTCTGCTAGGTCGTGTCACGGCTGTTGCTAGCCCAGCTCTACGGAACTGGACTGCTGGTGTATCTGTGAAGTGTTTTGAATAGTTCGAGCTACCACTGCTGACCTGTGAACTGAACTGCTGATTTCCAGACAACACAGGTGGAAGTTGCTCCAGATAACCTTTCCAAACAGGTCCACTCCTCCAGTATCCTTTCTTTTCTACTACCACAGGTGGGTGATGGGCTAAAAGGGAGGTTAGGTTAAAGCATTTAAGAGCCATCATTAAAAATAGGATTTGAAAAAGTTCAAGTTACATAGGGAAGTAGTCTACTGTCGAGCTACTCCCCAACACCCCCCAAAGGGTTTCTATCCCTCCCTCCTTCCTGCCTTTGTTCACCTCCCCCTCTTATTCCTGCCTCTATCTTTTTAAAAAAGATTTCTTTTATGTAAAATTTTGTATAAGTTTAGATGTCTGAGTGGTTGTATATACACCATGTGTGTGCAATACTTTTGGAGGCCAGAAGAGGGAGGCAGATCCCTTAGAACTGGCTTTAGGGGCAGTTGTTAGCTGCCTGGCATGTGTGCTGGGCACCAAACTTTGGTCCTCAGTAAGAGCCGCAAGTATCTGGACCTCTGAACTATCTCTCCAGCTCTTCTTTCTTCTGAAAGAACTTGTCATCTTTTTGCCTCCACCTTCTGATTCCAAGCCTGTGCCACGACATTTGACCTTCCAAAGGACTGTGTGTGTGTGCGTGTGCACACACGTGCACTATATGTGTGTTTAGGTGGGTAGTACCTGTGTATGTGTATGAAGACCTGTCTTATTCCCTTTAGATAAGGTCACTTGCTGAACTTGGGGCTAGTGGCCGGAAAGCACTCAAAACACTCCCGTTCACATTCCACCCCAGTATGTAACTAAAGTTACACTAGCACTGCTGTTAGAGGTATGCTTGGCTTTTTCACACTCGTGCAGAGGATTTCGAATTAGGTCTTCATGCATGTTCAGTTTGTGCTCTAACCACTGATCCATTTCTGCAACCTGTTAAAGAGCTTTAAAATACATACAAACACATAAACATACACACACATATATATAAACATACATATGTACATATATATGCTTATATACATTCATACATGTAATGTAAGTGTAAAAGTTATTTATTTTATGCACAGTGTGTGTGTGTGTGTGTGTGTGTGTGTGTGTGTGTGTGTGCAGAGGTCAGAGGACAACCACTGGGAGCTGGCTTTCTCCTTTCCCCATGTAGGTTTTGGGGTAAAACTCAGATTATCAGGCTCAGCGGCAAGTGGTGTTATTCACTGAGTCTCTCGCTGCTCCCCCTTTCCACAGTTCCCGTGACTCCATGGGGCAGAGTGGACATGAGTGACCAGTGAGGGGGCTTACAAGTGGGGTAAAATGACAGGTGTGGGCTTGGACATAGGGACACAACATCTAGTGAGGACAGACCAGTGGCCCACCCTGCTTTCTCTCAGTTTTCAGGCCCAGTCTTTGTTTCCTGGCTTCTGGGCCAGTTCTCCAATGCATAGATGCTGAGCCTGGCTTAGAGCTGAAACCCTGTCCCAGGTACTCTGGGCTGTGAAGAGTCGGGGCATGGGTATCAGGCTAGGCTCCACGAGGCTGTCACCATGTGACAAAGGTAGGGCATTAGAGGAGAGGTGGCAGGACAGTCCGGCCAGTCTGCATGATGTGGGGGTGGGTGAGGCTGGAATGTGGGTCTGGTTTTGCTTTCATTGCTCTGTGGCAGGCCTGGCAGAGCAGGCAGAGGGGCAGCAGCACAGTCAGAGGCACAACACGAGGCTCCATTCGAGAGCAATGGCGATGATCTTTCCTCTGGATGCTCTCCCTACGGCTGCTGCCGAGCCAAGGGCTCTCCATGCTGTCCTGGCTGTGCTGTCCTTTGTAGACTATGTTTGGGACTTCCACAGCCTGATTGAGATGTTAAATCTTGGGGACATAAAAGTGCTGGTGAGTACCTGGCTGTGCTTCCGGCTATCATGGGGGCAGAAGAGGCTGAGCCTGACCCCGTTTTTAGGTCTAGATGACAGCAGTTTTTCCAATTACTGTGAGTGTCTTGGCTGGGGAAACTATCCAGCAGAAGAAACGGGGAGGGGGTGCTGGAGAGATGACTCTCAGGAGCATTGGGGGCTCTTCCAGAGAACCCAGGTTTGCTTCCCAGCACCCACATCACAGCTTACAACAGTCTGGGGGTCCAACTCTGGGGGTCTGGCACCTTCATAGACATATGTACAGGCAAAACATCAATGCACATAAAATAATAAGTCTTTGAAATAAAGAAGTGTGAGACCCTACGGTGGGGGCTGATGGAGCCCAAGGGTGGGAGGGGTCTGTTCTAGGTATCTTTCTTGTTTCAAATTGATTTCTTCCTTAGGGACAAATGTTACTACTACTACTGTTGATTTTATGTGATTATGGACAAAGAAATCTAAACATGGAGGAAGTAAGTCTTTATGATCCTGTTTCCTAGCTATAGTCACGGTCAGGTTTGGTTACTGTTGAAGTTGTTGGGCTTTAGAGAGATCTCTTCTAAGATGCTTCCTCTCCATAGGCTCATTCAAACCTCCCCCCAAAATCTTCCTTTGTGCTAAAAATATAAGGTGATGCTTTTTCCTGCAGACCTGGTCATGCTCAAGGGAAAGGGGGTCCTAGCCCTGCCTGACCTTGGCTGTCCTCTGTCTCATTTAGGGGTTTGCCTAGACTAAGGTGTGATGTCCTAGCTCCCTCTCCTCCTGCTTCTTCCATAACCAGAAGATGCCTGGACTAGAAGGTTCTGTGTTTCCTGTGCAGCCAGTATCCAAGGTGGCCCCAGGATGGTGCCTCAAGGGTCCCTCCAGCTGGAACCTCACATGGCTGCTCTAAGAATACTCAAGTGGCCATGGGGAGAAAGTGCATGGATGGGTCCAGGGTCCTTGGCCATAGCCAGCACCCGTCTGCCTGCCATGGCTCTGGGATGCTTTAGAAATATACACTTAAACTTGGGCTCGAGCGTTGCTCAACTCCAGCTGTTCGGTGCCAGTCTGTGCCAGTCCATGCATCTCAGGCCTGATTCATCCTGTGTACCGAGTTGTGGTGGAGGGCGGGTCAGAGATGACTCAGTTTGAAGCCTGCTGGGATAGTCCTTTACCAGAACCCTGCTGGTTTGTTAGAATCCCAGCTGCACGGGCTGGTGAAATGGCCCAGCCTGGGAAAGTGCTTGCTGCTAAGATGACCCCAGTTTGATGGATGACCTGGAACCACATTGTAGAAGGTGAGAACCAGCCATGGGTTGTCTTCTGACCTCCATGTAGACACTGTGGCACATATCCCTAACCCCCCAAAATAAAATATGTGTGACTTAAAAAGTTTAAAAAGAATTTCTGCCTAGCAGTGGTGGTGCATGCCTTTAATCCTAGCACTTGGGAAGCAGAGGCAGGTGAATCTCTGTGTGTTCCAAGTCAGCCTGGTCTACAGAGACAGTTCCAGGACAGCCAGGGCTACAAAGAAAAACCCTGTAGCAAGCAAGCAAGCAAGCAAGCAAGCAAGCAAGCAAGTCAGCAAGTCAGCAAGCAAGTCAGCAAGCAAGCAAACAAAGAAACAAAAGAATTTCAACTGTGTATCTCTTGCCAACAGTTTCTTATTTGTGTTTGGTTTTACTGCTCAGCCCTGAGGGACAAAGCCATTTCTCCCTGGAAGCATGCATTTATCCCCCAGCCCACCAACTGCAAGCAGATAGACTCTGCTTCCCCGGGCTTCAGTATTTGGTCACGGATGCAAGAGAGTGAGCCCCACTCACTCCTTTTCTGTGTGGCCTTGGGGAACTGTTTTAGCTCCCCTGAGCCTGAGTCCTCATCTGTAAAATGCTGACGGTTCACTCTCAGTGGGGTTATATCACCACTCAATGAAGTACTATACACACCAGTGCTGAGCCCAGAGGTGGCACACTGTGTGTAGGAAAGCCTGGCTATCCTGCAGCCCCCCACCCAGGGAGTCACTGGGCTGGGAAGTCACTGTGGTTCCCACAGGTCCATAAATGTGTTGTGTGTATGTGTATCCACACTATGCTTATGGGGGTGTGTGCTATGTTTGTGTGCACCGAGGGTGGGTATGTGTAAACAGAACTGCGTGGGCGAGCCTGGGCACCTGTCTCCACATGGCTGAGTGCGCACGCGTTTTCCCAGCACTATTAGTAGAAAGCTGTAATTACGCTTTACGGGCGGCAGCAACGGCTGGGCTCCCCTAGCCATTAAGCTGCTCATCTGGGAGAGGGGGGAACCAGGACCACCCGCACCCTCCCAGTCCCTGCATGCTGCATGAGCATGCAGCCACCCCCTCTCTCACCATATGCCTGTGTTTTACAGTTCTTTGGTGCGTGGTGCTCATCGAGTGGCTAATTAGCAAAATGAATTAATTGACATCCATACGTGTAATTAGCAAATGCTTATAAGCAGCTATTCTCCTTGGGATGTCTAAATTTCCAAGGGTCAGATGCTGGGGGCTGCTGTGGGGGGTAAATAAGAGATGAGAGCTGCTAGTGTGAGCTCCAAGACCTGCCTGGGGGGGGGGGGGCTCAGTGTGCTTGCCAGGCTGGAGGAGGGGGGAGGGTGGGGGAAGGAGGAGGAAACTGACTCTATACCCTGGCAGTCAGGGGTCCTGGGTTCTGGTGTCATACCCGTGATTTTCTCTGTGACCCTGGGTAGGATCTTTGCCCCTCTGGCCAGCCTCTGCTTCTTTTGTGTTTTATGTTAGGACGTATGTGCACAGGAAGGTGGAGGCCAGAGGATAGCCTGGGCTATCATTGCTTAGGTGCCACCTGTTTTGTTTTTCTGATTGGTTCAGGGTCTCTCAGCGGCCTGGTGTTTGCTAAGCCGGCTAGGCTACAAGCCGGTGTGTCTCCAAGGTGTCTCCCATATCTTCTCAGAGTGGGATTGTAAGCATGTGTGAAACTCATCTTTTTTTTTTTTTTTTTTTAACATGGGTTCTGGGGATTCAAACGCAGGCCCTCATGCTTGTGTGGCAAACGTGTTACCCACTAAGCTATCTCTCTGGCCTCAGTCTTTGCTTCTAATAGGAACAGATGGGACCTGCTGGTCTCTGAGAAAGTTCCTGGATCCCATCTTCTTTCTCAACCAAAGCTGAGCATTCTGATCACCAACAGGCTGATGCAAAGAAGGGTGTTGTGTTTCCAATTGTTCCAGCCATACATCACCACATCTCACACACATGGGGCCTGGTCCATGCTGTGTCCTTCGCTTCACAAGCTCTCATCCACCTTCTCTGCCACTGGGGCACTGAATGGCTCTAGAGCTATGTTTCTCAACCTGTGGGCCAAGTCCTTCGGTGGGGCAAGGGTGGGGGTGAGGGGTGGTCAAAAGACCCTTCCACAGCTGTCCCCATAACCATGGGCAAATACAGATATTTACATCATGATTCGTAACAGTAGCGACGTTACAGTTATAAAGTAACAGCCAAAGAATTTTATGGTCACCACAACATGAGGAACTGTATCAAAGGATTTCAGCATTATGAAGGTTGAAACACTGTTCTAGAACCTTCTGGAATGATAACATGTTCCAACCTGCCCTGTCCTCTGCAGGGCCTTGCCTCCAACCTTCTGTGACATCCTGGCACTCAACAGCTGACTTTCCAATGCATTAACTTTTCTTTCTGAGTCTAAGCATCCACTGTGGCTAAAGGCCACTGCCCTGGGCAGGAAGGCTAATTTCATTCATTAATTCACCCATTTACTGAAGTGTCTGTTGGACACCTGCTGGCAAGGAGGACACTCTAGGGGGTAGTGCTGCTTCCAGTAGAAGCTCAGATGTGGAGGTGCTGAGGAGTGAGCTGAGTTAGTGTGAACAAGTTAGTCAGAGATGCTGAGTGTGAGCAAAGCCAGGAGGAAGGGGCTACTTGAGCGAGGAAGCCACAGTCATTAGAGTGGTAGAGGTTCCCCTAGGGCTCCACTCCAGGCAGGGGCATGAGATGCCAAGCACACACCTTCCGAGGCCACCAGGCTTCATTGGCTGGAGGAAGACCCAGGGAGGTGGGAAAAGGATGGTCTAGGGGAGGACTGGATGGTACCAGGCATAAGCAGGTTACCTCTCCCCAAGGGGAGACCTCTGCCTTCTCTGAGCTATCCCAGGTTTTCTGTCTCTGCTCCCCAAGGCCTGTTCTTCCGTGCCACTGATGCTTTTGGATCTTAGGCCCCCTCCTGTCTTTTTAATTTTTGAGTTAGGGTCTCTATGTAGCTCTGGCTGGGCTGGGATTGTGTAGATCACTCTGGCCTTGGGTTTTCAGTGATCTTCCTCTACCTTACAAGTGCTGGGATTGCAGATAACATGTCTTTTCTTCGTTTCTCCCTTTCTTTCTTTCTTTCTCTCTCTTTTCTTCCTCTCTTTTTTTTCTGTTTTTTTTTTTTTTTTAAGATTTATTTATTTTTATGTATATGAGTACACTGTCCCTGTCTTCAGACACACCAGAAGAGGGCATTTGATCCCATTACAGATGGTTGTGAGCCACCATGTGGTTGCTGGGAATTAAACTCAGGACCTCTGGAAGAATAGTCAGCGCTCCTAACCATAGAGCCCTTTCTTCAGCCCCAGAGTCATTTTCCATCTCTGGCCCCAGCTGCTTTTCAATAGCCTAGAGAAGTAGGCAGAGCAGGAATCCACATTTTCTCATTCTACAGCCGATCAAGCAGGGACCCAGGTAGCCCAAGTGTTGAAGAGCAGGATCTTTGCCGGTGGAGGCTGTAGAATACAGATGTTGTATATAGCTCTGAGGTCAGACAGCTTGGGTTTCAGTGAGATGTTAGTCTGAGCCTATACTCTTGTTTGTAACACGGAGTATAACTGTCCAGTTTCCAGGGGAATATTCATTTAGTACTGTTGACAGGTTATCCTGGAATCTGATAGGCATACAGAGTTCCTTCTCAAAATGATGCCTAGTTATAGAAGGTTCATAGGAACCCTGGGGCCCTCCAGCCCCCATGGGTGCACTGAGAACAATGGACTCACTCGTAGGTGAAGGAGTGTAAGGAGGTGAAGGGGCTGGGGAGAGGGTGAAGGAGTGGAAGGAGGTGAAGAACCGTCTAAGGGCTGGGGAGATGCTCAGGAGTTAAGAGCCCTGGCTGTACACTCTGGAGGAGCAGAGTTTGGATCCCAGAACTCACATAAGAAGCCAGGTGTCCTGTGTGTGCCTGTAATGCCAGCTCCAAGAGTGATGGTGGAGACAGGAGGATTACTGGGACTTGTTTTCCAGCCTGAGAAAATGGGATCCCCAGGTTCAGGGAGAGACTTGCTCGGAGGAGTAGGTCGAGAGTAATAAGAACAGTAGAGCTGATGCTGATGCCCTGGACTCCTTGTATGTACACGCTCACACCCATACACACTCACATATGATCAGACACACACACACAACCATCCATATACACACCCCACACCCACACTTCTATCCAAACTCACACACATACACCACATACATATGCACAGCATACACACACAGACTACACACACATAACCACCACATATTCATACAGACCACACACATGTACACACACACATACATACTACACACACCATAGACACATACAGATACACACATACACATATACACCACAGACACACTCACACCATATACACACATATCATACCACACATACCACATATCTAGACTACAAACACATCCTCACAACCCCCACCCTTTACACGTATACATACACATAACACATACACCACACACACAGACCACACAGACCATAGACTCATACATACAAAGACCATACCTCTTCACACACACACAATCAGACACACACTACACACACACCACACTTCCACTCACATATACACACCACATACCACACCACACACACACACACACACACACACACACACACACAAGTGAGAGAGAGAAAGACATGAAGTTGGGAGGGGTTCTGAAGGGAGATGGAGGGGTAATGAGAATGGGATGGCAGAGGTAGACATGGTGAAAATACATTGTATTCATGTGTGAAATTCTTAAGAATAAAACAAACAAACACACAAATAAAAGCAAAGCATCGGGCTGGAGAGGTGGCTCAGAGGTTAAGAGCACTGACTGCTCTCCCAAAGGTCCTGAGTTCAATTCCCAGCAACCACATGGTGGCTCACAACTGTCTGTAATGAGATCTGATGTGTCTGAAGACAGCAACAGTGTATTTACATATAATAAATAAATAAATCTTTTAAAAGAAGAAAAAGAAAGAAGAGTAAACTAGGGGAACACCATGGTGCTGAGGTGAGAGAGGGTGGTTGGGAGAAGGAGAACGTTTATGGAGGCGATGGGAGGGGGAGGGGGAGGGGGAGGGAGATGGCATTAAGGGAAAAGGATAACATCTAAAATGTAAGTGCAGAGAATATCCAATAAAAGAAAATTTTAAAATTAAAAAAAAAAAAAGAAAGACGAGCAAACAACCACCAAAAGAAAATGGTTTTAAAAATGAAAATAGTTGTTGAAGCAAAATAAAAATAAAATATTCCAAAAGTTAAAATAATAGAATGGAAACAGCAGTGGAAATTCGAAAGACCAATATTTAATGATTTAATGACAAATTAAAATAAAAACCCCAGAAGAAATAATGATTTCCTAGACACAACCTATAGATGAAAAGTGTCTACCAAACGTTTAGGCAAATCCCCAAAATCCTAAATAAATAACCGAGATGTGAGGCAGGCAACTGCCACCAAGCCAGATGATCTGGGTTTGATTGTAAAACCCACATGGCGGAAGGAGAGAAGTGAGTTCTGAAAGATGTCCTCTGACCTTCACGTGCACACCGTGGCGTGCACGTGCGCCATGGCATGCGCGTACTGCTCCCTCTCCACCAGAATGTAACAAAACTTTTAAAAGAACTTCAGAGGCGCCTGTCATCAAATCTGATGACCCCCGTTTGATCACTGGAATCTACATGGTAAAGAAGAAAACCGGCTCCGGAGAGTCTTCCTGTGACTTCCACACGTACACACGCACACAGAAAACTCCAAGATAAGCAACATAATTCAAATTTAAAAACCGTTCAAACTAGAAGAGAGTGTGTGATCATTTGGTCCAACCAAGTCAATGTGGCCTAGCATTCAAGGAAGAGACCCGCACAGTTTCCCCGTCCTTAGGGGGAGGTGGGGTTGTGTTGTGTGTGTGGCACTGAGCTTAGAGCTGACCACAGGGTCAGAAGAAGACAAGGGCCATCTGAAGGGATGAGGAAAGTGTTGGTGATGAGCACAGAAGTGTGACTTGTCCAGACTGACCGGTTCAGACTTAGTTCGTGGATCAACCCAGAAGACTGGTATGAGGAAGCAGGAAAAGGAGACAGACACTCCTGGGAAAACGAGCAGGTCTCGAGGAAAGGAAAAGCAACGACGGGAACCCACATGGCTCTGACATCACCAACATCCTCGCAGCCCGTAATGAAGCCACACCGTTTGATAGGATCGATCTATCAGTTTTCTGAAGGTTTAATTATGATCAGAGGACTGAATTTTATGTCAGTTACTTTGACAAGCTGACAGTTCAGACAAGGGAAGAGAGATAGAGGGGAGAGGAGAGCTGGGGTAAAGCGAGGGCCTCAGCAGCTTCCGTTTTCTTCAAAGTGTGTGTGGAGGTCGCACACAGTGGTGTGCAGATGATGGAGCAATGGCAAAGGGTGTGTTTGTATGGCTCGCCCTGGCGAGGTAACCAGCCAGGAACTAACTACACGTGTGGATGGAGGGAGAGGGGGCTACAGAGGGGTGTGTACTAGCTTATTACTGACCACAGAGCAGCAGGCCATATGTTTGCAATGTTTAAATTGATAAAGAATTATGGCATGAACACTCTACACAGAAGAATGAAGCTAGGCCCAGCAAGCCTAACCTACTCAGGGGATTGAATCAGGTGGATCTCAAATGCAAGGCCTGCATGGGCTACAGTGGTTTTTGAGTGATTATGCATGCATGGTGTGTGTATGTATGCACGTTTGCACGTGGGTGTGCATAAATGTGGAAGCCAGAGGTTCATGTCTGGGCTTGTCCATCTCATATACTGGGGCAGAGTCTGTCAGCTGAACTCCCAGCTCATTAGTTCAGCTGGTTTGTTGGGATTACTGGTGGGCAGCTGTGCCTGTCCGGCATTTACATGTGTGCTAGGATTCAAACGCTAGTCATCACATGTGCACAGCAAGAACTTCACCCACTAAGCCCTCTGCGTTTTAAAATAACTTTTAAAAATTCATCTTTAGAATTTAATGTAGGACTGGAGAGATGGCTCAGTGGTTAAGAGCACACTGACTGCTCTTCCAGAGGTTCTGAGTTCAATTCCCAGCAACCACATGGTGGCTCACAACCATCTGTAATGGGATCAGATGCCCTCTTCTGGTGTGTCTGATGACAGCTACAGTGTGCTCATATACATAAAATAAATCTTTAAAAAAATAATTTAATTTAATTTTGTCGGTGGGTATGCGCACTTACGTAGAGGTATCTTCAGCCGCCAGAGATCTTGGATCCTTGTGGAGCTGGAGTTACAGGTAGTTGTGAGCCACCTGATGCTGGTGCTGGGAATTGAACTCTGGTCCTCTGGAAGAGCAGTATGTATTCTGCACCACTGAGCCACTAACTCTGTGTATATATGCATCATGTATGTTCAGATGTGGGTTTGTGAATGTGAGTGCAGTTCCTCCAGAGACCAGAAGAGAGCAATGGATCTCTAGGAACTGAGTTACAGGCAGTTGTGAGCCCCCTGGTGTGGGTGTTGGGAACTGAACTCTGGTCTCTGGAAAAGCAGTAAAGGCTCTTGACCAGCGAGTGAGCCATCTCTCTAGCACCTCCTCTCCTATTTTAAGAAGATGATGAGATGAACCCGTGGTTAAAGGCATTGGCTACTAAGTCTGACTACCTGAGTTCAAGCCTCATAAGCCACGTGGTGGAAGGGGACAGCTGCCTCCTGTAGTCACTTCTGTTTGTCTTCCTGTGTGAGACCCAGTAGTACCTGTCTACCAGCTTTTCCCCAGTGACAGCATAGAGAGCAAATTCCTGGACAATGCTGTGTCTTGGGAGCAGAACTAGTGGTTAGGGGGGACAGAGACTGACATTTCACCACCAACTGTAAGTACTCTTTAATTTTCTCTACATATATTTAGGTTTAAAAAAATTAATGAGGGCTTTTGAGATAGCTCAGTGGTTAAGAGCATTGACTGCTCTTCCAGAGGTCCTGAGTTCAAATCCCAGCAACTACATGGTGGCTCACAGCCAGCTGTGATGAGATCTGATGCCTACTTCTGGTGTGTAGGCATACATGCAGGCAGAATGCTGTATAAGTAAGTAAATATTAAAAGTGTATAATTTTTGTATAAATATGTATAAGTAAATCTTTTAAAAGTATAAATAAATATGTATAAATAAGTATATTTAAAAAAAAACAATGAAAAATTTAGTTGTTTAATCTTGGAGAGATGGTTAATTCTTAAGAGCGCATACTAGAGGGGCATGGTAGCCCAAGCCTTTAATTCTAGCACTTGTGAGGCAGAGGCAGAGACAGGAAGATCTCTGTGAATTCAGGGTCAGCCTGGTCTACAAAGCAAGGCAAGGACAGTGGGGCTCTGTTACAGAGAAACCTTGTCTCAAAGACAAAAACAAAAGAATGTGTACTGTTTGCAGAGGACCTATGTTTAATTCCCAGCAGCCATGTCAGGAGGCCAAGAACTACCTCTAATTCCCATTCCACGGGGATTTGGTGCCCTCTCCTGGACTCCTTGGGCACTGCACTCGCACATGCCCATACTCCCCTCCCTCTCCCCACCATATACACATGATTTAAAAATATTTGTTTCATCTTAAACAATTGTGCTTTAGCAAGAGGTTTTACAAAAACAACAAAGAAACTGAAGATCAAAGAAGTAAAGCACATGCCCGGGTTGGACAGCCAGTTTGTGGCAGAACTGGATTCAGACGCGAGTCCTTGGTTTTAGTCTAGGGCTTAGCTCTTTTGCTCACAGAAGTCTCTCTGAGTACATATTTGGGGCTGGCATGGAATCAGATGCCAGGGCAGAGGTGAGTCTTCCCACTGTTCATAGTCCTAAGTGCAGGAGGGCAGACATGTCAAGGAACCCATATAAATAATGTGGTGGGTATATGATCATGTCATCTAAAGTTTGGAAATGAGAACTGCTTTCTTGTTTTTTGAGGTTTTTTGTTTGTTTGTTTGTTTTTTAAAACCACAATCAATTAACACTACTGTCTCTTTATTCTAACCCCCCCTTTATAGAACTCCCACTAATGTCAGGAGGTGTTGGAACAGCTGTGGGCTCTTGTGATGTAGCTACAGAGAAGTGGTGAAGAGCCCACATGTAGAATGGATTTAGTAGAATTTATCTAGGTAATTGGTTTTCAGTCACTCCCAATACAGTTATGTTATTGTCAGCTATCTGACGTTGGACCGGAATAATAATAGATACATGATTAATACAAAAGAAGCAGGAAAGGAAGGTAAAGAGAATATAAGTAGATAGGACAAAGAAAATCTCAACAAAAAAGGTAGATCTAACCTAAGTCTATCAATAACCACATTACATGTAAATAGCCTAAACATTCCAGCAAAATGGCATAGATTGTCGCATTAGATAAAAATACAAGACTCAGGCAGGGCACTGGAGAGATGGCTCAGCCATTAAAAACACTGGCTGCTCTGTCAGAGGGCCTGGGTTAGATTTCCAGCACCCACATGGTGGCACACAATGGCCTGTAACTCCAATTCTTTGGGATTCAGTGCCCTCTTTTGGCCTCTCTGGGTACTGCTGCATGTGGTGCACAGATAGTATGCAGGCAAAAATATCCATACTCACAGAACAACAACAACCACCATTAACAACCAACACCACCAACAAAATGTAAGATCCAAGTACATGTGCTTATAAGTAATATACTTCAAGTATAACAGTATAAACACACAGACAAAACCCAAAAGTTTTATAAAAGATATAGTGTGCTAAAATTAGTCAAAAGAAAGCAGATTTAGGAAAAAAAGAACACCATTATTAAATTAGTTACTTTTTTTTTTTTTTTTTTTTTTTTTGTTACTAAACAACCTAAGGAAATAAAGACTTGCTTTGGTTCACAGTTTGAGGGTAAAGTCCATCACAGTGAGGAAGCCATGGTGGCTGGTCAGAGAGAGAGAGATGGATGCTGGTGCTCACGTTACTTTTTCCTTTTTATTCAGGGTGTGTCTTTTCACCCTTCGATCCTTACTAGAAAAACCCTTCATGGACACACCCAGTGTTGTGATTCCACAGTGAGTCTAATTTCCTTGAAGTTAACAGTCAAGAATAACTATCACATAGATCAAGGATAAAAGAATGTAGTTGGGCCAGAGAGATGGCTCAGCAGTTCAGAGCACTGACTGCTCTTCCAGAGGTCCTGAGGTCCTGGTTTCAATTTCCAGCAACCACATGGTGGCCCACAACCATCTGTAATGAGATCTGATGCCCTCTTCTGGTGTGTCTGAAGACAGCTACAGTGTACTCATATAAATAAAATAAATTCTTTTTAAAAAAAATGATAGGATAATTGTCTTAGAATTTTTATTGCTGCGAAGAAACACCAAGTCCAAAGAGCAAATTGTGGAGGAAAGGGTTCTTTTGCTTACAATTTCACATGCTGTTTATCACCAAAGGAAGTCAGAACAGGAACTCAAGCGGGTCAGGAACCTGGAGGCAGGAGCTGATGCAGAGGCCATGGAAGAATGTTGCTTACTGGCTTGCTTCCCCTGGCTTGCTCAGACTGCTTTTTTTTCTTTTCTTCTTCCTTTACTTAGAAAAGGATTTATTTATTTTCTTTATATTTATTTCTTATATATGTTCCTATATATCAAAAGTGGGCACCAGATCTCACAGATGGTTGTGAGCCACCACGTAGTTGCTGGGAATTGAACTGAGGACCTCTGGAAAAGCAGCCACTGTTCTTAACCACTGAACCATTTCTCCAGCCCAGACCACCAGACAACTTTCTTATAGAACCCAGAACTACCAGCCCAGGGATGGCACCAATCACAATGGGCTGGGCCCTCTCCTACTGATCAGTAGATGAGAAAATGCCTTACACCTTTCTCTCTGATGCCTCTAGCTTACATATAAAACCAGCCAGTACAAGGATCATTTTGTTAATCAACCATAAGAATTATATATGACTGTACACTTGATTTTGAAGAATCAAACTACATGAAATAAAATTGAATAAAACTTCAACAAGAAATTAGCAAATACTTAATTATAATAGATTTTAGTATCTCCTTTTTCAATATTTGGTGAACAAATATCAATAAAGATTAAAAAGATTGGGATTGGAATAATACTACCAGTTCTCTCTCTCTCTCTCTCTCTGTCTCTCTCTCTCTCCTGATAGACCTGGATGTCCTTGAACCCACTATTAGATCAGGTTGGCCTCAAACTCACAGAGATATGCATGTCTCTGCCTCAAAAGTGCTGAGACTAAAGGTCTCACCAACACACAAATATATATATTTATTTTATATATAACTATTACATATAAAATATATCATATAAACATATGACAATATATAAATATAACATACAAATACATAAAATATAGATTATATATTTATAATAAATATATACATATAATTATATAATGTTTTTTATTTTTATTATAAAATACATTTACTTTATATATTAAATATATATATACTTTTATATATTCAGAATATATTATATATATTTCCATTTTTCACTTCTATAAAGTAGGCTTTTAAAGATTGTATATATAAGAGAAGTCAGGTGGTATTTGTAGTTCTGTGCTTGGCTTACTTCACTTAACATAATGCCCTAAGGTTCATCTGATCACTGCAACAAACTGATGTGATAGTTAGCTTAAATTGTCAATTTGACATAATTTAAAATAATTTGGAAAGGGAATCTCAAGGAGGGATTATATAGATTGTTTTATGGGCATGCCTGTTGGAGAGTACCTTTTAAAATTGATTGATTGATTGATTTATAGACAGAGTTTCTCTACATGGCCCCAAGTGTCCTGGTTGGCCTATGTGCATGTCTATAGGAGAGTACATTATCTGTCTGCCTGTCTGTCTGTCGTCTGTCTATCCATTCTCTCTACATAGCCCTGCCTATCCTGGAACTCAGTATCAAAACCAGGCTGGCCTTGAACTCATAGAGATCCACCTGCCTCTGTCTCTTGAGCACTGGGATTATAGACATGGGCCGCTAAGCTCCACTAGTATCTTGATAATTTGAATTGAGGTGAGAAGAACTGCTCACTGTGGGAGGCACCATTCCCTATGACGAGGACTCTCATTATATAAGACTGGAGAAAGCCAGCTGAGCACTACACTGGATATCGCAGTCAGTTGTTCTCTGCTTGTGAGAATGGATGCAATGTGACCAGATCTTTCAAACTTCTGCAGCTGTGACTTCCCTGCCAGGATGGGCTGTAATCTGGAATTAGGTGTCAAATAAATATTTTTTCCCTTAGGGTACCTTTGTTGGGTGTTGTGGTCTGAACATGCTTGGCCCAGGCAGTGGCACTATTTGGAGGTGTGGCCTTTTTGGAGGGAGTGTGTCATGTGTGCATAGGCTTTGGGATTCTTGTCCCTAACTGCCTGGAGGTCAGTCTTCTCCCAGCTGCCTTTGTTACAAGAGATAGAACTCTCAGCTCCTCCTGTACCATGTCTGTCTGCATGCTGCCATGCTTTCTGCCATGATAAAGGACTGAACCTATGAACCTATAAGCCAGCCCCAATGAAATGTTGTCCTTTATAAAGTTGCCGTGGTCATGCTGTCTGCTCAAATCAGTAAAACCCTAAGATATCAGGATATTTTATCACAGTAAAGACAAAGAAAACATAAGCAACTGGATATCTTTACGTTTTATTTTGTTTATTATTGTATATGATGTGTATGTGTTATGTGTTTGTGTGGTGCGTGCGTGTATGTGTATACACACGGATATGTGTATTGAGGGTAGAGGACAAGTTTTGGAGGTCGGTTCTCTCTTCACACTATTAATTTCTGGGATCAAACTCATATCGTTATGCTTTTTTCCCCCTTCAAGACAGGATATCTCTGTGTAGCCCTGGCTGTCCTAAAACTCTTTAGACCAGGCTGTCCTCAAACTCAGAGATCCACCTGCCTCTGCCTCAAGAGTTCTAGCATTAAAGAAAGACTCCACCACCACACTGGTTTTTGTTTGTTTGATTGATTGATTTTTTTTTGAGACAGGTTGTCTTTATGAACTGTCTAGCCTTGAACTCACTATGTGGACAAGGCTGACTTTGAACTCACAGAATTATACCTACTGGTGTCTCCTTATCAATGGGATTCAAAGTTTACAGCACTACACCATTTTAAATTAATTAACAAAATTATTACATTTTATTTATTTATCTTGTATGAGTCTGTGGGTGTATGGTGGGAGGTGTGTGTTTGTGTATGTGTGTGTGTGTGTGTGTGTGTGTGTGAAGGTCAGATGACAATTTATGGAAGCTATTTTTTTTTTCTTTAACTTGTGGGTTCCAGAGGTCAAACTCAGGTTGCCAGACCTGGTAATATGCATCATTCCCTGAAAGGCTGTCTCACCATCCCCAGAGACATATTTTATTTTAAAATTATATGTATGTGCATATGTCTGTGTGTAGGTGTGTGCACACACATGCAGGTGTCCTAAGAGTCCAGAGACATCAGATCCTCCTGCAGCTGAAGTTACAGGAGCAGGTGAGCCATCCACTGCAGGTGCTGATTCTCAGAAGAACAGTGTGTATTCTCTCCAGTTCCTTATTTACCTAGTGTGTGTGTGTGTGTGTGTGTGTGTGTGTGTGTGTGTGTGTAGGTGTGAACGAGGGAATGTACAATGTGCATGTGGAGGGCAGAGAACACATGGGAATTGGTTCTCTCTTCCACCATGTGGGTCCCAGGAATTAAACTACAGTCATCAGCCTTGGTGGCAGGTGTCTTTATTTGGTGAAGTACCTTGTTGGCCTAATAATTCACTTCTAACTAAAGTATAGACCAGTGGTTCTCAACATTCCTAATGCTGTGGTGATCCCCCCAACCATAAACTTATTTTCGTTGCAATTTTATAACTGTAATGTTGCTACTGTTATGAATTGTAGTGTAAATACCTAATATACAGGACATCTGATGTGATCCCTGTGAAAGGGTCGTTTGACTAGGTTCCCAGAGGTTGAGAACAGCTGCTGTAGATCAAGAAAAGTCATAAGAGCCAGACAAGATTCATTAGCTTAGCCACAATCAGCAAGGTTCCAGGCCAATTCTAACCCCAACCCTGTCTCAAACAAAGCGAAAGATGCTAGAGGCGTAACAGCAAAGGATGCCTTTTGACCTCCATATGATGAACCATTCATTACCACCTTAAATGTACCCACTCACGACACGCATGAACACATACCCCACCAATCCAAAACGGTGCAACCAGTATGGCCATTGCTTTTTTTTTTTTTTTAAATAAAAGACAATTTAAGGGGGAGGGGGCTGAAGAGATTGCTCAGTGGTTAAGAGCACTAACTGCTTTCCAGAAGTCCTGAGTTCAATCCCAGCAACCACATGGTGGCTCACAACCATCTGTCATGGGATCTGATGCCCTTTTCTGGTGTGTCTGAAGACAGCTATAGTGTACTTATATATAATAATTAAATAAATAGTTTAAAAAAAAAGACAGTTTAAGGGCTGTGTAACTCATTGGTAGAGTGCTTGCTTGGAATACACAGAGCTCTCTGGGTTAATCCTTCACCACCCCATCAAATGGCACGCCTGTAATCCCAGCACTTGCTGGTGGCAGCAGGAGGATCAGGAATTCATAACCATCCTGGGCTATATAAGATTCTGTCTTAAAAGGAAGAATAACAAGGCAGGGCTGAGGGCTGGGATGACAGAGTCTTAGGCCATGCGTTCACTGCCAGCTGCTAAAAAAGAAGGAAAGAAAAAGAAAACCTAATGTCTATAGGATTTGCCACTTAGTTCTGGTGTCACCTTAAAAGTAAGCCATGGTTTGTAGCAGCCTAGTCACGTTCTGCCTAAGTGAGAAGTTCCCTTCCCTGCAAGATCTGACAGTCCCACAGGGCCCCTGGTGTCCCTGGATGTGTCTCATGTGCACTTTGTAAGTGGCCTCACTGTCATTTGTGTCTTAGACACCCAGGTATCTGTTGAGCTGTGGCTGAGCCTTATTGGTGCCAGCTGAGCCAGAGCTGGTGTGTGGCTGCTGCCAAAACCCATGGGTGGGTACTTGTGGCTCTGGCTGTGAAGCCCTTACTCTTAGTGTGCCATGGTCATATAAGTGAACAGAAAAAGACCTTTGTTGTCACCAGATGTCCCCACTGGAGGGCTTCTGGGACCCAGTGTGAGTGGCTCTCTGTTCACAAACAGCTATCCTTTTGTCCCCTGAGTGTCTTGGGCAGGACAAGTTCCCAAGGGCCTCTTTGGGTCTCTGTTTGGAGGGTCAGACCCCTCCTGGCCTCACATCCTTGTAGAATGCACTGGACTGCCAAAGTCCCCTTCCATTCTGCTTCTCTTTCAGGGATCACCACTGAGATCTATCTGGTCCCGTCTCGGTTTGACAGACCTGCCACTGTCTCTAACATGGAACTGGTGGACATCTTAGGTGGTCCAGACCTACATCTGTGTTCAGTAGCGTGTAATTCATACTGTGTATAGAGTAAGGCAAATTCGGCACTGATGGGGGCGTTGGAGAGATGTGGTGAGGGACTGCATCCTTAGCTCTAGTCTATCTGGAAACCCTTTGTGTTACCAGGGGCTCTCCGTGAGGAGTGCAGTGGGTGGCACAGCCTTTGCCCAGTTCTGAACCATCTATTTTTCTGTCTCCCCACTCACCCCAATAATCCTAAGGGCATACCGGGAGTCCTGTTTAGTACCTCATCCCAACACACAGCCAGGACTGGTAAAGTTGTACTTGAATAGTAGGTACTACTAAGGTTAGTAGGCACAGCTTTAGAAGAAGCTGTCAAAGCCAAGCTGTGGGGGTCACATGCCTTTAATCCCAACACTAGGAAGGCAGAGGCAGGTGGATCCCTGTGAATTCCAGGCCTACAGAGGTCTACAGCACTAGTTCTAGAACAGCTAGGGCTACCCAAAGAAACTCTGCCTTGAAAAAAATACAAATAAGAGAAAAATAATAGTAGTCAGGCTTGCTCTCAGTGGTGACCAGGTGCCCACTATTCGACCTCTGCCCTGTGACCAGGGATTGACAACTCTGGGGCTGAAGTGTCTACTGCCATTCGGGTGGCAGCCTGTCCTTCAAGATCTCCCACCGGGGGCCTGGCCCTCTGGGATCTGCTGACCCCGCGGCCCCAGGCGGCCCCACCCGTTCCAGGCAGGGTAGGGAGGGCAGAGATTGGCCCAGGAACTCGTCAGGCGGCTCCCGCCTTCTAGCCTACAGCCTGCGCTTCCGCCAAGCTCCAGTCTCCCTGCAGTCGCTGCTCCGGGCACCCGGGACGTCCCGGGCTCGGCCGGCCCGCCAGCTGTGAGGTCAGGATTGTCCCAGCACTTGGGGGACGTTGTGAAGGGGCAGAATGTTCTGATGAGTCTGTTCTGCGCGCCGCTCCTCCCCTTCTGGAAGGGTACACGTGTCCCTGGCGTCTCAGCTCCATGGGTCGCCTCTCTGCACGACTCTCCTAGGGCAGGTCAGTCTTCTGTTGGGGACTGGCCTCCACTCAGCCGAGGGGTGCTTAGGCGCGGGCCTCCGCGAGGATGGGGGCGGGGTGGTGTTGAAACTGGACCACCAGGGACCTGAAGGCTCAGACTCCCCAGGTGCAACCTTGTGATGACTCACTTGCCATAGCGTGAGGTGAGAACAATTCCTGAGCAAAAGCTCAAAGAAGCTGGGCCAGGCCCAGCCTCTCAGCAGCGGGCCATGTGGGAGGTCCACCTTCAGCCTGAGCTGGCAGAGACTAGAATCCGTGTATCGGAACCTACCCAGTAGGATGGTTTTTAGGACTGGCTGAGCATTGCTTCTCCGGTGGGCTTCCACCCTCTCTCCACCTCCATCACCGCCGGCTGTCCCTGGGTCAGCCAGTGCTCTTTGCCCCGCCGCTTTTTCTCCACCGAGGGTGGGGTTTGGAGTGAGGGCCTGGCTCTGAATACTGTCACCTCCGTTTCCTCTTCTGCTGGTGTCACTACATTTTTTTCTTGGCCCGCCCTTCATTGGTGCCCCACCCCCATCTTTATCTCAGAAGCTTCCTTTAATCTGCCTGGCCACACTCCAGGGCCCCGAGGCTGGAGACCTTAGAGGATGACAGTATTCTTGCATGCATTCATTCTGGTGTTTCTTCAGTCATGTATAGCCACTCAGTGTCCCCTCCCCTTTTGTATGTAAGACTCCTCCATCCCTCCCTTGCTAGATGCTCACTGAACACCTACTACGTTCAAGGCTCTCATTGTGAAGGGGCAGGGTGTTCTGATGAGTCTTCCACTTCCACCTCCAGCTTTCCTGAGGTTAAAAAGGGGGTGGGGTGGGGACACTGACATAAATCAACTAAAGAGAAAAAAACACAAGATGGGACGAAGTCTTCCATACACTAGGTCCAGCACACAGAGAGATCAGGGCTGTAGAGTTTGCACACAGTGCAGGCTCCTGGGCATACCACCGAGGAGAGGCCAAGGAGGACTTCCTGGAGATGGTGGCATTTCAGCTGCTGCTGCTGTGGTGGCAAACGGTTTGTTTAGTCTCTGAGCCTCATTATCCTGTTCCCACTCTAATGTGCCATTGGTGTATCACGATGGTCCAGCAGAATTTATCTCTAGGGGGTTTTGTTAGACAGGCAAGTTCTTAGGCCCAACTTCTGTTCTACTGAAGCAAAAACTGTGGAGCATGGGGGCTAGAAAGATGACTCAGCAGTTAAGAGCACTGGCTGCTTTTCCAGAGGAGCAGGGTTCGATTCCTAGCACCCACAAGGCTGCTCACAACCACCTGTAACTTCGGACTGAGGGGATCCGACCTCCTCTTCTGGCTTGTAAGGGCACACAAAAGTGATGGGTATACACACATACTAGCAAATATAAAATTAAAAAGAAAAGAAAAAAAACCCTGGGTGGGACACAGCACATGTAAAGGGGCTCTTTGGGCGGCCCTGATGTAGGCTGAAGTTTAGGTCCTTCTAAGACCTAGGATAGACATTTACATATTGGGCTGTAGTCTGGGTACTGGGGAAGGAGTCAAAGATGAGGGAGATGCCCCTGGGCCTCGGTGAGCTGGGAGGAGAGGTGGGTACCAGTGGTACAATCTCTGTAGTGAGAGATAGGCAGACCTGCTGAGGGCTCCTGGGAACCAGTTCAGACAGGATGCAGCACTGTGAGAGCAGGAGTCTCTGCAGAAAGACTAGTTCTCTGTTGGACACTCCTGGGATCAGCCTCACTGGAAGTCCTCTCTGGTGTCGAAGGGAGCCTCTCCCGCTATGAGCCGTGTAGCAGGATCAGGTAAATGTGGCTCTGGGCTTATGGTAAGGACTGGTGTGTCTAGGTGACTCCCACACAGCACATCTTTTCCACCTCAGGGTTTCAGCTTGTCCATGTCTTAGATGGAGGTGCTGGATTGAGGCTGGCAAGCCTGAGGTATGGCGGTCGTCTGGAGAGAGGGGTGGGCGGTGGTGAACTCAGCAGCAGTGTCTGTTACATTACGTGCAGACTCAGTGAGACGAGCTGTTCAGGGACGTCCATCACCTGTTCTGTCTTCCTAGTAAGGCTTCAGCATGTCCGGAATGTTCACCATGCACAGAGGAACCTCAAGACCTCAAGCTTAAGCCCTGTTGCTTGGGCTGTGAGGCCCTCTACGATAGGCTCCGGCTTTCCTGAAGGGTGACGCTCCTCATAGCCCAGGACTGTACTTGTCCTGTCCTGCTAGGCCTTCCATCTCACTCCCAGCCTGCCTAATCCCATTCTGGCTGACTTTATTACCACCTCCTCCAGAAGCCACCTGGATTGTTCTAGTCCTCAGTGCTGTGTGTGTGTGTGTGTGTGTGTGTGTGTGTGTGTGTGCCAGAGTTATGTTCCTCAATTGCTTCTTCATCTTTACAAACGCTCTTTATTTTATTTATTATTATTGACTGTGCATGGAAGTGTGATGTGTGTATGGCAGGGGGCATGTGTGCCACACACTTGGAATGGTCAAAGGACAACCTTCTGCCTCAGTCCTCCTCTTCCGCCTTTATGTGGTTCTGAGGATCAAATTCAGGCGTGAACTGGGCAGGATCTTGGTCACTGTTCTGTTGTTGTGAAGAGACACCATGGCCAAGGCAACTCTTATGAAAGATTGACTTTTGCTCTGGACTGGCTTACAGTTTGAGAGGTTTAGTCCATTATCAACATGGTGGGGGGCCATGTCGGCACCCAAGCAGACATGGTGGTTCTGGAGAAGTGATACACTTCCTCCAACAAGGCGACACCTCCTCTTCCTTCTCAAATAGTGCCACCCCTTGATGTCCAAGCATCCAAATATATCAGCCTATGGGGGCCATTTTCATACAAACACCACAGGCAGCAGGACACACTTTGCGTGCTCAACCAGCTCATGCCTCGCTTTATTTTTTGTTTTATACACAGGATCTCCCAGTGCCCCTGACCCGTTCTGTTAGAGAGGCTGTTCACCGCCGGACTTGTATATCTCTGCCTTCCTAGTGCTGGGATTCCGGGTGCCCATCAGTTTACCCAACTTCTTTTACATGGGTGTTAAGAGCCAAACTCAGTCTGCATGCTTGTGACAACAATCACTTTATTAGCGGGGCTACCTCCTCAGCCCGTACCCCCACTCAGAGAAGATTTACTTTTACTACTGTTAGGTGTAGGAATGTGTGTCTGAACCTGGGTATGTATGTGCGCATGAATGCAGATGCCATGGAGCTCAGAGACACTGGATTCCCTGGCGCTGGAGTCACGGATGTTTTGAGCCGTCTGACATGCATACGGAGAGTAACAGGTGCACTTAACCACTGAGCCATTTCTCCAGTCCCCACCCCTCTTTTTATTTGTTTATTTTTATTTTTATGACAGTGTCTAACTAACATTGTATTATAGTCCAGGCTGGCCTGAAACACAGCACGTAGCCTAGGCTGGCCTTGAACTCATGGCCATCCTCCTGCCTTAGGTTTCTGTGTAGGGATTACAGGCACGAGTTAGCACGATTGGTGTTCATCTAGCTGTCTTTCAGGTATAACTTCAGTTTCTCATTTGCAGATACACAAGTGCAGATAGTTAACAAGAACTCACAAGGAAGGACGTGTAAGTCCCTGATTCCTAGAGCCCAGGCTTTCAGGGAGGAGAGGAGTTTCCCAGAGACACAGGCATGGTCGTGAGCTCAGGGCCTCACATCTCAGGGGTCGTGCTAGTAACTGTGGTGAATGAAACAGAGGCAGGAGGCAGAGGAAACTTCGCTCATCTGTTCCCATCTGCCCCAAACCGGCCATGGCGCCTCAGATGCATCCCTACCCAGGCCCAAGGATCATTCATCCCTGTGAGGTACAAAGAGGATAAGCCTGAATCATAGCAGGGATCCGGTGTTCAGGACTTGCCCTCAGCCATCTGGCCACCGGTTCCTTTTTAGTCCTGCCCAGTGTGTGTCGAGTCCTTTGCCTCCAACCTCTTGCAGAAGTGAGAAAGGAAAGATCCTGGAGGACTTCCCTTCATTGATGACCATGGGTGCTGAATACCACGTGGCTTACTGGGTGTACTTTGGCAGGTGCCTCATTTACAAGAGGTACCTGCTTATAAGGAAGTAGCTGCCGGCCCTTTGTACAGACCCAGTTCCGCAGTTGCTGGACGTGGATAGCCTGGGCCCAGGAGGCAGTGGGAAGCACTCCGGAAGGTGAAATCCTGGCAGGTGGGTCTGGTGTCTCTCTAGGAGGCCTTGGCAGCTCCCTGGCATCCTGCCACACTCCAGCCTGCCCTCTTGTGGATGGATGGAGTTCCTGGCAAAAGAGCTGGAGCTCTGGGATTTCCATTCTCTTAGGCAAGGACAGGGGGTAGGGGGCTACAATAGGGGCTGGAATTTGTCTGGGTCTAAAAACAGTTTGGTGGTCCTAGTAGGTGGACATCAGGCCCCATGTGGCTAGGGGGCCTTCTGTGCTGGGGTTGTTGGGGGGGGTGGCACAGAGGGCGGGTTGAGGAGAGGCCGGGACATGGGGCGGAGATATTAACAGCTGGCTCCGGAGGGCGGGGAACTGGGAGGAGGAGCCAGGAGAAGCCGGCTGCTTTTGGAGCTGCTGGCAGCCTGGGGCTCAGGTGACCAGCGGCCCTTTAGGAGCCTACAGACGGCCCCACAGCCTGGCAACCCAGCAAACAGAGCAGCAATGATCCAGAATGTGGGCAACCACTTACGGAGGGTATGGACTGTGGGTTAGGGTGGTCTGGGAGACAAATGGGTCTCCCGGTGTGGGGCCTAGAAAGGAGATGCTTTATAGTCAAGATCTGCATCTTAAGTATCACTGTCTGCTGTCTGTATTGTTGTCTTCTTCAGAAGAGGAAATCGCAGAACCCACAGACTTCTTAAGTTATAACTAGTAGTCTCCCCAAAGAGCTCCAGGGGCAGTAGGTTCCCTCAGACTGGCAGTTTGTGGTTGAGTGGAATGGAATCTTCTGTAGCAAGTTCTGGAATTCCATATGTGGTTGTGTGTATGTGTGTGTTCTGTGCATAATCCTGCTGCCGTTGTCTTGTATGCCATCCTGAGGCTGCTGCTGTGTGTGTGTCCCCATGTCCTGTGTACGATCCCACTGCCAACTGAGCTCGGGGCTCTGTGCCTCTTCACTTCCCCAGCTCAGGACTCCAAGGCCCTGACAGATTTTACGACGTGAGGGTGTGTGTGTACAAGGCAAGAAGAGGAGAGTAAGAACATGGCCATGTGAGGGACAGGCCATGTGGAAAATGTCCTCTGCTATGACCTTCGGGAGTATTTTTTTCCTGGAACCTCCTAACTGGGACTTTGGAGTTGAGATAGGTGCTGAGGTCCCAGAAACACCCAAGTGCATAGTGGCTCATTGGGGGCCCTTGGCCTGGTGCCTGGAGAAGAGCTCAGGACAGGCTGTACCGCCAGTGCTGGGCAAGAGTGTCTGCCGACTGAGGATGTTGCTGAAAAGGCCTTTTAAAAAGGCCCCGGGGCAAATACACATCTTTCCCATCTTTTCAGCCTGGCAGCATCCTTGCCCAGCCCTGGGCTCTTTGTACTCTTAGGATCTCACCCACTTCCTTTCACCTGCTCTCCCACTCGAGGTTACCTCTGAGAAGTTACCTGTGGCACATGCCACCCACTCAGACTTACCTGGCAGGTCCCCATCTCAGTGACATGCTTGCCTAGCTCTCTCTCCACACCCCACTATCCATCCCTCTGTGTTCACAGCAGCACTGTAGGGTTTGGTGTCTTCTGTCTCAGCGGGCCACCTTGCCTCTCTCTAGCTCTGCAGCTTCCACCAGTGACCTTGGCCTCCCTGCACCTCCGTCAGCCCGCCGTCTCTTTGGCAGTTTCCTTCTCAGCCCTCTGATTCAGCTGGGATGCTGCCTCCTCTGGAAAGCCTATCTAGATTTCTCATGGCCCCATGCACTCTTGGTGAGCCCTGCTCTCACTGGGATGGAATATTGAGTTGTAGCTCTATCTCTCCTACTTCAGTGGACTTTACGAGCTGTGCTTGGTGTACCTAGCCCTGGTCAGAGGCCAGGGGATACCTAGGCCATGAATGTGGACAAGCATTTTCTCCACCATGGTCAGGATGGAACTGGAACTACTGGGTCTCTTGCCTCTGTCCCCTGAGCCCAGGGTAGAGTATCGCTTTGCCAAGCAGCATGCTCAGAGCGTGCACATGGTAGCATGCTCAGTTCAGTGAGGCAGGTCTCCTCCGTCATCCCCGTGATGGCCAATCTTTGCTGTCAGCTGGACTGGCTTCAGAATCTGGGTTCGTCTGTGAGACTGTTTCCACAGAGGTTTAAATGAGGAGGGAAGACCCACCCTGAATAGGGATGGCAGATTCCTATGGGCTGGACTCCATAAAAGGGGAAAAAAGAGAGTATCTTGGTACCAGCATTGCCCCTCTATGCTTCCTGTGGACACGGTGTGACCACCTGACACCATGATTTTCTTGCCTTGATAGACTGTGTTTCCTCAAACTGTGAGCCAAAACGAGTCCTTCTTTTCTTCAACAGTGTTGTTAGGTATTTTCTTATAGCAGTAAGAAAAGTAGCCAATACTCTCTCTCTCCACACTTGTCCCAGATGGGAAATAACTTAGACTCAGAGGGCCTTGCAGCCTGTCTAGGGTCACAGGTCACAGCCTGTCTTCTGCCACAGGAAGTGGCAGAACTGGGATTTAAACTCAATGGTTCTGGTTCCAGAGCTTTCTGGACTCCAGGCTTAGCCAGGCAAAGGCTGACAAGCAACATCCCAACCTCAAGTCCTGACTTAAACTCAGCTAGTATCCAGCCTCTGGTGATGGAGCTGGGTGTTGGGTGTGGAAATTATGCCACAGGGCCTCAGGAACTTCACAGTAGTTGAGAATGATACTGATCACACCTTTGAACTTGTGCCTGGTTGGCACATTTTGGCTTTCTGTGGCGTCTTCTTAATTTCCTTTGCTCCTGTGGGCAAAAGGAGAGTTTGGGGGCATTTTCTTTCTTGGGGACTGAACTGTTTTTATTTTTATTTGAGACAGGGTCTCATGTCACTCAGGCTGGCCTCAAATTTGATGACGGTGTTGTCAAAGATGACTTTAAATTTCTAACCATCAGTTCTAGCCTGGTCCAGATCAGCTACCAATGGTGCTGAGGGACTGTTTTGTCTACACAACTGCCGGTGAGCTATGTGGTCCCCTTCTTGCTAGACTCCTTGCCCAGGTGGTGCTGATGTCAAACTGATGGAGACCAGAACCATCAGTGCATCTGTGCTCTGCTCATAGGCCTGGGTGCTGCGTAGACCTTCACTCGACCTACCACTTACTCTGAGTGTCAGGAGAGCTGGGGGGGGGTCTCCCTACTTCATCCTCTCCAGCCTCAGTAACGTGTAGCCCAGAATACACCGAGGTTTGGGAAATAGCCTTTCCCTCTTCCTTTTTTGTTGTCTTGAAACATAGTTTCACTACATAGCTCAGGACAGCCTTGTACTCCTGATCCTCCTGCCTCAACTTCCTGAGTCACGGGGGTACAAGTGTGTGCTAGGTTTGGGTTAGAATCTCATTTCCAGGTCTGGGAAGTTGGTTCAGTAGAGACACTATGTATAAACAAGAGGATCTGAGTTCAAATTCCACGTGCCTATTTAAAGAGCTCGGCATAGCTGTGTGAGCATTGAAGGGTAGAGAGAGGCAGGTCCTAGGAATGGGTGAGATTTCAGCCTAGGGAAAGTGGCCACAGTTCAATAAGAGACCCTGTCTCAAAGTGATCAGGTAGAGAGGACCTCAGGCATGTGCATGGACATACACACCTGCATGTTCACAGGTCCCACATACACATATACCACACACATATCAAACACATGCAAACATGCACACATACACAGGAAAAACTCATGTTCACTATGTAAATATAGGCCAGGTGTACTTCAGTCCCTGAATCTGGGTGATCCTAGAAAAGTACCCTAATATTGAGTCTGAATGTGAGGAGTTGGTGAACCACTCTGATGGTGGTCCTCTCTGTGTGGCAGGGGTGCATCAGGTGTGGGAGAGGAGGCCTGTAGAGAGAAGATGCTAATGCCTGTCGAACAGCAAGAGCTCAAAGATGCTGAAGGAGTGAGTGACCCCAGGGGCTTGAAGGAGTTGTGTGTGGTTCTAGAAGGGTCTCTCTGGAGGAGAATAGAGGCTCAACTATTAACAGCTTGTTCAGGAGCTGCATATCCCAGCCTTAGCCATGGGCAGATACCGACAGTGTTCTCAGTATGTTTGATGATGTATATTTATCCTTGGAAACCCAGCTCAACCACCACTTCCCTTAGATTCCCCATTCTTTTAGGCCCCAGAGTCAGCCATGTCCCTTAGAATGCTATGCCCAGTGTTTTTGTTCCTTACATGGGTGTTTACTAGGCATTGGGTATATATGTGTATGGCAGGTGCAGAGCATGCTGACTTGTGACGGCACAGATCCCAGCTATTGACCTAATAGATCCTGTGAAGGCAGGAAAACCGTGACAATGGAAGCTGCCACGAATGCTGTGAATATCAGTGATGATAAGTGCCATCCGGGGCTGAGCATGCCTGAATTCAGTCCTTACAACTCTGAAGCAGAGAATGCTCTTGTGCCCTATATTAAAGATGAAATGAGATGGCCCAGAGGTTAAGAGCACTGACTGTTCTTCCAGAGGTCCTGAGTTCAATTCCCAGGAACCATATCGTGACTCACAACCATCTGTAAGGTGATCCAATGCCCCTTTATGGTGTGTCTGAAGACAGCGACAGTATACTCATATACATAAAATAAAATAAATCTTTTTTAAAAAACCTACAAAAAAAAGTTGAAATGGGGCTGGGTGGTGGTGACATACAGCTTTAATCCTAGCACTCAGGAAGCAAAGGTAGGGGAAGCTATGAGTTTGAGGTCAGTCTGGTCTACAGAGCAAGTTTCAGGACAGCCAGGGATACACAGAGAAAACCTGTGTTGAAGAGTCAAACCGAACCAAACCAAACCAGAACACACAAAGAAGAATGAAATGAAAACAGAGAGGTTAAGTCATCATCCAGAGGCCACACGATTGTCAAGTGGCATTGAAGGGTCTCTCAGGAGAGCAGGGACTAAGAGGATAGGCGTGGCATCCTGAGTAGGTGGCATCTGAGCAGGGGCCTGAGGGCTGAGGGGCTGGTTCTCAGAGCTCATCTGGGCAGAGGGAACTGTTCTCTTTAGGAGTTAGGGCAGAGGAGTCTGAGCTCTGAGCTCCGAGCCAGGCATCAGAGCTGCTGAATAAAGTCTCAGTAGTGTGGAGTAGCCTGAGCCTGGGGGGAGCAGCTGACAGATGGCTGAGCTGGAAACTACTCCACTGGCCTTGAGTTTGCAGTATTGTGGCTATTGTCTGCGAGTTTTCTGGGGGTCCACTGATGCCTTGGCTTAGTTTATTTTTTAATTACTTCAATCTTTGAAACAGGGTCTTACTACGTAGCCTTGGCCAGTCTGGAACTCCTCATGTGTACCAGGTTTGGCTTTGAACTCACAGAGTTCGACCTGCTTCTGGCTTCCCAGTATAGGGATTAAAGGAGTGGGCCACTATCCCTGGTGATTGTTCGGCTTAGTACCTGGTCTTAATTGGCTAGTCCTCAGTGGTCCCAGCTACCTTCCTGCCTCCCCCGCTCCTCACAACAGGAAGTTGTGTTAGGACCAGCACTGACAGAGGTGCCTGAGCTTAGACAGTTGTTAGCCTGAATCCCCTTGTTCAGCTTCAGTTTGACTATGGAGGCAACCCCAGTGAGTGGCTTTGCTGTCATTTTTGTTCATTGAGTGTAGGTCAGGGGACCCATGCTGTCTGAGCTGACCCCACAATACATGCTGGAGTCTGAGCTACAGTACCCCACTCATCATAGTGCTATAGTGCAGCCATATTGTTCTCTGGGAGCCTTGGGGAGCTGCCCACTGCTTTGCCGGACAGTGGAAAGGTCCAGAGACCAGCCTCAAAGGCATTAATTCACTTTGCCTGTGTAGTTCATATCCTGCTCTCTGAGCCAGATTCCTCATCTGCAGGCTTCTCTGAGAATCCTTGTTAGAGCTCTGGGGTGGGCCACAGAACCACGGGGTAAATAACCATCTTCTGTTTCTCATCTCATGTGTGTGGGTTTCCTCCGTGGCTCAGTGGCAGGGCTTGTCGGTCAGGTGAGAAGGTAAAATGATGGTGTCTGCTGAGGCTCTGCTAAATGTCAGGTGTATTTGAACCCCTACCTGCTCTGTGACGCTGTGGTGTTCAACTGGCTTCACAGGTGTGAGAGTCAGGCCCTGGCTTTACATCACTTTGAGTTAGAGAATTCAATAATCTTGTCCAGGGGCTGGAGAGGAGGTTCAGTAGTTAAAAGTACTTGTTGCTCTTCCAGAGAACCCAGGCTATATTCCCAGCAACTCACATGGTGGCTAAAAACCATCTATAATTCCAGTTCCAGGGCATCCAGTGCCCTCTTCTGGCCCTATGGGCACCAGGCAAAGCACCCATGCACATAAAATAAAAACAAATAAATTAGAAAAGTCTTGCCTGACCCCAGCTCCAGCTGAGCAAGGCCCTGGGTGCTGTGGCTTCTCAGCATGTCCTAGGCTGACCTGTCTGAGCTGGCAGCCTGATGTCTTTGCCTTGGGCCTGCTGTTCTGAGACTACAAGGACAGATGGCACAGCCAGCTGGGTCCTTTGCCAGTCCTCTGGCCAAAGGCCTGTGTGTGTGTCCCTGCCATTCCAGGAGTAGCTTCCCTGCAGGTAGAAGATGACATTAGACTCATGACAATGTTGAAAAGGACCTGAGTACTTTGGGGACATTGGAATGAGACAGAACAGACCTGTCCTCCAATGCTCCTAGGCTGATAGGACAGCTCAGGTGGGCATAAACGAATAAAAACAGCACATTGTGACTAGACTGTGGCAGAGGAAGGTTGAGGTGGCTCTCATCACTCAAGAGGGGTCCAGGTAGGCTTCTTGGAGTAAGTGACATTTAGCTTAGTATGTAAGCTCTCTAGGGGAGGAGGCAGGGTTCTGCAGAGACACTTGCAGGGGGGGGCAGGAAAGAGCAAGAAAATGATGTGTGACTCCCTGAGTACTGGCTTTCTGGCCCCCTCCTATATGATATAGGTATCTTTCCACAAGCTTCCTCGGTAGCCTTAGCCACCCTCTGTGGGTCAATGAATGCTACTCGAGGCAGCCCCCAGTGGGCAGCACTGTCTCTGGGAGGAAGAGAAGCCGGACTTCAGCTCCACATTCGTGCCTTAGGGAAGCCCATGGACAAGCTTTAGCTACCATCCAGTGCTGGAGGGAAGCCTGTCCCTGGCAGGGTGTATAATGTGTGTACAGGACTCCAGTGGAATGTCTGGAAGGCTGACACACGGTAGAACGCTGCATGCTTGCCTGCCCTCAGCCCTCCTCCACTCCTCAACCCTGCTCGGTATCCGAGACTCCTTGGTCTTGAATTATGTGGCTGAGGCTGTCCTTGAACTCCTGATCATTATCCCTCCAACTCCCAAGAACTGAGTTATAGGAGGGCATCACTATTGACCTTCTTAGGGTATTTTGTGCCTCCTGACATGGACATTTGCTTCACAGTTTAGAAAGTTCTATATGAACCTCACCTTGGTTCTTCGGAGACCTAGGGAACCAGCCCCAGACCAGGGACCCAGACTAGACTTTGGCTCCACACGCTCACTAGAGACCCGTGGGCCTATTCTCACCTATCTCTCCACTCCTTGTCCTTGTCCTATCTGTGACTTGAGAACTGGCTGTGATCCACCCTAGGGTGTGGTCTGGCCTGGGTCAGAGGCCTGAAGGGGGAGCTCCCCATGGGCCTCCATAAGGCAGCTCCTCACTTCCTTCAGATCCTGTCTGAGGCCTGAAGAGACCAGACTAGCATCTTGTTCTTCCCCAGAATAGAGCCCTGTGAGGAGTGTGTGTGTATGTGTGTGTGTGTGTGTGTGAGTGTATGCACATGTCAGTGTCTGCGTGTATATATGTATGTATGCATGCATATGTGTATGTGTGAGTGTGTATATGTATGTATATGTTTCTGTGTGTATGTATGTATGTATGTGTTTCTGTGTGTATGTACGTATGTATATATGTATGTGTGAGTGTGTATGTGTGTATGTGAATGTGTGGGTATATGTGTGAGTGTATATACATATGTATGTGAATGTATGTGTGCGACTATGTGTATGTGTGGTATGTGTGTGTGTAGATGAGAAATTCTGATTAGTTCTTTACTGTTGGTGCATGTGTGTTGCCCACACGTGTGAGCAGTGCACATGGGTGGAGGTTAGAGGAGGACATCGTGCCCTGCTCTGTCACTCTTCTTATTCCCTTGGGACATGGTCTCTCGTTGAACCTGCAGCTAGGCCACCCCCTCCCCATCATATTGATGGGCTTACAGACCCACAGGGCCATTGCTGAGTACTGGGTTAAACTCATGACTGAGCAGCAACTGCTCTTATCCACAGGGCTATCTGCCCACCCCTCTGGCTGGTTCTTTGCTAGTTCTCTCCCAGACTCAGTGTCCTTACTGTCACTAGGAATGTGGGGTCCTCATGGCCCCTGTAACTGAGCAGCTTTATATCATCTGTTTCTGTGATGGAGAAGACTCATTTTAAAAGAGCAAGTGGGGCTGGTAGGATGGCTCAGTGGGTAAAGGTGCTTGCTGCTAAGCTCTGTGACCTGAGTTGGATCCACCTGCAGGAGGGGGCAAATTGGACTCTTACAAGTTGTCCTCTCGCACGCCTCACAACCCCCCACCACACAAATAAATACAATGTAATAATTTTTTGTTCAAAAGAGAGCAAGTGGTGACCAAAGGCTTAATGACTGGGCCAAGGGGAGGGACCATCTTTAAAGGGAGCCGGGTGTGGAGGGGAAAGCCCAGGTTGCTTCCCAGCCCCCCATCAGCCTCTAACCCAGGGCCCTGAGGCCCTCTGAGTCAGCCTAGTCCCACCTTCCTCCTTCTTTGAAGATAAAAGTAAGGCTTCAGGGCAGCAGGGCTGAGGTTTGTCTCATTTCACAATGGATTTTGAGCCTGCTGCATTGGCCCTTTGGATGGGGAGTGTGCAGTCACAGCTTGGCAGTTTGGATGTCTTTATCTGGAAAGATTTTTCAATCCCAGGAGGGACCACTGGTCATACCAGCTCTGTCTGGAACCCAAAAGGTAACTGTGGAGAGTCTCTGCAGTGCCATGAGCTGGTGACCTGATCCTCAGTGTCCTTTTGCAATACCTGTGGTGGGTGACCTTCCCTTTGCCCTTTACTGGCCAGTCATGGTGTGTGAGCGTGTGTGCGTGCGTTCTTTCTCCTGCTCATGCTTCCTTTCCCCCACAGGTTCAGTTTGGGTCACCATTACCTGTTACTGAGTAGAGTTGAGGATGAAGAGGCACACAGTAGGGTCACTCCAGATAGCAGATTTCTTTAGAGGATCTTTGAGCTTGTTGCCTGAGTACTTCTTAGATGCTAGGTACCCATCCTGTGGGCAGCTCTCCGGCTCTGGAGATCCCTCCACCTGCTATACTTGCCAGCAGATGAACAAACTCCAGTATTTCTCAGTCTCCATGCAAGCAAAGCCATTCTGGTCCCAGGTCACCAATCTGTGACTTCTTGTATGGTTCTAGTTTCCACTTGGCTGCCTCTCTCAATCATTCTGACTGGACTCCTCTCAATCAGCTCCTTTCCCATCTTTCTTTATGATGCTAAGCATATCCAGGAGCCTGTCTGGGGCTCTCCCTGCACCAGGCTGGTGGCTCCCTGGGTCTTTTTCAGACTTCTTCATCTCTACCCCTTATGTGGGAGTATGTGTCCCTGTCTACAACCTCTCCAGAGACTGTGTCTTCTGTCATTACTAGGATTGAAATGCAAACCACCCTGAAGCTCGTGGCTTAGCAAACCCATCAGTTTGTGATGCATTGTGATTTGTGGGTTGGAAGTTTGGGCAAGGCTGGGCAGAGCTCTGCAGGGCCATTCATCTGCCCTGAGGGGCTCAGGTGGAGGTTGTCGGCGGTGTTTAGCTTGTAAGCAGGTTCAGTGGGGGCCTAGCTCACTGGCTGCAAGGCTGGGTTTTGCTGGGAATGCTGGGAATCCACCCACGTGTGGATTCTTTGTTGTGACAGTCTCAGAGAGTTAGATTTTTTACCTGGCAGCTAGGTCACCCAGGGTAACAGTTCCAGGAGGCCTAGGAGACGCAGCAAAACTTCCCATGACCTGGTGTTAGAGGCATTGGTTGAAATGTCACTGAAGGTGACTTAGACTCTAGGGAGAGGAGGTGGAGTCCTGAGAGGAGCCTCAAGGCCCTCGTGCCCTTTGACCTACTACAGGTGTAGAATCCTGTGTCTTTCAGAAGGCCCATGTGCTGGTGATTGTGTTTTGCTGGTTGGTTTTGCAGGTGTGTAGCCCTCTTTTCAACAAAGGGGTGCACATCAGAACTGCGATACATCCAGTGAATGTTCAATAATATCTGGAAAATTCTTGATCCTTATCTTTATTTTTTTTTCCTGGTCCCCCCACCTCAGTGCTAACACTTCTTCCTCACATCAAGCTCCACCCTCCCATCTCTCTTCTAAGCATGCGCTCTCTCTTACAGCCTGCAGTGCGGACCTCTGAAATCTGCCCTTGGCCAACACTTTGGGCAGGCCCTGCCCAAGCGCCATTGCTCCCAGCTAGCAGCATAGGAGCACTGAGGACTCTCTTTGTCTTTCCTCATCCTAGAGGACACGCAAGCACACACGTCCAGTGTGGAGAGACCTGAAAGGCAGGTCCCAACTCCTTCCACTTACAGACTCCAAACTTGAGGCAAACTGGCGCTCTGGGGATTTGCCCAGCCTTGGACCACGTGGACCAGGCTACCCTCCTGACTTCTCACCTACTGACCTCTGGTGGTCACACCTATCCTCTTGGGCCTTTGCATGCTCTCTTCTTAGAACTGCCCCCACACCCCACGCCTTTCCTAATAGTGCCTCCCCATTCATTCATATATTGGCCAGCTCTCTGCTGGAACCCTCCTACACGCTTGCCTCAGATTGAAAAATTACCTTCTCCCTCCAACATATCCCCTCTCCTTTTGTTTTATTTCTTTTTTTGAGACAGGTCCCCTCTCCTTTCTTTCTTCTTTTCTTTTTTGAGACAGGGTCTCATGTAGCCTAGGCTGGACTAAAACTGTTTTGTAGCTGGGATGAACCTTGAACGTCTGATCCTCCTGCCTCTGTCTTCTAGATGTTGGGATAGTACCACAACTGTTTTATGCAGTGGTGAGGATCAAACCCAGGGCTTTCTGAATATTAGGTAGGGATGCTACTCACTGGGTCACACCTCTTGCTGCTCTGTGTTTTCTTCCTTTCTTTAAATGGTCTTGTGAGAGAAGAGATTCTCTTCAGTGTTCTGGTCCCACAAGAAATGAGTGGAACTTTTTTTAAAAAAAGATTTATTTATTTTATTTTATGTATATAAGTACACTGTCGCTGTCTTCAGACACACCAGAAGGGGGCATCTGATCCCATGACAGATGGTTGTGAGCCACCATGTGGTTGCTGGGAATTGAACTCAGGACATTTGGAAGAGCAGTCAGTGCTCTTAACCGCTGAGCCATCTCTCCAGTCACATGGATGGGAGTTTACAACAGAGATAAACAACAGTGATCTGTAAGTTGGTTTCTTTCTACCTATCTGCCTTACCTGGAATCCTCCACGGCTGGTTTCTAGCCAGCCCTCAGACCTGCAGCTAGAGACCTAGCCCAGGCTGCAGGCCACGCATAGATTGTGCCCTTCCTGTTCTCCCTCCCTTTGTCCTTTCTGAGGGTTGTCACATTCCTTCTGGTTTCTGGCTTACAAGGTTGGGCCTCAAGCAAAACCCCAGCCTGGAGCTGCCTCCTCTGCACTGAGTCATTCCTTTCTCCCCTCCCCCACCCTACTGGGGCGGCAAGCCTCAGCCACCACAATGCTATGCTTTGGTTACACTAAGAGCTGCCACAGTTGAGTTTGTGGATGGATGAAATCATGAGGCTGTTTCACATAACAGCTATTATTAAGCTAGAACCAGCCCAGTGCATAACCAACCTAAACCAAGGGGACGGTGACAGAGTGCTGGATGCAGGTCCCCTTGCTTTGCCTTTTGTCCAGCCTTTCAGGCAAGTGCTGATGTCCAGGCCCGTCTTCATTCCAGCCATTTGATGCAGTACTGAGTCGAGAAGGAACGTGGGGCTCCATGGGACTGGTCCAGGGGCTCCACGGGAAACCCCTCTGGGATCAATCTCCAGTTCCTCACTGAGCCCCGATGATGTTTTGGCCTTGTACAGATGCAAAAATTTGAAGATAGATTATTCCTGGCTCGCGTTCCTCCCAGTGCCCACTTGTTCCCACCGACACCCCTCCCCCCAGCTTCTTTCCAGTAATCACAGACTTTGATTCCCAGAGTCTGGATGGCATTCTGGCCATCATCATCTGTGGATGTCTGCAGAGGACCACAGGCTCTGCCTGTCCAGCCGTGATTCTCAGTTTAAATGAAGCCCTAATATAGAAGACAGCTTTGCGTTCAGTTGGCAGTAATGGGAAGAACGGGAATGTTTTTCTCACAGGTCCCAGCTGCCGTCGAAGTGTGTTCTGCATGTGTAGCTGTCCTGTATCCCTGGGACCCACAGGCTGCTCTTGTGTCTTTCTGCAGTGCCTTAGCCTTTTAACAACACAAAGCATAGCAGTTTTGGTCAGGACCTTGTGTAAGCAGTTAGTCAACTGCCTTTCTGCGATACTCCAGTTCCCATTTTATAGATGTGAACAGTGAGGTTCAGCGTAGCTTAAGTTATGTATGACTCAGGGTTCTTCAGCAAACATCCAAAGTATCAAGAATCTGCTGGGCTTGGTCACAGACCTGTTGCCAATCACCCCCAAGCCTTTATTTGTCTCTCTTTTCTTTCTACCTTTCTTGTGTTTTTTTTTTTTTTTTTTAAAGCAAGCTTTCCTCTTGGCTCACACGGGGTAGGGACTAGTAGGTGCTGGGAGGCCAGGACTCCCCTGAGCCAGAGGCTGGGGGAGGAATGGGGTTGTAAGGACTGAGTGCCTGCAGAGCTAGGGAGGAACCGGGGATGTAAGGAGTGTGCCTGCAGAACTGTCCGCAGAGTGTCTGGTCCAGCCTTAGCCATAGATTGCCTTGGCCCTGCTCAGCATCTCCTACACTCCCTGTGTGTAAGTGATGTGTTCAGTTGGTAAATCCTAACCCCTGCTTCCGCTGTTCTGCAATGCTCCTCCAGAATGGCTTTCCCCCTTTCTGCCTGTCTGCCTGCCTGTCTGTCTGTCTTTCTTTCTTTCTTTCTTTCTTTCTTTCTTTCTTTCTTTCTTTCTTTCTTTCTTTCTTTCTTTCTTTCTCCCTTCCTTCCTTCCTTCCTTCCTTCCTTCCAGATTTGTTTATTTTATGAGTACATTGTAGCTGTCTTTAGACACATCAGAAGAGGGCACTGGATTCCATTACAGATGGCTGTGAGCCACCATGTAGTTGCTGGGAATTGAACTCAGGACCTCTGGAAGAGTAGTCAGTGCTCTTAACTGCTTGCTGAGCCAGCCATCTCTCCAGCCCTGGAATGGTGTTTTAAACACAGAAGAGAACTAAGTTGGGTTGATCTAGAGGAGGCTGGGTGGGGGTGGGGGTGGAGAGAACAGAATGGCAGGAGAATTTGAGGGGTGAGAGAAGGGTCCCCACTTGTTGGGGGAAGGCCTGGGCACCATTCCCTAGCAGGGTGGAGGCTGGAGGGCTGAGGGAGCAGCTGGAGGGGCCCAGCCAGGCTGCCAGCTTCCTGGGACAGGAAGTCTTAGCTGCCCAAAGTCTCAAAAGCTGTGAGCAGCTCAGGCCCGGGGAATGTGCGGTGTGGAGTGGGGATCAGGAGGGGCCCCTTTCCTGTTCCTCCCCTCCCTCTCCCTCTCGCCCTCCCTCTCTTCCCTATCACCTTCCCTCTCCCCCTCAGTGCATGCGCTTTTCTACTTGTTTGTTCCCTCCCAGCCTGCTTCTCCCCCAACCATCTCTTTTCTGTTCTCCTTTCCTCCTCCCTGTGCCTTTTCTTCTCTCTCTGATTGTTTTGTTTCCTCCTCTCTCTGTAACTGATTTCTCTCCCTCTCTTTTTTTTCCCTGCCCCTTCCCACTTGTTCTTGTTTCCTCTCCAGAAGGAATTGTGGCTGCTGTGCCCAGCTCCCGGGGGTAAATGAAGTGGCTTGCAGGATGGTAGGGCCTGGGCCCACTGCCTCGCTTCCTGTTGCTATGGTAACACAGAGACAGGGGCAGACTGCATTCTTGGCCATGTGGTGGGGAGGGTGTGAAGGGTTCTGATGGGGAGAAGCCAGGTCTTGCCTTCACAGTCCCCTGAATGGCAGGCTGACTTCACTGTCAGGGTTCTGTATAGAGAAATTTCTGAATGTCAGTGGGGGTTTTGGGCTGGGTGTGGCCAGAATGTTGGGGCATAGGGGAGGTAAGTTCACACTAGGGTTGGACTGCTTGTGATCAAAGCATTCTAGTCACTCTCTAGGGCTCCTGGTGAACGGGGGTGGGGTTTGGGGGGTGGGTAGCCGCAAACAGTCTAATGTAGGAGGCCCGCAGTGAGGTATAGAGGCCGAGGGTGAGAGATGAAAGCACTGAGTCGGAGAAGGCTTTACAGAAGGGAGAGAACCCTCTGTTTTGGGGGCAAGCAAGCTCATGCTAGACAGCGGTTGCCAGAAGGTGTGGTGATCAAAATAAGGTTCCTGACCAGTCTGTCTAGATGGACAAAGTCGTTTCCAGCATTTCCCTCCTTGGTGGTGGATCAGCAAACAGTGTTTGAGAAAGTTTTGATCCAGGTCCTGATACCATCATTATCCCTGTAAGAAGACATGAAGGGATGTGAGGATTCTCAGGAAACCCAGATATAGATGTGGGTGCTGGCCTGGCCTGCCTGTGGTGGAATCAAATGCCCAGAGACAGAAATGACGATCCCATCTGCTAGATGGGAGAGAGTACAGTGTCAAGCAGCCTTAGAGTCTGAGCTGCACAGGTGTGCACCCAGGTCTCAGTTCTGTCCTTGTCAGCTGGGAGGTCTGTGTGCAGGTGCAAGCAGTTTTCTCTTCTCGAGCCTTCGCTTCCCCATCTGTAAAATGGGAACGGGGCTATTATGGCTGTGTGAAGATTAAAATAGTAAATGCAGCTGGGCATAGTGGGTGGAAGTCTGCAACCTCAGTACATGGAAAGGTCTTGCTAGTTTAAGACCGGCCTGGGCTACATGGTAAGTCAGCTTTGGCTCAGAGTGAGATCCCATCTCAAAAAACCAAATGTCTTCAAAGGAGGGTAATTATTCTCCTTACCTGCCCATTTTTCCTCCAGCTTCATGAAGTAAGGCATCTGAGTTCTGAGAGGGTGAAATTCTTGCTCGTATCGTATAGGCTGTTAAGTTTAGGTACAATGTAGGTATAATGTCCAAGCGATACAGAGACGTTGGAGCAGGCATGCAGTCCGGGGGAAAGCTGAGTCCTGGTCACATGACCCCTGCACCCTTGGGTGTGACAGCATCTCCTATGTTTCTTGCCTAGTCTGTCTCTCATCTGGGCCCCGACTCTGGGATGGCAGCTGGCTTAGATGCACTTACTCAGGAGTCTGACCCAGCCTGGTGGCCTGCCCTGGAGCAGATGGAGGTCAGAACCACTGTGATTGGTTATGCCCTCTTGTTTACACCTGGGGTCAGTCATGCTGAGTCTTTAGAGTCTCCTTTTACAAAGAAAACTGGCTTATTGGAGTGCCAGGTGGCTGTTGAGCAAAAGAATATACATCTAAGTGGGCAGAAGGGAAATGGGCAGAGATACTTGGGCTGGACTAGACTCAAATGCCGTCCACAAACTCCAGAACCTCCCTTCTCCATGTTCCTGTCTCCCACAGCGGGAGATGAGCTGCTAGGTTCTGGGGTAGCTAGTTACTTGTTCTCCAGCCTCTTCCATGTAGTGCACCCCACCATGGCACCTCACCGTGAGCCTGGTGCCCATGGTTTCAGAGATCTGTGTTAATCCTCCAAACGCCTTGGATGGAGCTGGGGGCAGAAATGTCTAGATTCGTGTGTTGCCATAACTCGTCGCCGGAAGCTTCAGGTAGATGTGCGACAGTAGAGTGTGTGCTGCCGTCTTTGGACAGCTGACTTGCTGCGGTTTTAGCTTTGGGGTTGGTGAAAGAGTGGAGGATGTTGGTCTGCTAGGTTAGTTACACATCCCAGGAGGCTTCCTGGGAGTTATGAGTATGTCGGGTCACATATGGAGATGATTATGATGGCTTTGAGGACACCTACAGATGACTATAACCCCAGCACTGACACAGGAGGAAGGTTGTGAGTGTGAGGCCAGCCTGAGCTACAAAGAGAGACTTTGTCTCAAAGACAGCTTTGGCCCATCTGTCCACAGTCACAGTGTTCAAGTCAGCCAACAGCCCTGCCATTTTCAGGACCTTCACCATAGATGTGGCTTCTTTGAGTTTGGTTCAGAGGGGATGACCCTGTGATGATTTGAACTTCTGGTTTTGCTCACTCATTTAAGACCTGGGACAGAGACCTTCTGTGGCTCTGTTTGGCCACTGATGTTTCACAATAGGAATTATTAATTCCTCAGCCCTTCTCAGCATTGAGGTGCTGGACAAAGGCTGCAGGTAGCCAAGGAGGAGGCATAGCCTCTGGTCCTGGCTCTCTGACATAGAGCTGAGCTCCCTGGACCCCCTGTTGGACCTCTTTGGGCTCCAGTACATTTCGTCCGTGAAAGCTCTTCTGGTATTTGTCCATGAGTCAGGCGGTGTGTGTGGGGATTGCATTTAGACAATCTCTGTTTGATCTGATCCCCTGCCAGCCCCTTGGTGGGCCTGGGCAGTTCTGGTGACTGGCTGATAGCAGGCATCAGATTACAGACGAGGTTATTTTTATCCTTGGGGCGGAGGGAGGCAGGTAATGTCTGCTGAGTTCTCGAATGGGGTGAGGAAGCAGGGGCTCACGATCTGCATTCATCCTGCTTGTGGCGTTAACTGGAATGGGGGACCCGTTGAACAAACTCTTGAATTTGCTTCACAACAAGCCAGACTTTTGTCTAAGGCCACGTGGGTACTGAGAGTGGAGGGAGGATTCCTGCCCGTGCGTCATCTCTAACATTCCCACAGTTAAACACTCGTGTTGTTGTGGAGAGCAGAGCTGGGGGGGTAGACGTGCCTTGGAGGCCTTTAAAGCAGTTCTTCCTACAGGGAGCCTTTCAGGGCCGGAAGGTCTTAAAGACAGTTTGGCCACGGGCCATTTGAAAGATGAGAAAGTGAGGCTGGAGAGCCGTGTTCCTGTCCTTCAGGCTTCCACCACGTGCCAGATGTTATGCTGGCACACCCTGCCTTCAGCTCCCCCAGCTGAACACACGAGTGTGGGAGTGCAAGTGTGTGTGACTATGTGCAGGTGGCTGGGGTCAGAGGTCAATGCCATGTGTCTTCCTCAACATCTTCGTTACTATATTTGTTATGACAGGGTCTCTAACTGAACTTTGAAGCTTGCATACATGTATATTTTGAGGACCTATTTTGGTTTCTTTAAAAATTAAAAAAAAAAATTGGGGCTACATTAGGAGTAAGAGGGTTTAGACAGGAGGTGTTTCTGTTTAACTTTGAAAAGTACTTTGCGCGTGTAGGCTTGTGCTTATGTGGTTGCTCACGGGGGTTGGGAGAGGGTGTCAGAGTCTCTGGAGCTGGAGTTACAGACACTTGTGAGCCTTCTGAAGTGGGTGCTGGGAACTGAGCTCTGGCTTTCTCCAAGACCTTCACACTCCTCCCTTCTGACCAGGTCTCCAGACCCCCCTATTTAACTTTCTTCTCTTTCATGGGTGCTCAACCCTCACACATGTATGTCTGGACACTATGAGGCCATTTCCATATCCTGCCCAGCACTTATTTATTTCCCACGATTTTATTGTTTTTTTTTTTTTTTTTTTTTGAGACCGTGTCTGTCTGTCATACTTTTTGTTGCAGTGGCAAAAGCACAGTGACCAAGACATTAAAAAAAATTATTTAATGTATGGAACCCACTGTACACTCCAGAAGAGGGCATCAGATCCCATTACAGATGATTGAGAGCCACCATGTGGTTGCTGGGAATTGAACTCATTTGGAAGAGCAGTCAGCACTCTTAACCTCTGAGCCATCTCTCCAGCCCCAACCAAGACATCTTTTAACTGAGAGGTTTGCTTACAGCTTCAGAGAGGGAGCCCATGACCAGCATAATGCGAAGCATCACAGCAGTCAGGAAGGCATAGAACTGGAGAAGTAGCTGGGAGCTCACATCCTGTGTGCAAGAAGAAGGCAGAGAAAAGAGAGCGCTAACTGGGAACTCTGGGGAGTCTTTTTAAACCTTAAAGCCCAAGCCGGGTGATTTATTACCTCCTCCAATAAGGCACCACCTCCTAGTCCTTCCCAAATAGTTCCATCAACTGTGTGTGGGTGAGGGGCAGAATATGTCGACCCAGGGCAGACATACAAATATATGAGCATACAGGGCCATTCTTATTCAGAATACCACCGTGTCTCTGTGTATCCCAGACTGGCCTCTAATTTGCCATTTCCCTACAAGAGCAGCCCCTAAAGTGCTGGGATCACAGGCCTGCACTACCATGCCCAGTTCCTCCCTGTGGCATTGAGTTCAGCTTTCCCAGCGGGCTCACTAGCCTCAGGCACTAGGCAGATATGGAAACAGATGAGAGTGACCCGCTCAGGTCTCCTGGGACCGATTTATATTCAGCTCTAGGAGGCTGAGTGGCAGGACTGAAGACATCAGCTGAGGCTGGGCTTTGAGGGGCAGAAGGGGAATGCTTGTCCCTAGCATAGCCTTCCTTTCCTGCTTCTTCATATTGAGTTCAGGTATTTCTCCCCCTCTCCACCCCAGAAAACTCAGGGAGAGCTCAGAAGTAAGGCAAGCCCACTGTCTGCACATGTAGCACCCTGATCAGCTCATCTCAGCCCATGGCCTCTGGTGTGGGACGCAGGGCCCTGCACTCTGTTCCTTTCTCCGTCACTGGCTGTGTGACTTGGGGTCATTTTATTCACTTCTCTGAGTCTCTGCCCTTCTTACATCTAGGACTTGCAGAAATGTTTCGAGAGCTACCCATGATCCTTTGCTGGTGGTCTTGGGATGACTAGAGTACCACGTGCCTTCTCTTCTCTGTGCTTTGTCAGTTAGAGGTCAATGCTGTACTGTGCAGGGTAGATAATAAAAATATAGAAACACCTATCATGGCCCTGACACTTATGCTGACATGGAGAAGATGCCTAACCAAAAAACACTGGCTCTTTGCTCTCCTGTTCCCAGACTTGAAAGGTACAGTGCCGATACACTGTAGCAAGAAAGAATGTCTAGATGCTTGCTTGGGTCCTGCTGTATACCACCTGTGTAGCCTGGTGGTATAGACAATGGGAGGCCTGGGGAACCAGCCTCTGGGCTCTTTCCTTCCAATCCCTTTTTTAGGATTGGAAGTGTGTGTGTGTGTGTGTGTGTGTGTGTGTGTGTATGTGTGTGTGTGTGTGTGTGTGTGTGTGTAGCTGGGATCTCTGAAAGGCTGGGGCCATGGCCTCCTTTATTAGGACAGCATCCAGTTTAGGCAACAGCATTACATGGCTCGGTGCAGGCAGTTTCAGACAATGAGGCCTTTCACGAGGCCTGCCTGGTGGCTCCCAGGGTGGGCCAGAGGGCTCTCTTCCCACCTCTTTGTGGGATGCTCTTCCAGCTCTCCCTGGGGCCTTGGAAGAGACGGGATGGGGGAAGGGAGGGAAGAACTCTGAGTGTAGACTGTGTCAGAAATTAAAGCCTTGCCTTGTGGTTCAGGGGTCCACAGATTGCTGGTGTTTCAGATTCTCCCAGCCTCCCTTCTGGAAGCTCATGATCACCATCCCCTAACCCCTGCCCTGGGCTGCCCTGTGGCCCTGCGGTATCTGTGGTAGAGAGGACAGCGTCTGACTCAGTTTCATAGTACTAAAAGTAAGTGCTCAATAAATGTCTGCATGGATGGAGGACGCCAGGAATGTTTCCTGATTGACCTTCTTAGTGTCACCACTTGGAGGCAGGTATTATTATTATCTTTGTCGTTGTTGTTTTGAGACAGGGTCTTTCTATGTAGCTTTGGATGTAGCTATGTAAACCAAACTGCCTGCCTCTCCTCCCAGTGACAGGATCAAAGGCATGTACCACCAGGCCTGGCTTATGATCCTATTTCTATGGGTAAGAAAACTGAGGTTGAACAGCTTGCCTGAGTTTGTACAGGTTCATTATATAATTGCACTCAAACCTAAGCCAAGTGATCTCAACACCTGTTTCATGATGAGTTACCTCAAGGGCTTCTTAGCCAGTGTCTTCCTCCAGGATACTACATCCCCCTTGCTGTAGGACTGCCACTCCAGAAGGGGCCCATAAACTCTGTGCTCCCTGTCCTCACTAACCACTGTAGGACATTCCCTTCTGCAGGGCTTTTCAGGATTGAAAGGGACCCCCCTCGGCTTGGCCTTCAGTCACCTAATACCATCCGTCTCCTTTCTTCACTCTGTATCTGATAGTGAGGAATGTGCCTGGTGAGGACTGCTCTTTAGGAAGGGTGGAATGCCACAAAAAGACCTGAGGCAGGGGCATTATGAAGATCTGATTAGGTCTCCCTAGGCATAGCAAATGGCTGTAGTTGTGGGCTTTTAGTTGAGTCTGAGAATGCCCAGTAGAGTGTGGGGGCCTGAGGTCAGGCTGTGAAAATACGTACAGTTAGAAATCCAGGGTCCAGAGTGGGCAGACAGTGAGCTGAACTGAGCGTTTGAGGAGCTGGGTTCACCCGGACTTGGCTACTAGGACCATGGAGGAAATAGATGGGACGCCGTTAGGTTGCTTAGCAGCAACCCTGGCTCCTAAAGGTTTCTATTGGCTCCTTATCTAGAAATCACTGGGCAGCCTTTCCCTTTATGTCTCAAACCTCACTGTAGAGGGTTTGGGCAAAGTGGTCTCTTCTGCTCTGACCCAGTGGGGTGACAGGGCCAGGAGGATGGAAACCAAGTTCACGGCAAGGTCAGTTGGGGTCAGGACTTAAATCTGGCCAGGTTTGGGGGTGACCCGGGGCCAGTGCCTGGCATAGCTGCAGCCTGGGAAGGGCTGATTCTGACCTCCACATGCCCGCCCTCCCTGTCAGCTGTTTTGGCCCTACATGCCTGGCCCTGACTTTATCTCAGCCTTCTGCCGTCTTGGGAGGAGTGGCCATGTTCTAGAGTCCCCATTGGCTAAAGCTTTCCTGGCCTTCCACATTCCTGCCTCCTGCTGGCTGTCTGCCCACCTTGGCTCTGGGAGTGAGCAGATTGCTTTGGAGCTCAAGGAGCCAGTGGAGTCCAAGACAGTTATGCGATAGTAATTGGAGGGCCTGATCCTGCCGCCTGAGCCCTGCACCCCTCCTTTTGCAGAGTAGGGGGACAATAGCAGCACCCTGCTTGCTTCAGGCAGGCACTGAGCGCTGCTCACCCGAGCACGGCCTTTCTGGTTCACAGGGTGATGGCCCTCATAGCTTTCCACTGGAGACTAGGCAGGTCAGAACTCAGGCTAGGACCCAGAAGCTTGGATCTAGGGCTTGGCTCAGGGAAGAAAGGGCCTTTCTTTGAAATCGCATAGTGTCTGAGGGACAGGATGGGATTTGTACTTAAGTCTGTTTCTGTCTGTCTCTCCGCTGAGGTCTTACTGTGTGCTGGCCCAATGCATCTTGTACCCTTTGCATTTGACTTAGGGCCCAGTGTGCAGAAGAGGTGCTTGTCAGGTGAATAAATGAATGAATGAATGAATGAATGAACAAAAGAGTCACGGAGTCATTAGTCCTGTCTTTAGACATTATGGAGTCTGGGATGGCCACATTCCAGCACGGGAAGAGGGAGGCTCTCAGGATTGAAGCAGAGGAGCAGAGAGGCTGGATCCCAAGTACTGACTACTGGCCTGGGCTTAGCTGTTCTCCGTTTCCTCATCTGTAAGATGGGCCACGGTCCCTGCATTCCTGGTGAGCATCCTGTGAGGCCAAGGATGTGGTAATGCAGGACACCGTGTAGGCATGTAGGTCTTGACTGCGTTCGCGATCACCAGCAGGAATCCCCACACAGACTTCTTTTGTTTGCCTACCTATCCTCTGCATCTCGCCTCCTGCATTTCCTCAGCTCTCTCAGGGCTTCTGTCCAGAACAGTGGTTTAAACCTGTGGGTTGTGACCCCTTGGGGTTCCACCAACCCTTTCACAGGGGTCGCATGCCTTATAGCCTGCGTATCAGATATTTACATGACGATTCATAACAGTAGCAAAATTACAGGTATGAAGTAGCAATGCAATAATTTTATAGTTGGAGGGTCACTATAACATGAGGAACTGTAGCAAAGGGTTGTGGCATTGGGAAGGTTGGAATCACTGGTCTAGAATGTTCTAAGAGCTTCTCACCCTGTAAATGATGTGGGAAAACAGAACCTACCTTTCTGGGCCACCACACCCAGAAATCTAGCCACCTGCATCAACATCCATGTAAGCTCCCAGTGCACAGGCAGGCTGGAGCCGCCTTTGGCAGTGGTTTCCATGGCAACAGGACCTGCTGCTTCAAGTGTAAGCAGGCAGCCTTCAGGCTGCCTTTGAGAGCCTGAAAGATGGACAGCTGTTTGGTGTGGACTCCCACCCAGGCTAAGAGTCTCTAGGTCTGCTGTCTCCCGCTCCCACTGCAGCCCAGCACTATGCGTGGCACCCAAGGACTCTTTCCCTATCTGTCCGTCGGTCCTACCTTCCTTTTTTGTATGCATTTTCTTCTTTCTTTCTTTCTTTCTTTCTTTTTTTCTTTCTGTCTATCTTTCTTCCTTTCTTTTCTTCATCTTCTTCATCTTTCTTTTCTTTTCTTTTTTGAGACAGGGTTTCTCTGTGTAACCCTGTTTGTCCTGAAACTCACAGATTTGCCTGCCTCTGTCTCCCAAGTGCTCAGGGACTCTTGGAAGAAGCTGCATCTCTGGCAGTTCTGGGTCAGACAGGCCCAGATTGTCTCCATCATCCTAGCAGTCATGGGCTTTGAATGACTTACCATTTATGCTTTGAAGTCCTCAGGTTAGCTGCAGGACACGTATGAGAGCCTGTGGCCCACCAGCCAGCTGTGCTCTCATCCCCTGTGAGCTGAGCTAGGCTCATACCTGTCACTGTCATACCAACACTTTGTGCTGCTGCTTCCAAGGCCCAGAGCCTTAGCCTCCTCTTGTCCCAGGAGACTCTGGGGGCAGTGTGTACAGCTCACAGGAGCTCAGATCACATCCAGACCCCTGAGACTGCAGCTGGGCTTTGCCTTTGACTCCAGCCTCAGTTTCCTTGTCTGTGACATGACAGCTACCTCACAAGTCTGTTGTTGAAATGAAATTAGATTTATCCGTGTGAAGCACTACAGAGAGTATTCAGAACATAAGAGCTATCTGCCAACCCTAGGGTTCGCTTTTGTTTTCATTGCAGTTGTTAGTTGTTTATGGAAAGAAATGACTTCTTAGCCCGCATATTCAGGAGCACGGCTCAGTGATGAGAATCTATGGAACTCAACCCGAAGAATTCTTTACTTTCAGAAATCACTTTGCCTTCCTCATCTCTTTAAAATCTTTCATGGAATCATGGTTTCTGCATGCGCCTTCTTTTTTTGGTTCTGCCATACCAAATTTACAGGAAGCTGCAATTCTCAGGGCCACCGTGATCCAACAGTATGACCCTGCAGACGCTTGGCCTGAGGGCCGTGCAGCTGAGGCTTACACTGGGAGTCATGGAGAGCCTTGGGCCTCAGTGTCTGCAATGTGGTCAGCGTCAGATCAGATCTTACTGTTCTCAGTGCCATTTGGCAATCAGCTTTTACTTTGCTCTGTTTGTTTTAGAATTTACTACTCTAAACATTTCTCTTTCCTTTTCTTCCTTTCTCCTCCTTCCTCTTTGTCTTTCTTCTTTTTTAAAGCACTGTCTCATTATGGAGTCCTTACTGGCACAAAGCTCTCCATGTAGTTATGTCTGGCTTTGACTCAACAGAGATCTGTATGCCTCTGTTTCCCAAGTACTTGGATTACACACATGTACCACCACGCCTGGAAATTAAAATGTATAGATTAGTGGGATTAACTGCTGATATTGAGTACCCTTCACCACTCACTAGCTCCAGAGCAATTTTTAAAAAAGATTTAGTTATTTTATGTATGTGAGTACATTGTCATCTCCAGACACACCAGAAGAAGGCATCAGATCCCATTACACATGGTTGTGAACCACCATATGGTTATTGGGAATTGAACTCAGGACCTCTGGAAGAACAGCCAGTGCTCTTAACTGCTGAGCCATTTCTCTAGCCCTGCCTCCAGAACTTAAAGTCTTCTTGAACCAGAGTGTGCCCTCTGCTCACCCCTTTAAACAGTAGCTCAGCTCCAGTTCATCTCATTGTACTATGAGTTTGATCCAAGGATGTCCTATGAATGACATCTGGTGTTTGTCCTTCTGTGACCTCTGTGTCTCAGTATAATGTCTATACTTTTCATTTATTTATGAGACTATGTCAGAATTTCCTTGCTTTTTGATGCTGAGGTAGAGACCTGTGACTCCTTCATGTGTGTACCTGCTACATTAAAAAATGTATCTAATTAGTTTATTTGTATTGTCTGTGTATGTGTGTGTGTGTGCAGGTGTACCAAAAAAAGGCGTCAGGGTCTTTATTTATTGCCTTCCACCTATACCTTTGAGGTCGAGTTTCTCCCAGAGCTCGCATTTTCTTGGCTGGGATGGAAGCCAGCAAGCCTCAGGTTTCCTCAGATCTACCAAGTATGGAGCTCTGGGTAGTCATTGCCAACCATTTGACACATCCGAAGAACCTGGAACCCACATATGAGAGGTGCGGCTTCAAGCTTGGTGACCCTTCCCTGTTCTCAGGCAGGATGGTCTCATGAATGCCATACTTTCTCTCCTGGCTCTGCCAACCTTGGAGCTAGGGTTCCAGAAGTTTGTAAGATGCTCAATGTTTTAGTTACTTTTGCTGTGTAGAGCATCATGACCAAGGCAATTTTTAGAAGAGTGTACTGCAGCCTCACAGTTTCAGAGTGTGAGTCCATGACCATTTTGGCAGCAGATAGGTCAGCATGGCTTGGAGCAGTAGCTGAGTCACAACCCTGAGGCACAGAGCCACCCTGGGAGTGGCATGGGCTCTTGAAACTTCAAAGCCTGCCCTAGTAACACACCTCCTACAACAAGGACTTTGGATACTTTATGGGTTCTTCTTTCTCCCACCCTTCTCCACCCTTTCAACTGATAATACTAGATAGGATAGGAAAAAAAAAAAAAAAAAAAAAAGAGGGGGAAGGGGGTTATGTTATCGTTAGATTACTTCCTGCTGAAGTTGCTCAAGTTCCTTGGGGCAAGTTTCATCTTCACTGACAGGATATCTAATTTCTTACTGTTGTTTCTTCTTTGTGCACAACTACTTAACAAACCGTGACCAACAACAAACAACCAACAATCCAACCGTACCCCCATCCCCAGGGCCTTAGCATTTATTTATATACCCTCAGAAAAGTCTACTGAATTCCTAACATTGCAAAATCATAGAAACTCTTTGATGCTGGAAAAATTATGCCCCTGTTAAAGCACGAGGCAAATCATAGTCAGCTGCTGTGGACAGTCTGAGTAGCCCCATATTCCACACCTGGGATTAAAAAATATTCTTATAAAAATATTCTTATAAGGAAACAACACTTCCTGATCCTTTCTAAACAGGACGAGGGACCAAACATTCACATATATGAGCCTCTAGGGGTGTGGAAGGACATTCTTACTCAAAACACCACACTTAGTTTGTTATGTGGGTGCTGGGATCAGAACTCTGGTCCTCGGACTTTGCAGCCAGTGCTTTATTATTTTTTTTTAAGATGTATTTATTTATTTTATGTATGTGAGTCTTCATACTGTAGCTGTCTTCAGACACACCAGAAGAGGGCATCAGATCCTATTACAGATGGTTGTGAGTCACTAAGGGGTTGGTGGGAATTGAACTCAGGACCTCTGGAAGAACAGTCAGTTCTCTTAAGCACTGAGCCATCTCTCCAGCCTCAATAAGGGCTCCTAACTGCTAAGCTATCTGTCTAGCCCCCCACCACCTTTTTGACCCCTCAAGAGTGAAAGTAAGGAATCAAATATGGCAGCATGTCTATAATTCCAGTTGTCTAGAAGCCGAGGAAGAGCAAGAGCTCAGAACCAAAGCTGTGGAGCCAGCTTTAAAGAAAGTCAGTGTAAAGGAAGACTTTAAAAGTCGTCCACTAGCTGTAACAAAGAAGTACACAGTCTCCTAAGAGGGAGTGGGCACAGATAACATTCCCCTGAACTCGGAGATCCTGGGCTAGCGTGGGTGGTGACCACTCCTGATGAGGCTGGTGGGAGCTGGTCCTAGCAGCTTCTCCCATTCTGTATACTTGAGGTGTCAGGGTTCGGCAGTGCAGAGATGTGCAGAATGCTGACCACACTGTCCTCACCCGTCCCCAGGGCTTCGCCTCTATGTTCTCTAGTCGCACGTCCCGGAAGTCAGTCTCTCATCCGGGGCCTGGAGACGCTTCCACCATGGCAGAGGGTGAAGAATACCGGAACCCTACGGAGGTGCAGATGAGTCAGCTGGTGCTACCATGCCACACTAACCACCGTGGGGAGCTGAGCATTGGACAGTTGCTCAAATGGATTGATACCACAGCCTGCCTATCAGGTGAGGCTCGCCATCACCTCCCCGCCGCTTTCCCTGTAGAAACTGGGCGGGGCCTCAGTTTTTAAAGCGGATCTCTTCCTCCCTCATCATTACCACACTGTTACCTTCTGTCCCTGTCTGCCTCTACTGCGCCCTTAAGCACAGCGATTTTCCAATTGGCAGGCTGGTAAGGGCGGGACACAGGGACTGACCGTGAATGTTCACGATCCCTTCCATGTTCAGCCTCTAGGGTCTAACAGTGACTTGGCTACACCAGCAGCGTTTGAGAGGCCCTGAGGCAGCTGTGGGGTCAGGGAAACTGCTCCAGAGCAGACCCAGGACTAAAGCAAGGAGGCAGAAATGGGGGAGGAAGGATGGGAACTCGTTTCGGAGAAGCCTCTGGAAGATGCTTGGTTAGAGGCTCGTGTGGCATGGGGTGGCTGCTAACATCTGGCTTTCTTCTCCTGAGGTAGCGGAGAGGCATGCTGGCTGCCCCTGTGTCACAGCCTCCATGGACGACATCTACTTCGACCATACCATTAGGTAAGAGGCCCTCTGGCTTGATTGTCCTCTTGGTCTCTCTCCACCCCCCAGCCCAGGGCCTGCATCCCAGTCTCCCCACCCAGCAGACTGTGTGACACTTAGAGCTGACTCAGTTGACCGGTGGTGTTGGAGGGTGTCTTGGGTGTGGGACATTCTTGCGCAGGCGTGTGGGACGGCAGTGGGTTAAGGGTGGGCTTTTGCTTTGTGCCACTTTCTGGTCAGGGTGGGGCCGGGGAGATTGGCTGAGGTTTGTATTGGGAAAGGCTCCTCTGGTGGAGTATGGAGACCTAAGACCAGGCTGTGGAAGTGTGCAGAGCCAGCAGCTTGGGTGTCTGTCATGTGGTGCTCTGTGACTCTGGGTAAGTCTGGTTCCCTTTCTGGCCCTTGCTTCCTTACCTGGCAAATGAAAGGACTTGGCGTTGGTCAGGAAATAGCTCTTTTAGCTCAGATATTTGTTCCTGGTCACTGGGCTATAGGGAGTACGGCCGGACCGACTCTAAGGAGCCAGCCCCTTTAACAATGACAGGTCGACTTTTAAATGGCAGACTCTTAACTGGCTCATCTCAGTACACATGGTCACCCAGCACCGTCCCGCCAGGTGGCTTTTTAGTTATCACTCTTTCAGTCTTCTGGCTCTTTCCCAGAGTCCTGTCTCTGCCTGGATTTTCTGCCTGTCCTCTCCTGTTCACCTACAGGCCCTCCAGCTCCTTATTAAACCATCCAGAAGGTGATGGAGACGTTTACAGAGATGGGATGCTTCATTGCACAGTACACAAGAGATGATTCCGAAAGGGAGGCCCCTTGACAAGGCACCGATGTATCTATGCTAGAGGAGTGAGCTGGCAGCCAGTGCTCCACACCCCTCCAGCTCTTACTCAGGGATACCTTTATTTTTCAGTGGCTGTACCGGGTCCCTCACACGCTTTGCCACTGAGCCTCATCATGCTGGCACACAAGAAGGCTGCTGATCCTTTGGCCCAGGACAGGCCTTACATAGCTGCCAGCCCAACCCTAGATAATGCCATCCATACACAGGTCATCAAGTGCTAAGGCCTGATTCAGTGCTGCCGGGTGCCCTGTGTGTGACTAATAAGGAAAGTCGGCTGGTTCCTGTACTATGTTCCTTGTTCAGGATTAGTTAATGCACTGGCTAGTTTTATGTCAACTTGACCTAAGCTGTCATTTGGGAAGAAGGGACCTCAACTGAGAAAATGCCCCTGTCAGATTGGCCTGTGGGGCATTTTCTTAATTGATGTGGGAGGGCCCAGTCCACTCCTGTGATGGTACTCTGGGAAAGTGGTAAGCAGCACCCTCCATGGCCTCTGCTTTAGTGTCTGTCCCCAGGTCCCTGCCCTGGCTCTCTTGGATGATGGATGAACTGTGGTGTACGACTGTGAATGAAAAAAATACCCTTTCCTCTTCAAGTTGCTTTTGGTCATGGTGTTTCATCACAGCCATCGAAACCTAGTTAAGATAACTCAGAGGTTAAGAGTGCTGAATGTTCTTTCAAAGGTCCTGAGTTCAATTCCTACTAACCACATAGTGACTAGCAACCATCTGTAATGGGATCTGATGCCTTCTTTTGGTGTGTCTGAAGACAGCAACAGTATCCTTCCTTACATAAAATAAATAAATAATTCTTTAAAGAAAGGAAGAAAGAAAGAGAAAGAAAGAAAGAAAACCTAGTTAAAGATAGTTCAGAGCCTTAACTAATCCAGAAAGCACTGGTGTCATGCTAGGTTTGCAGACACAAACAGCCAGAACACAGTCCTCATGCAGAGGAACAGATAGAAAAATGTCATTTGCATTTGCAGTAGGAAGTTGGGGGTTTAAGTGTGGCTCAGTGGTAGAGCATGTGTTCAGCATGCAGAGCCCTGGGTTTGATTCCTACCACTACCACAACAAAGACAGTGAGTCTGGTAAGCTGCCGAGTTGTCTTTTTTTTTTTTTTTTATATTTATTCCTCAGTTTTGGGGATCCATCCCAGCTTGAATCAATTTGATAAACAGTTTCAGCTTGACAAAAAGGCTTTGTCCTGGGAGCTGGAGAGATGACTCAGCAGTTAAGAATACTGACTGCTCTTCCAGAGGTCCCGAGTTCAATTCCCAGCAACCACTTAGTGGCTCACAACCATCTGTAATGGGATCTGACGCCCTCTTCTGGTATGTCTGAAGACAGACAGTATACTTATATATAATAAATAAATCTTTAAAAAAATATTTCAAGCGAGGTATGGTGGTGCACACTGATAGGCTTAGCACATGGGAAACTGAGACAGGGGCATTGCTGTGAGTGTGATTCAAAACTGACTTAGTTTATATAACATAATAAAACCCTGTCTCAAAAATAACCTCCAAATAGACACACTACTTTGATTAAATAAATGAAGCATTTCAAGAGATGCTCATGTCACTCAAGACCTGAGTAGGAGTGTCCTGAGTTCAAGGTCAGCCTGGGGTACAACCCTGTCTCAAACAATAGAAGACAAAACAAAATCTTTCCAAATATATCTGGAAGGACTGAGAACTCATTTTAAACAACTTTCTCATGATCATCACACCTGCAAAATGGCCAGTTATTTTTCCCCACCAGTGCTGGTTGTGCTGTTAGCTTACGGCCATGCCGACTTGTGAGTTTGTTTTGCTGTGTTGTTATTTTTTGTTTATCCCAATAAGGCTGGAAATAAATTTGCAAATCAACGGAATCTTCTAATGCTCCTGACTCTCAACCTCTTACCCCAAATCAGTTCTGTTGAAGGGGACTCTGTGCCTTCCATCTCTTTCTCCCTCCCTCCTTTCTCCCTCGTCTCCTTCAGCACCCTAAAACCAAGTCACTCCCAGCCTTCTTCTTTAAAAGGAAATAAAAAGACTTATTTTTATTATTTTAAATTATTTACCTGTCCTGGGTAGTGGTGCAAGCCTTAAATCCCAGCACTCAGGAGGCAGAGGCAGATGGATCTCTGAGTTCCAGGCCAGCCTGGTCTAGGACAGCCAGGGCTAGTAAAAAAAAACAATGGCAATATAATTATTTACCCCCCCTCATGTGTGTCTGTGTGTCTGTATGTCTGTGTATTTGTGTGTGTGTCTGTGTCTCTGTGTCTGTGTGTCTCTGTGTCTCTCTGTCTCTCTCTCTGTGTGTGTGTGTCTGTGTGTCTGTCTGTGTAAGCACAGAGGCCTGTAGAGGCCAAAGGCTGAGTCTGTAGGTAGGTGTGACCCATTGGACATGGGTGCTGGGAACTAAACTCAGATCTACAAGGACAGTATATGCTCTTAAGTACTAAGCCATTTCTCCAGTCTCCTTAGACTTCGTTGAACATCACAGAAAGATAAGTTCATTTTAAATCAGCAATCCCCTATCCCCTGTGAGGATCTATTCCCAGACTTCGGATGGGTGCCTAGGACCCTAGGACCCTGATGGGTACCAGTCCCTACACAGACCATGATGTCTCCTGTGGATTCGCAGCCATGGTAATGCTTAATTCAAAATTATGTGCAATTAGGCTTTAACAAAAACGGCTAAGCCAGGCCTGGTGGTAGTTAGATCATGAATTCAAGACCAGTATGAGCTACAGAGTGAGTTCAAGGTCAACCTGAGCAACTTAGTAAGATTCTGCCTCAAAATTAGGTTAAAAAGAACACTGATGACTCAGTTTAGTGTCAGGGGACTTCCTGAGGCCCTAGGGTCAACCCAGTGCTGGGGTGACAGATGGGAGACTGACAGTAAAAACAATCAATTGTAACAATATGCTTTAATGAACACTCCAATCTTTGAAATTTTCCTTCTCTAGCAATTATAAAATACACTTTCATAAACATTAAAATCTTTGAAATTACCTATTGTTGGTTTGAAACTACCCTACTACTAGGCATGGCCCCTTGGGGAGGTGGAATTCGGGGAGTTGGACCAGAGTCTGAGCAGAGAGGAAGTGTCCAGCGTTGTGAGCAGAAGGCACTCACGGAGCTCCTGCACTGACTAGTCAGGTGTTGGGTTTGAATCACCCCGCCCCTCACTGGGAACATCCCCGTGAGTTCTCAGAGCTATACACACAAGGATACAGACTCAGAGGTGAGGTGACTTGCTGCAGGTCATCAATTTATGATGGGACAGTTGAAGCAGAGCATGACAAACCTAGGCTTGTGTGGCCACACTGGCCTTGTGACGGGCACATTTCTTGGCATGGACCCTTCCAAGCTTCTGTGGCGGGCAGTGTACTTGGCATGTTCAAGAGCCACTGGGCAGAGGGTAAGAGACTTCTTGAGGTCATAGGGATTGAACTCTGCCAGGTTTCTAGCCTTTTGCTCTCCTCATTAGCTGGGCATACTCTGGGCACAAGGCAAGGTAGGTGGCTCCCAGGAGATTAGTGTGGACATAGGAAACACTCCCAGAAGGACAGAAGAATTGGGCTGGTTCGGTCAACACAGCCCATTTAGAATCCTTGCCCTGCTGTAAGTTATTTGGGTGTTAGCCAGGTGACCTCGGACAAATGCTGAGTCTCTCTGAGGTCCACTTCCCTGTAAACCTGTCTCCGAGTTTGTTTTGAGATTCAAATGTGGAAACGCACACATAGCACTTTTAAGTGTCCCGTAACCCTGCCCACTCCTCTCTCCAGCCACTGGCACTTGGAAAGCATTTGGTAAATACGGATGTATTACTTCAGTCTGTCACCGTTTATGGAAGTCTCACCCTGCCTCATGTGTTTGGTGTGGAGATGAGCAAAGCATACACCCCCTGGGCTGGGCTGGGACTCACAGGAGAGCATGTGGCTGCTCTGCACAGCTTCTGGTTTCTTCGAACCACAGAAATGAATCAGGAGAGAGCACAAAAGCCAGGAGCTTTGGCCCAGTGCAGTTTAAAGGCTCAGGAGGCAGAGGTCATACTCCAGGGGAAGTGCTAGAGGGGGAGCTCTGGCCACTGGGGGTAGGAGGCTGCCCCAGGAAGGGGGCTGTAGAGCAAAAGAAGACTCTAGCTAGTAGACTGGGGGTAGGTGGGTGTAAGTTAGCTACCTATGGAAGCTCTGACTCCCATCTATGGAACGAGTGCCCATGTTGTCTGCTGGCTTGGTGACATTGCAATTGTGTAACTATGTTCTGGGAGTCTTGAGGTTCTCTTGCCAGTCCTCCTCCCCTCACTGAGGTGTGGGTGTCTGAGGTGCCTGTCCTCCCTTGGTTCCTCACTGAGGTGTGGGTGTCTGAGGTGCCTGTCCTCCCTTGGTTCCTCACTGAGGTGTGGGTGTCTGAGGTGCCTGTCCTCCCTTGGTTCCTCACTGAGGTGTGGGTGTCTGAGGTGCCTGTCCTCCCTTGGTTCCTCACTGAGGTGTGGGTGTCTGAGGCGCCTGTCCTCCCTTGGTTCCTCACTGAGGTGTGGGTGTCTGAGGTGCCTGTCCTCCCTTGGTCCCTCACTGAGGTGTGGGTGTCTGAGGTGCCTGTCCTCCCTTGGTTCCTCACTGAGGTTCAGGCGTCTGAGGTGCCTGTCCTCCCTTGGTCCCTTACTGAGGTTCAGGCGTCTGAGGTGCCTGTCCTCCCTTGGTTCCTCACTGAGGTGTGGGTGTCTGAGGCGCCTGTCCTCCCTTGGTCCTTCTGGAAGGCTTATCTCCTGCTTTCCTCTCCTTAGTGTCGGCCAAGTGGTGAATATCAAGGCCAAGGTGAACCGGGCCTTCAACTCCAGCATGGAGGTGTGTGTGGCTGGCCCTGCCTGGGGGTGGGATGGCCTTCCTGTTCCACTTCTGTCTTTCAGGATCCAAGCCAAAGCCCCCTCACATTGTAGGACTCTGACTAGAGTTCCAAGATGGCTGGCTGGGTAGGGGGACCCTAAGGTCTTCCTTGCTAATATACCATAGCACAGGAGGGAACATGGAGGCTAGGTCAGGGAAGGGATGTGCTCAGGGCTTACACACTCCTGGTCAGGCACATTCAGCAGCAGGTGTGAAGGCAGAGGAAGGCCCAGCCTGGGTGGCTCTTCAGCCTCACTAAAGTTGCAGGCCTTGAGTCCTGTCCCCCCCCCCAACCTCTCCTTCAGGTGGGAATCCAGGTGATCTCTGAAGATCTGTGCTCTGAAAAGCAGTGGAGTGTCTGCAAGGCCTTGGCCACCTTTGTGGCCCACCGGGAGCTCTCCAAGGTAGTCACTCTCCCAGCTGCTCTGCCATACTCTGATTACCCCAAGTGGGACCCTCTGGGATCCCACCCAGGTGCCCCCACCTTTCCCCATCTCTTCCTGCACTATGCTCTGTCGGGTTACAGTGGAGACAAGAAAGTGGGCACAGAGGGGAGAGACCCCGGGAGCCCCTCTCTCACAGCAGCCCAGGCCCACCAGGTTCCTGGCCAACAGGTGAAGCTGAAACAGGTCATCCCTTTGACGGAGGAGGAGAAGACGGAGCACGGGGTGGCGGCTGAGCGCCGGCGTATGCGACTGGTCTACGCAGATACCATCAAGGATCTCCTAACCCACTGTGCCATCCAGGATGGTATGTGTGTAAGAGGGCAGGCAGGTGTACGCAGGGGGGAAGCAGTGTCCTCACACCCACTATGGACCCCTGTCCCTGGTGGCTTCAGGCTGTTCTGACCTCCTTGGCCTCATGACCCCCTCCAGGGAAAGCAGGTACTGGGGCCACTCACTCACAGCCCAGAGGCAGTGGAGTTGGAATGGGTCGTACAGAAATCTCTGTGACCCATAATGTCCTCAGGCCTCTAGGAGAGTTGGTGTGTGTGGAGGTAGTATTGGGCTAGGCTTTGAAGACCTGCAGGGATTTTAAAAAGCATCTCTGTGTAAATGTGTGCGTAAAAATAAAAAGATGAAAAGCATGTCTCCCTCCAGGCTTCCTCCCAGAGCTCAGGTCATCTCCTGAGGTAAAGGCTGCTACCTGGTTTTCAATCTGTTTCTTGGGGTTCTTTCTCTAGGTCTAAGCCAAGTGTTATTTAGTCCCCTGAAGGGAACACACAGAACACATTGTTCTGTAGCTTGATTTTTATTTTTCCCTCTATTGATGGTTGTTCTCTCGTCGGTGCAGGATGACCTGTCTGCCTTGGGCTGGGTGGGATTTTGGCAGGTGGTAAGATGAGGAAGGTCTTCTACGGAGGATGACGGCCCTGGGGGTAGGAAAGGGACCCTGGGGTTCTTTGTCCATCTCCGTGTTCTTGTGTGAGATCTTTCTTGGCATTGAAATTGAAGGACAAATAAAAAAATTTCAAATAAAAGGTAACACAGCTAAGCAAAGTGACATTCACTAGTAATCTTAGCACTCTGGAGGCTGAGGCAGAAGGATCAGGAGTTAGAGGACAGCCTTGATCACATGTGAAGTTCAAGGCCGCCCTGGGATACATGGTGAGATCCTGTCTCAAAGCAAACAAAGAACAACTGCTGTTGGCTGGCACAGTGGAGCACACCAGCAGTTCCAGCAGTAACACTGGAGGCTGAGGCAGGAGGATCAGGAGTTCAAGACTGCTCTGAGCCCTGCTGTGCGGGGCTTAGGGATGGCTGGAGGGAACCCAGCTCTTCCAGTCAGATTCATGGGTCTGTCCATTCCCTAACAGCCCCCTCAAATCTGTCCTGTGCAGACAGCCTACCTCCCAGGGTCAGTCTCGATACCTCTGCCTGGCATGCAGGCCTCAGACTCATGTGCCAGCCCAGTGCATGTGTCCTCCCTCAGTTCAGCCAAAGGCCTCGCACCTGCCAACACCTACTGCAGACTTGGGCTTAGATCATTTTTATCTTCCGCTTCTCTGTCCTACATCTCCGGTGACGCTTGAGTGAATGTCACCTTTCTGCCGAGTGCTCTGTGGAGGACTTTCTTGGGATTCTGGAGGATCCAGTCCTGGCTGGCTGGGGCTGATATTTGCTCCTTACAGATTGGTGTCTGAGAGCCAGTGGTTGGCTTGATGTATCCAGTGTCATACAGCCTGTGTTCAGGGGAGCAGGGGTTGGCTCAAGCTTGCCTGTCTCACAGCTGCGCTGACTGCTGCCTTGTGGCAGGTTGATGTCCTTCCTCCCAAGCCCTCCCATTCTTGACCTAGGGCTAGTCTAGGCCTTGTAATCACTTGATGGTAGTAAATTCATGTTTCAGGTAGGGAGGATTATTGTCCTGGGGCTTCCATGGACAGTCTGTCCTTAGGGACCCTCTCGTCTGCTTGCCTTTATTCGGGGACAGATCTGGACAAGGACTGCAGCAATATGGTGCCAGCCGAGAAGACCAGGGTAGAGAGTGTGGAACTGGTGCTGCCTCCTCACGCCAATCATCAGGGCAATACCTTTGGGGGCCAGATTATGGCTTGGATGGAGAACGTGGCCACCATTGCAGCCAGGTGAGAAAGCCTCTGTTTGCCTTCTCTCTCCCCTGTTTCCAGAGGCCGTTTCCTTGTCGAGAGAAAGCTTTCCTAGTATTAGTACTCGAAGCTCCAGAAGCTTGGGTGTCCTGCTGGGATAATCCTGGTTTTCCATGCCTATAGAGCCAGAGAGGAGCTATTTCTGTGAGCTGACTGTGTTTCTTCCTTCTATCCACCCATTACCACATTCCTTGTAGAGACTGTACCTGAAGCCTCCCCTTGATCTGGCTTTATCAAACTCCTGTAGTCACTGTTCCTTCAGGATCTCTCCCTCTTCCTCAATGCTTCCAGCCTCTGATTTTGCTCCTGGTATGACCTCTCAGGATTCAGCGTACTGTCCAGTCCACCATAAAGCCACCTTGGACTGATGCCTTTCTAGTGGCAAAAATAAGTTTTATTTCCTCCTATAGCTCCTGAGCATGACTGTGGTTCCTGGTACCCTGGATGTCAGGGATTAAAAACCAGGCAGTGGTGGTGCATGTCTTTGATCCCAGAACTTGGGAGGCAGAGGCAGGTGGATCTCTGAGTTTGAGGCCAGCCTGGTCTATAGAGGGAGTTCTAGGACAGCCAGGGTTTCACAGAGAAACCCTGTCTCAGAAAACAAAACAAAGCACAACACTAGTTGTGATCACTGGCGGTCCATACTGGACACCTTGTGCCTCATGACTTTGCCCTTGTTCTCTTGGTACACCATAACCTGCTTCACTAGGACGGTTTTCATTCTGAGGGCCCAGCCCAGGCTACCTGTCCTCTAAGGTTAAGCTGAAGGTAGTGTCCAAGCAATAACCTTTGCATAACCTGGCCTCTAAGTGTGAGGAGACCTGAGGAGGTCCAGGGCCTGGATGATCAGGGAAGGCTTCCTAGTGGAGGAAGACCTCATCAGGAGGGATGGGTTTCAAGGTATCAGGGCACACAGATAACCAAGACAAAAATGCCAAGTGAGGGAAGGGAAGGGGTCTGCTTTACATTATACTCTATGCTTGCTTTTTTCTGGCCTCATATATGTGAGTACACTGTTGCTGTCTTCAGACACACCAGAAGAGGGCATCAGATCCCAGTACAGATGGTTGTGAGCCACCATGTGGTTATTGGGAATTTAACTCAGGACCTCTGGAAGAGTAGTCAGTGCTCTTAACCGCTGAGCTATTTCTCCAGTCCTATGCTTGCTTTCTTCTGGCTTCAAATTCAGCTCCTCCCTAGCCATGCACAGTGGCTTCAGCACTCTAAGCTGGAAATAGCTTATTGTTCTGCATTGAGTAGAATTGTCCCAGGGCTGGGCCAGAGGACCAGAGAAAGCTGGCCCAACCACCTTAATGCGGTACCAGCCATTTCTTCCGTCTCCTCGCTCTTCCGTGTAGCCGGCTCTGTCATGCCCACCCAACACTCAAGGCCATCGAGATGTTCCATTTCCGAGGCCCATCTCAGGTGGGGGACCGTCTGGTGCTCAAGGCCATCGTGAATAACGCCTTCAAACACAGGTGAGGTATCAGGACGGATGGGCCTGGGCCACCGAGGGTTGAGAGTTCCTCCTGATTTTAGAAATCACCTGACGTAGACCTGCCAATCCTTTCCCCGGCTGATGAGGTCTGAATTACTGGGCAGATGTAAACAACCATGTAAAAGCCCAAGTTTAGCTAACGTTTCCTCTTCTGAATGTTCTATGACTCCCATCTGTTGTCCAGTGGTGGGACTGGGGTCTTCCATAAGTCTTCTGTGGGTGCCGTGCCTCCCACTCACTGGGAAGCCGTCCTGTACCTGTGTGCTTCCTCCCTCTTCTGCTTGGCTGGAGGACTGAGCTCTGGGGTTGCAGAGGTCACAGGGCCTCTGCTTCTGTTTCTCAGGTCCTTTCCTACCTTTCCTAAAACAGGTATTCTGCCGTCTCACCTTGGAGTGAGTTCTGGGGTCTAGTCTCACCACAGCTTGCTTTAGCTAAGGGCTATATCTGAGAACTTAGTATGCCTGTTTATGATGAAAGGCAATCCGGAGCTGGGTGGCCTGGGTTCAAGTTCAGCTTCCATTCTCACAGGCTGTGTGTGTGTGTCTTTGAGCAAGTTGCTTAATGTCTCTGAGCATCCGTTCTTTAACATATAAAACGCTCACATAGCCACCTCACAGCTGTGAGGATTGGCTGAGGTGTTACTAGAAGAAAGCCAGAGAGGGTCAGTGTCTGTGCTGCGGAGCTTCTGGCCATGGCTGCTGCTTCAGGACCTTCCCAGGATGGCCTCCTTCTGAGACTTGGCAGTTTCTCTACGGCCCACATCTTCTAGCTGTAGGATTTCCTGGCTTTGCCTATGTTGGACAAATGCTCTACTATATCCTCGGCCCCCTTTCTATCTTTTATTAGGTTTTCTATTTTTAAAAATTGCATGTGTGCCTGGGGTGGCCCACACCTTTAACCCCAGCACTCTGGAGGCAGAAGCAGGCAGATCTCTGCATTTGAGGCCAGCCTGGTCTGCAGAGAGAGAGTCCTAGATACCTAGGGGCACAGAGAACCTCTGTCTCCAAAACAAATATGTGTAAACCTGGCGTGGTGGCTCCCACCTTTAATCTCATCACTCCAGAGGCTGAGGCAGCAGGATCTCTGTGAGTTCAAGGCTAGCGTGGTCAAGTTCCAGGGCAGCTAGGGCTACATAGTGAGACCCTGTCTCAAAAAACAAAACAACAATAAAATGTCCATGTATATATGTGGGTGTTTGTGTAGGTGTTCGTGTATGTGTAGGTGTTCAAGTGTGTGTGTGTGTTCATGTGTGTGTAGGTGTTCATGTGTGTGTAGGTGATCATGTGTGTGTAGGTGTTCATGTGTGTGTAGGTGTTCATGTATGTGTAGGTGTTCAAGTGTGTGTGTGTGTTCATGTGTGTGTAGGTGTTCATGTGTGTGTAGGTGGTATTGAAAGCTGGAAGATAACCTTCTCAGGCACTTTCCACTTTACTTTGTGGCAGAGTTCCCTCATCAGCCTGTAGCTTGCCATGGTTAGGTTGGCTGCCAGCAAGCCCCAAGGATGCTCCTTTCTCCATGTCCCCAGAGCTGGGACTATAAATGTGCATTACCACACTCAGCTTTTAGATGGTGTTGGGGCTTGAACTTGGGTCTTTCTACTTGCACTCTACAAGTTGAGCAATCTTCTCAGCTTCTATTATTACCATTATTATTTTTACTTTGAGTTTTGAGATGGAATTTTACTCTGTTATTCAGGTTGGGCTTCAGCTCATGTCAATACCCCTGTCTCAGCATCCCTAGTGCTGAGATTACTAGCACACGCCAGTGAGCCTGGTTTCCTTTGTAATTCCGATGATCTAATTAAAAAAATTACATTTATATGTATTTACTGTATATGTGGTATGTGTGCGTGTGTGTGTGTGTGTGTGCGCGTGCATGTGTGTATGTGTGCGTGTGTGTGTGTGTGTGTGCGTGTGTGTGTGTATATGTGTGTGTGTGTGTATATGTGTGTGTGTATGTGTGTGTGTGTGTGTGTTGGGGGTTGGTGTGCCAGAGTGTGCTATCTACCTTTATGGTAGGTCTCTGGGATCAAACTCAGGTTGTCAGACTTGGCAGCAAGTGCCTTTCCTGCTGAGCCATCTTGCCTTACCGTATGAAGACTTTTGGGTGTCTTTGCTTTTTTGCTTCGTTGACTTTCTGGGCTGTTAGCTGGAAGCCTGGCTGGGCAGTCCATCTCCTCTGTGAGATTACTTAAGAGGACAGATATAGTTCTGGCCATTTGGGTCCAGTTGGAAGAACTACAGAAGAGTGTGTACACATTCTGTGTGCACTTGCCTGCCTGTGTGTGTACTTGTGCGTAAGTGTGTGTGATGTGGAAGGACATGGCTTGGGAAGGTCTGACTTCCTCTTTCATTGGGCCTTAGCATGGAGGTGGGTGTGTGTGTAGAGGCTTACCGCCAGGAGGCTGAGACCCAACGCAGACACATCAACAGCGCTTTCATGACTTTTGTGGTCCTGGACAAAGATGACCAGCCTCAGAAGCTGCCCTGGATTCGTCCCCAGCCTGGGGTGAGTGGTTTATTTCTAAGTTTCCTCAATGCGTGACAGTCCCATCCCCAGCTTTTCTCACTGAGGTACAACCAGATCGGACTGTCCTGGTTTCACCCAGGGATTCTCCTGTGAAGTTGGGTACCCACTCCGCCTACCAGACTGGAGCATGCATACCATGGGGGCTGGCTCATGTTGGAGGTACCTGGACCTTAACAGCCTATATGCTTGCAGAGACTCCTGGTTTGGGCACCACAGGCTGGTTGGGCCTCACCCCTGCCACATTCTTGGACTCATATCTCTGAAGGTTTCGGTCTTTATCTGTAACTAGTGTGTCCGTGACTTCTGCCTTCTGGGTTGTGGTTGTGGGAAACCAACTGGCTGCACAGCCTTGGAGCCCTCGAGAAGTGGTGACAGCCAGCCTTACAGGGACAGGGGCAAGGGCACAAGGATGACTGGGTTCTGTGTCTGTGGAGATACCGTCTTGGCTTGCCATGGGCCAGTTGCTGTCTTTGTATTTTTGAATGGGGGTGAAGTGTAAAGGAATGGGAAGAGGTGGGCTCTAAAGTTGGCCTTCTGAGTTCTGACTCTGGCCCTATACCATACTCCTATGACCTTGGGGAAACCATCCACTACTCCCTCCCCAGCCTCAGTTTTCTCCTGTGTAAACTGGGACTTGAAGGTCCTAGGCTAAGAAATGTGCAACAGAAAACAGGTATGGTCTTAAGCAGAGCCCTTGTGAGGACCCAGCAGGTGCCCAGTGAATGTGGCCCTGGGCACCACAGTGAGGTTCTATCATCATTTCATTCTACATTGGAAGAAACTGAGGCCCACAGAGGGGGGGGGGTCAGTGTATCCAAGGTCACCAAAGGCTCCATGCAGAGCTAAGGTATAGCTTGGGGGGGGGGGTCCTGGAGTTTTCTCAGTAAGCCATAGCAAGCTCTAAGCTTCTCCAAGGGACTGCGAGAGGCCCTCTGGCCCTAGGGGACAGGGCAGAGATATGGGTCCGCTGGTCATCCCACCTGTACCACAGCATGTCCCTGCTTCCTTCCTAGGAGGGTGAACGGCGATACCGGGAGGCCAGTGCCAGGAAGAAGATCCGCCTGGACAGGCGAGTAGGGCTGGACACTGAGAGGGACGTGCTTCAGGGCTGGACTCTACCTACTGGCCCCGAGAGAATCCTCCTGGGCTCAGTACTGGGCTGTCTTTTCTCATTCTCCTTTTAAATTTTATTTTATTTTGAGTCATGATCTTACAATATAGCCCTGTAGCCTAGGCTGGTCTGGAACTCACTAAGTAGTTCAGGCTGGTCTTGAACTTTTAGGATTTCTCTTGCCTCTGTCATCTGCAGTCCTGCGTTGGCATCTTATGCTCTTCTAGACACCAGGACACCGAGGACAGAAGGTAGATCTCTTGTCCTCAGGACACAGTTGAGTGAGATCTACTGTTGGTCCTGGCTTAGTCTGGGTGATTTTCACCCATTTACTCTGAGTAGTTTGCTTGGCCGTGAAAGGGTTAAATCTCCACACTTGGAAGAATGAGGTAGAGGATTGCTACAAGTTCAAGGCCAACCTGGGCTACATAGAGATACCCATCTCAACTAAAACAAATGAAAACAACACAGAAAGGTCTTGAGCACAGACCCAATGGCTCAGGACATGTAAACTGGTCTGTCTGAGCTCTTGGTAAAGCACCTTGTAGACTATTCAGCATGTTGTAGATGCATCCAGGCTCACACATTATTTATTAATAAATGCCTGCGTTTCTGGGACATTTACCATACGCTAAGCTCTTGCAAAGCCCCTTGGATGTAGAGAAGGCATGGATTCCATTCCAAAGAGGATACTGAGGAGTACCATGAGTGACAGGGAACCTGATCTTGTCCCCTTTCCTTGTCAGTCCCCTGTGAACTTCCTAGAGTGCTGTCTTTTCTTACCTGAACTCCTGTGTTCTCAGCTGCTGTTTTCTGTTTGCCAGTGTGCCAGTGTGCCCATAGTCCTGCCAGGCAGAGTCTCCCACCCTACTAAGCTCTCACTGGCCTGGCAATGATGTCTGCCAAACAGCGTACTGAGACCCAGACTGCCCTCTCTCTTCTCAGGAAGTACCTTGTGTCCTGTAAGCAGGCAGAAGTGGCCCTGTCTGTTCCCTGGGACCCTAGCAACCAGGTAAATCTTTGTTTCAAAGCCCACTGGGTCCTTTTTCTTTGGCCAGAAGAGTTTTGAAAGAAAAGTTGCTAGTCTAGGGCCATGGAGACCCCTCTGCCCTGCTCCATGATTGCTGTCCACACACACACACACTCATGTGTGTTCCCTGTTTTGCAAGAGGGTGTGGCTGTGTGTGGACTTGAGGGAGCCTGGATCCCCTTTCAGAAAGCCCAGTCCCTTTCCCCATATCTGCAAAGCTCCACCCAGGGATTCCTGGGGCTGGAGAAGATAGCATTTGCATGTTTTTCTCAGGTCTACTTGAGCTATTACAACGTGTCCTCTCTGAAGACGCTTATGGCCAAGGACAACTGGGTGCTGTCTGTGGAGATGAGTGAGGTATAACCAACCCACCCTTCTTTTCCTCACAAGCATCAAAGGCAGTATCTCCAAAGCAGTTCAGCAAGGTCACGAGGCCACCCAACTGTCTCCAAGGATGCTGAGTGAAAGCCCCGGTTTCTTTCCTCCTGCCTTGAGCCCCCACTGCTTTTCACAGCTCCTCCCTCCCCACTTTCTCCTTTGGCTCCACACACAGATCAGTGCAGGGGTGGGACAGATCACCTCCCCACTTGTCACATTAGTCAGTTGGATGAAGCCAGACTCTGGGGACCTGCTACCGCAGTGACCACCTCTTTTGTTTTTAAAGTTATTTATTCTTATGTGTATAGTGTTTTATCTGCATGTCTGTGCACCATAGGTGTGCCTAGTACCCAGGGAAGCTAGAAGTGGGTGTCATATAACCGAGATTGGAGTTACAGATATCTATAAGCTGCCATGTGCTCTTAACCACCAGCAGCATAGTCTGGGGCTGTGGTGAGACTGTCCTCTGTGCTCCGCAGGTCCGCCTGTACATTTTGGAAGAGGAGTTTCTGTCCTTTCACTTGGAGATGGTGGTAAATGTGGATGCCGCCCAGGTCTTTCAGCTGCTCTCAGACCTGCGCAGAAGACCAGAGTGGGACAAGCATTACCGGTGAGGGGCCAGCACTAGAGCAAAGTGGGAAGATTGCGTGGCTAGAGCCTAGCTCTGTGTTACATGGCAAAGTCATGGCTATGTTGAAGCCCTAGGGAAGGGACTGAGCCTGGAATTGGACCCGGAGGCCTCTGTTTAAGCCCTGTATCTGCTTTCCATAGTTTGACATTGATCAGGCTGTTTCTGACCTGAGGGCCCAGGGATTGAACTCAGCAGGCATGGTGGCAAAGTGCCTTACCCATTGAGCCAGACTCGTGGGGTTGGGAAAGTTAATGTTTAAAGTGGTGTGTTTGTTCAGCATCCTCAAAGCCATCTTCTTTCCTGCCAGTGCTGTGGCTCAGCCGGAGCCTGCATTACAAGTGCTTCCCTAGGCTACTGGGAACTCAGCAGCGGGTCACCCACAAGTAGCCTGCTCCTTCTGAGTCTGTCCTCAGCAGAGTGCTCATAGCCATTCATACCCCGGCTTCCTGCCTACGCCTTCTTTGCAGCCACAGCTGTGCTGTGTTGGGGAGACGGCTTAGTAGATAAAACGCTCGCACACAAGCATGAGAACTTGAATCTTACCCCCCCCCCAGGAGCCACGTAAAGCTGGGCATGCAGCTCACGTCTGCAATCCCAGTGTTCCTTCCGTGAGACAGGAGGCTCCCTAGAACCTCTAGGGGAAGTTAGTCTGGCACACAAATAGCAATGACATACCTGAGACCGCTACCCACAATGCAATGACTGCACTCAAACACACGTGCACACTCACACATACACACAGCCGTGCACACAAAGCAAGAGATCAAACAGTGGCAAGGGAGAGAACTGTGTTGTTCTAACATGCTGTGCATTGGTAACCTGGACCTGCTAGCAGGGTATTCTAGAGCTGAGAGCTGATTGGGTGACATAGGAAGAACCCAGCACACTCCCCTAGGCCTGCACAGCCAGCCTGTTCTCAAGCCAACCCCTGTGCAGTAAGGGGGTGGGGGAAGGTGTGGCTGTGTCATGTGACTGCCCTTGTGTCTGTGGGTACCAATGTCAATGGCTGTATACCTACCTGAACAAGTGTGAGTGTACCTGGGCTTGTGTTGTCTGTGTTACCTGTCAGGCTGAACACCCCAGCCCTGTTTCCTCATGAACTCTGTAGCCCAGAATGGCTTATCTCCCAGCCTCAGCTTCTCTACTTAGTGAGGATGCTAAGATTGTCCACAGCAGAGGGCCGCAGTGGAGGGATGCTGGGCGTGATCCCAGGTGTATAGCATCTGGCACACACTGGGAACGCAGGGACAGTATGTACAACTACTCAGCTACTTAGGGGTGTGTGCATCTTTGGGTTCAGCGGTGTCTGGGTACCTGTGCATGTATGCTTATGTTTGAGCATATATGCCTATATGTAGCTTGTGTTCCTGTGTAAAGTCTCTTTGCCCATAGCGAGTACCTCTGTATATGTTTGTGCCTGTGTGTCTGCTCTGGTGCTGTACAAGCACATGCCTGCATTCATGCATGTACATATCCTGAAGGGTCCCTGCCCTTCCTCTGGCGCTGCTGAGCTGTGTGTATAGAAGGGACCCACTCCAGGGCTGCTCAGAAGGCAGCAGTCTGCAGGAGCCTGGCAGAGCTGTTCCCCATAGAGAGTTGCTGTGGCTCCTGAGTCCTGACCGCAGCCTCCCGACAGGAGTGTGGAGCTAGTGCAGCAGGTGGACGAAGACGATGCCATCTACCATGTCATCAGCCCTACCCTGGGTGGCAACACCAAGCCCCAAGACTTTGTGATCCTGGCCTCTAGGCGGAAGCCTTGTGACAATGAGTGAGTGCTTGCTCCCTGAGTGGGTCAGTAGAGGTGGGGAGGCCTCATCTCCCTCTCCTGGGAGGAGCAGCAACATGCCGGTCAGAGCTCTCCTGCCCACTGGTGGTTGGACTCAGAACCCACGGCTGTTTCTAGGCTGCCAGTGGGAGTTCATCATACTGGGCAAATACTGCTCCTGAAAGCAAGGCTGGCTGTGGCTTTTGTGGCCACAGATGGGGGTACCTTTTCCACGGGTATCCCTTGCCCCCTGTCCTCTGGAAGGTTGTGGCTGTTACCTGAGACACAGGTATGGCCAGGCTAGATAAAGACCAGAAGAATGAAAGCTCCAAGGTATACAGGTCCATGGGGACACATGGGGCCTGAACCTGATGCTGCTAATATAGATGTGCCCTTCCTACAGCTGACCCTGAGCAAGGCATCCTTGTGGGTGATCTTTGACTCCTTCTGACTCTGACTCTCCTCCAGGGACCCCTATGTCATTGCCCTGAGGTCTGTCACACTGCCCACGCACCATGAGACACCAGAATATCAACGTGGAGAGACTCTCTGTTCAGGCTTCTGTCTGTGGCGTGAGGGGGACCAGTTGACTAAGGTAAGACCTGGTGTCCCCTCTGCCCTTCTACCTATGGGTGAACCAAACTCTATACTGTTGGGCTGGGATCCTTTCCAAACCCCCTATGACCTCCCAACTTTCCCAGCCTGAGCAGAGACTGAAAGGAACTCTTCGCTGAGATTTAGTGCAGTCAGAGAGCGGCAGCTGCTGGGTTTTAGAGAAAGCTCTGGACACTACAGAAAAGCCCAGCTCTGATCTAAAATTCTGCCATTGTTTATTTATCATGTCTCTCTTCTTGTCTAGGAGGGCTTTATGTGGCTCTGAGGGCCTAAAGCTGAGCAGGGTAGTCAGTATTAATTGAAAAGGTGAGGAGTAGCTGGAGGCAGGAATGCTGTAGCCCCCATCCCCGGCACGCAGTTTCCCTTGCAGCCTTAGATTGGCTTTGAGCCTTGCTAAGGACCTATGCAAAGAACATAGTCCGAGGCTTATGTCTACCATGTATCTGTGACACCCCATCCCCCCCAGCACTTTGATATAAAGTGGATTCAGGTATCAGTTTTGGAGAGTCAGTCCCTGTCCCCTGGGGCCACCTGGCCGGCAGGGAGGTGTACAATGCCCTTACATTGTGCTGGGATAGGACAGTCAGGGTGGAAGTACCGAGTATCTGGGGGACCTATCGAAGGAGTCTAGGTCTACTACTCGGGCTGTCTAACTGATCTCAAAGATGCAAGGTTGTACCAGCTGTCTCCCCAGAAGGCAAGCAAGGCTGACTCTTCACCTTCCCAGACGTCCCTGAACCTCCCATTATGCTTCCTTAAATGTGGCTTCTTGCCCTGCAGGTTTCTTACTACAACCAGGCCACCCCCGGCTTTCTCAACTATGTGACCACCAACGTGGCTGGCCTGTCCTCGGAATTCTACAACACTTTCAAGGCTTGTGAGAGTTTCCTGTTGGACAACCGGAATGACCTGGCCCCCAGCCTCCAGACCCTCTAGACACCACCCCATGCTGCCCCAGGTCTTACACAGTGCGTGGAGCAAAGCAGAGACATTCATTCACCTTGACTCCCCAGGGAAGCCTTCCACATTAGATGGTCCAGTCCTACTGGACGCTCGGTTCCTGTTCACATCTTCCAGCAAGTCTTTCCGGTACTCCTGGGGTATCCTGTAATAGACTCGGGTCCTGTCCAAGGCCCTGGCCGCCCACAATCCAGCCCACACATCTGCATCGCTGTTCCCAGCAATGCTGTGGTACACTGTGACAGTGGCTCTAGGGGAGAATGCCAGCAGCCTGGCCACACTTTTGGCTGGACTCTGGCCCAGTGGCCCAGCCTGCAGCTGGAAGGACACGGGTTGCCGGAGTCCCTTACACAGCTCCAGCATGTCTGTGACCATCTGCTCCTGATAGCCACCGCCCAGCATCTCTTCAGGCCAGCCTGGTGCCACGGTCACATGGGGAAAAACTTCAGCCACAGCTGTGAGCAGCTCTCTGCCAGCTATGTGGCCAGGGACCACAAAACTACCGTGTGAGACTGTGGCCCCCACCCACACAGGCCAGGGCAGACGGCCAAGGGTGGAGAGGTATGCTAACGTGGCCAGGGAAGGCCGGAGAGCTGCGGGTTCCACTATGTTCACGTGGATTCCCCAGCGCTTGGGGTGAACAGCTAGGTGCAGCAGACATGACTCCAGTGTCAGGACAGGACCTGGGGTGTGCACGATCAGCACTGGGTTCCCGGCTTCAGGTTCCCGGAGGCCGACGTTGAGTAGGATCATGCCTTCTTTATCTGGAAGAGGCAACCGTGTTTGGAGTTCCTGTCATCATGGGATGACAGTGTTGTTGAAGGGGTAGACATGGGGACATGTCCTGGGGACAAAGAGGAAGTGGTGCCAGCCATTCTTGAGCATGCCAGCCCCATCCCAGGCTCCAAGTGTTTGCTGTGACTGGTGACTCTCAGGCAGACACAACAAATTGCTGGCCTCAGTTCTTGGCCTTCCTAGTGAATCAGAGCTGGACCACCACCCAATCCTCTAGTCACCGTGCGACTGCGGACTCGAGGCTGTTGGTCTAAGATCAGGAGTCCTGCTCTTGACATTACTTCTCCCACTTTGTATCCAGTGTGAGGCTTAATCATGTTGCCATGGCAACAGAGAATCAAGTTACCCACCCAAGCAAATGACAGACCTGTGCGTGGGTTAGCCAGGAGCTTTAGAGCTGCAGGCAGACTCACCAGGGGCAGCAATGACTGCACTTCTCTCACTGCCATTCACTTCCAGATTCAGCCATTCTACCTCCAGACCATCACCCCTGGGCTGCTGGAGAGCAGGGATCAGGCTGCCACCTGTATAGTAGGTTCGCTTCCGGGTGGTGTTCACTGCAGGACCCAAAGTCGCCAAGGTGAAGGGACCACTCTCTACAAATTACCCCGCGCACACCCTGGCTCTCCTGCAGCCTAAGCCTTGTGGCTGTCAGGTCCCCCCTGGGTAGACTCGAAGTCATCGTCTCATGGTCTGACACTCGGCAGAGTCTACTGGGCCAGAAACCAAATGGAGCTAGAGATGGTGGGCCCCAAAGTTTGTCCCCTCCCTCCCCTTCCTGGGCATGGCTCCCTTAATAGGAGCGGAATCTGATGTGACCCCTTGGGATGACTCAAGTGTAGGTGCTCCTAGGCTCAGGGTCAAGAGAGCAAGAGATATGCATAGTGGCACCTGGCACACAAGATGACACTAGTGCTGGTGAGTGGTGTTGTGGAAGCCAGGGTGTGTGTGTGTGTGTGTGTGTGAGAGAGAGAGAGAGAGAGAGAGAGAGTGTGTGTGTGTATGTGTGTGTGAGAGAGAGAGAAAGAGAGAGAGAGAGAAAGAGTAAGAGAGAGTGTGTGTGTGAGAGAGTGTGTGTGAGAGAGAGAGTGTGTGTAAGAGTGTGTGTGTGAGAGTGTGTGTGTGTGAGAGAGAGAGTATGTGTGTGTAAGAGTGTGTGTGAGACAGTGTGTGTGTGAGAGAGAGAGTGTGTGTGTGAGAGAGTGTGTGTGTGAGAGAGTATGTGTGTGTGTGTGTGTGAGAGTATGTGTGTGTGAGAGAGTATGTGTGTGTGTGAGAGTGTGTGTCTCTCTGTGTGTGAGAGTGTGTCTATGTGTGTATGTGTGAGAGTGTGTGTGTGTGAGAGTATGTGTGTGTGAGAGAGAGAGTGTGTGTGTGAGAGAGAGTGTGTGTGTGTGAGAGTATGTGTGTGTGAGAGAGTGTGTGTGTGAGTATGTGTGTGTGAGAGAGTGTGTGTGTGTGTGAGAGAGTGTGTGTCTCTCTGTGTGTGAGTGTGTCTATGTGTGTGTGTGTGAGTGTGTGTGAGAGAGAGAGTGTGTGTGTCAGCTAGGTTGTGATCAGACTGCACTACTCCAAAATCCCTGTAGTTCTGGACCTCCATTTTCCTCTCTACCAACCAGACTCCTGCTCTGTGGATATGGGAAGCTTGGATAACATATTATCCCAGACAAATTCTCAGAATAGTTCCTGTCTCCTGTTCCACCCAGAATATTCCCCTTCTCGACCACCCTTTCTTTGCTCCATGCCCACCCAAGGCTGCCCTGAGTAGAACACAGCCCACACCTCCCCTCCCAGGTCCCCTCTTACAGGCCAGCTGCTTAAACTGCGACAAGACGGGTTCAAAGAGGTCATAGTAGATTTGATGAGCGGCACTGTTGTCCCGGATGAAGAGGAGATCTTCTACTGTCACGGGGTCTGAGGCACCCTGCCACAGTGTCAGGCTGTACCTGGGACCAGAGCGCTGACTCAGGACCCACTGGGGCTGGTAAAGACTCTTGGCTCCACTCCTGGGCTCAGAACCGAATAGTGGAAACACCGGTTCCCTAGCTTCCCACCAGCCAGGATGACGGAGAACAGAGTTCAGAGGGAAGGACAATGTGCTTCCCTGGGATGTTTCTGTGGCCAGAACAAGCCAGAGGTAGAGCACGGGAGGTTGTTAGGCCAGTGGAGCTTAGACAAGATGATCTCTAGGACCCCTCTTGCCATGTTCATCTTGGGTCAGAGCCCAGGATAGGTTTGGGACCAGTAGAGGGGGTTTTACCTCTCAGATTGGCTCAGAAGCCAGCTGAAGTGGGGCCAAGCAGCCCGTGTCATGACAGCCCGCACTGGGAAGGTGACCTTCTGTGGCAGCGCTCCGACCAGCTCCTGCATTGTTTCCACCATGGCTTGGGTGTATGTGCTGTTTGGCAACTGAGGCACATAGAGAGTGGTAAAGCCTGGAGAAATGGTGGCCTTTGGGTACTTCTCCTGGACAAGTGCCAGAAACCTGCAGAGAACAGAGATCCATCTTCTCACTCCACTCTGGTCCCTTTTTGTAGACTCTTGCCAAGGTCTCCTGAGTCTGTGCTTGGAGACTGGTTTGCACACCCTCCTGCTGATATAACCACCCTGTGCGGTCAGGAAGGTCTGGGCTCAGGTCTCTACTCTGCATCTGGAGGTCACGTCAGCCTCTGATTCTGACAATGATCGTCTGTCAGGGCAGCGTCTTTTAAACATCCCCACATGGGCAGAGCGGCTTGAGTGAGACTTGTAAGGTGTGCAGACCTGCACGTTCCCAGATGACTTCCAAAGTTTCAGATTCCTGATTTTTTTCCCCCCGTGAGGAGATGAGTGTGATGCACTTGGGGGGTGGGAGGCAGGAGGATCAGGACATCCTTCATTCCCAGCTACATAGCAGATGCAGGGCTAGCCTAGGCTACGTGAAACTGTCTCAAAGCAATAAATCGAAAGGAATAATTTGAATTTTGTTCTGATGCAAATTTTCAATAAGAAAGTAATGTCACCTACTGCCCAGCCTCCAGATATATAAATCAGTGCCCCTTGGAGAGAAGCCTTATCTGTCTTGGGCCCTAACCATTTTTCAATTATATCTCATTTTGAGAATCATAGTAAATATTGGCTGGGCAGATAGAGGTGCCTACAGAGCACAAAACTAGGAGGAAAAGAAAGGCCTATGGGACCCTTTGCTCTGCCATTTTGTAGACTAGACAGGCTACTTAACCTTCCAAAGATTTCTGTACTTAACAAGATGAATAGGACTAACCGCTACCTCATTCTCTAAAGAGTTCTGCTGTTTTCTGCAAATAAAATGCTTGAAACCCTCCCTGGGGTACAATAACCAGTCAATAGAATGCTTCTGTCACTGAATTTTCACATCTGAAAAATGGGGAGAAGAAAAAAACCATCCAAGCCTGCCAGGGGTTGGGTCTTTTGGAGAACTGGGGAGGGAGCTGTCGCTTTACAACTTTCTAGTAGACCAAGTCCCATGCGTGTCACTGGGGAGACAGAATATGGTCACCATGGAGCAAGAATGGCTATCACATAAGTCGGCAGAAATGGTCCAACTGAATCAGGCCGAGGGGCCGAGTCTTCAGGACCCTGGGATGCTAGTGACACTTCTAAAAGTGGCAGGGATTGGGAAAAGGCTCAGTAGAGCAAGGAGGAAAACTCAGGTGTAGCAGAGATGGAAAGGATCAGGAGGTCAGGTCCGGCAGGAACAACATGCACAGTTCAAGGCTGTGCAGGGCTACATGAGAACTTGTCTCAATCCTGTCTCCCACAAAAGAGGTACAAAAACAATCAGCAAAAACCACCACCACCAACAACCACCACAACAAATCCAAGAGACAGTGGCCCATAACTGTAAATCTGGCACCAGGAGATAAAAGCAAGAGGATCCCGCAAGTATGAGGCCAGCCTGATCCTTACAATGGGTTCCAGGCCAGCAAGATCTACATAAATCCGTGTCTTAAAAACACATAAAGAGATGAGGCCTGAGAGATGACTCAGGTTAAGAGCACTGGCTATTTTTCCAAGGACACAGGTTCAATTCCCAGCACCACATGGCAGCTTATAGCTCTCTCTACCTCCAGTTCTAGGGACCCAACACCCTCACACAGATATACACACAGACAAAACCCATAAATGCCCATAAAATAAATTGTTAAACACACACAAAGGGGGCAGGCATCCAAGATAAGAGAGGACCCGGACAAGCATATACAAAGGTGGCTGGTGAGAAGGCTCAGCAAGTAAAAGTGCTTGCCACTGAGACTGATAACCTGAGATCAAGCCCCAGGACCTACGTGCTGAAATGAGAAAACCAAGTCCTTCATCTCTGACTTCTACACTATCGCTGCAGCACACAGGCAGAAATACCCACAAAACAAAGGAAAAGGCTCAGAGGTGAGGTCTCATGGCGGGCCTGGCAAATGCTACAAAGGTCTCCCAAGGTGCCTTTCCATGCTCAGTGCTTACGGAAAAGGGCTGGACTCAGCTGGGGAGAGGGTGGGCACTCACTGGGTAGCATTGACCTCAATTGAGATGGGCACATTGGGGCCCTTCAGGATGTCAGCATTGATCCACACTGGTCTCCGAACTCTGCCAGCCTCAGTCAGCTGTCGAAGGAGGTCCAGGGAGGGGCCTACAGCCTTGAGACTCTTGAAGTCCAGTTTGATGCCTGCAGGAAAGGGGCAAACAACGGGGAACTGGGCGTCAGCTTGCTGGGTAGAAAGAGCAGGGAACGGTGGTTGGGCAGTTTGAGGCAGGGAGAGCCAACATTGAGAAGAAGGGCCCCCTCTTCATCTTAGGTAGGCAGGAGCAAAAGCCAGCTGAAGGCCTCGGCTGGTGCAGGAAGACTCGGGTAAAAAGGGGCTTCAGTTTCTGGGCAAGGCAGACTCTGGGACCCTGAACTACAACAGCCCATGAGGAGTCCAGTAGCCCCCCAGGAAGGAATGTCTGAGAGGTTGACTAGATAGCAAAGGGACCCAGTGTGAATGAATGTCCATCTTAACTGTGGAGACACGAGGCTTCCAAGTTAGAGATCCTGAAAGCTATGCCAGGCTAAGGGGAGCCTTGAAGGGTTAAATGGAGGGTCCTAGATGTATGTGGCAGTTAGATGACACTGCCTGCATGAGAAATGATGTGACTATAACTGGAGTTATAGCCAGGAGGGACAGCTGTTGGGCAGATGAGGAGGATGAAGAGGATAAGGTTTTAGGGCAAGGCCTAGATCCAGACTGGAAAGGGGAGTTGGAGGAAACAGGGTTTGGCTCTGAACACATTATATCCAGTTCTGCAGACCCACGAGGGACACTTTGATGTTGTCTGGCTCTTTGCACTTTATTCGAGCTTCCATGTCCCTGCTTCACCCATGGGTTCTGGAGAGCACATTTCCTCTTGCCCACCTCGCATAGCTCCCCAAACCTGAGTGGTAGAAACCTGGGGAGTGGGGAGCTCAGGGTGGGCTCTGGCTTCATTGCACCCTAGGGAAATCCCTATTTAAGGACAGAGGTCTGGGGGCCGGTCGGGCTGGGAGAGGAATGACTTACCCTTCTGAGATGAGGCCAGTACAGCTTCCAGCCAGTCCTGCAGGGTATTGTCACTGTAGACGGCTGGCGGGTGGGCCATAATGGGCACCTCCGTCTCGTTGACTGTGTTGAACCCTTCTACAGTGACATCTGCTTCTAAGACCATGACATCACCTATTTATAAGAGGCAGGACTCAATCAAAGCTGTAAAATATTTTATCTGTTTGTTCTGTGTCCTCATTCACCACGGCTAATGGGTAGCGGTCAGAAGACAACGTGCAAGAGTCGGATCTCCAGCTGTGCGGGTCCTGGAGCTCACACTCCCTCACACTCGAATCGCCAGGCCTGGTGACACTTGCTTTTACCCGATGACCATACAGAGGCCTCTCAATCAGTACCTTTTTTTTTTTTTTTTTTTTTTTTTTTTTTTAAATAAAATGAATCTCTGGCTGGTCTGGAATTCATATTTAGCCCAGACTGGCCTCCTATTCAGAGATCTCCCCTGACTTCTGAGTGGGAGGCACCAGGCCTGACCTGCCTTAGTGTATTGATTATGTTTTATCCCCCTGAATAGAACTTAGGTCAGGACCATCTGAAAGCCACTACTGCCAACTTACTGTGCAGAATGGTGGTTTTGGCTGGTGCTCCTGCCTACACTTGTCTACCAGCTGTGTTCTCACTAGCAACTAAGACATTGCTTTTATCTACTAACTTCTTACAGTTAACTCAGGCCTTTGGCACCAACTTTAACGTGCCCAGCCAACATGCAACCATGAAATTGTAGGCTTTAATCTCAAATTTGGAGCGGAGCTTGAGAGCCTCGTCTGTCAGGTGCTCCCCAGTTAGTCCTCCATTCTGGGGCCTTGGCTGAAACCATCTCTTCATAAGGGGACACAGCTCTCCTGAGTTCTCCCTCTACGGTAGTGGAGCTGGCTAACACCTGGAGCACTTTAGAGATGAATGTGGGCAAAGAAAAGGCAGCACTGGTGTGCTGATTTATACCTGTGTCCAAGTAATTTGTTCAAGATGGCAGGGCAGACTGTGCTATAAGTCTGAGGCCCGTAAGTTCAAGTTCTGCCCGGGCCAAATGCTGAGATCTTGTCTAAAAATTAACACAGCAAACTCAAGCGAGACAGCCCATCTAGTATCTCTGAGAATTTTTAATTTTATGTGCTGAAGTGACCTCCTACATGTATGTGCACGTACGTACCTGATGCCAATGGAGAGGTGGAAGACACAGAGAGCCTCTGATCCCTTGGGACTGGGATGATAGACAGCTTTGAGCTGCCATGTGGGTGCTGGGAACTGAACCCAGCCCACTGCAAAAGCAGCAGGAGCGTTTAAACCCTGAACCTTCCCCCCAGCTCTTGTGCCTGAGAATTTTATCAGGCTTCTTTAAAATTCGGGGGCTAGGTTTTTAGGAGGGAGAATGAAGTCAAATATAGGCTGTTGCTGACACTGATTTTGTTTGTTTCCCGGGACAGTCTTACTCTATTGCCCTGGGTAGCCTGGAACATACTGGGTGGTTCAGGCTGGCCTCTACCTCCTAAATTCTGGCATTATGCGTAACATAACTCATGTCCAGCATCTTCTGCTTTTGAGATGGCCTTGTTTTGTGGCCCAGGCTGGCCTAGAACTCGGATCTTTTCCGTCAGCACCCCAGGGCCAGGATCACAGGAATGAGGGGGTATGTCATCCATCCTATCCCTGCACTATTATAGTCTGTGTTTTGGAGTTGAATTACTGTTCCCATTAGTGAGAGGGTGCAAGTCCCAGGCCTCAGAGTGCCGCCAAGGACCTCAAAACCCAATGTGAGCCCTGAAGGCTCATGGATGTCATGAAAAGAACTTTATTTTTGTGACTCAAACACAGAGTTGTTTTCTCTTTCTCCAAGACAGGGCTTGCCCATGTAGTCCTCACTGCCCTGGAACTCACTCTATAGACCAGGCTGGCCTCAAACCTCCTGAATGCTGGAATTAAAGGCATGCACCACCATTACCCTGTCCAAAGATGTTTTTAAAGGCGTTTTTAATCTACTTTTATTTTATGTGTATGAGTGTTTTGTCTACATGTATACATGTGTGACATGTGTGTGCCTAGTGCCTCCAGAGACCAGAAGGCATTGGATCTCCTGGAACTGGTATAACATACAAGTATGAATCGTCTTGTGAGTGTTGGGAATCAAACCCAGGTTTACTCTGAGCAGCAAGTACTCTTAATCTGAGACGTCTCTTCAGCCTCTATAAATGTCTTAACTTTTGCCTACTTGGGCATACAGTGCTTAGGGACCATGGTTTTGGGACATAGAGATCTAGGCTTGAGAGGGATACCTTGAAGCTATTGGTGTGGTTCAAGCTAGGTGGGGTGGTACACACTTGGAACCTGGGGGCAGGGAGTTCAATGCTAAGCTGGGTGTGGTGGCACACGCCTTTGATCCCAGCACTAGGGAGGCAGAAGCAGGTGGTTCTTTGTGAGTTCAAGGCCAGCCTGGTATATACAGTGAGTTCCAGGACAGCCAGGGCTACACAAAAAAACCTTGTCTAACCTAACTTGACTTCAATGCTAGCCTAAAGAATGGGGTTTACTGAGGATGCAACTCATTGGTGGAGTGCCTGAACAGCATACTAAGGCCTTGGAATTAACCTGCAACATTGCCAAAATAAGATCATTTCAAGGGAGTCATGGTTTATGTCTGTCATCTTAGCAGGGACCCTGTCATTGCTCCGTGAAGGGGATGAAGACAGATACTGTGCTCGCAACCTGACTGGCCTCCCTGAGATGGCCGCTTACATGCCCTGTCTTCCTGGAAGTGTCCCTCCTTTAGTACAGAATGTTGTGGACTTTCTAGAGGCTGGACTTGGGGCTGACCGGGGAAGTGAGGGGAGCTTGGATCCTTGGGATGGCGCCCTCCAGAGGGCAGGAAGTGTGCAGCTACCAAGCTCTCTGGTCACCCGCCATTGACCCAGGTGAGCATGGTGGTTAAATGGGCAGACTCTAAATCCACACACCTGAAAGCTGTGTGACACAAGCCAGATTACCCGACCTCTCTGTGCTTCTTTCCTCGTCTGGGAGAATTAAATAGTAACGTAGCCCAAGTTAGGCATTCACTAAGTGTTAATTATTATTTACACGTACCCAGGGTAACCCAGGACCATCTGGTGTACTTCTGCTGTCTCAACACAATTACTACTAATGACCTTGCTTGCTTATACAAGCACGCCCCAGTTTGGATGACAAATGACTCACCGCCAGCCCAGGAGGAGAGGCCACTAGCCTGGAATCTGTGCTGGTACTCCCTCATCCCACCCCAGGGTCTCTTTTAGCCCAGGCTAGGCGTGATCCAGGATGACCCCCGAAGTCTTCATCATCCTTCTTCTCTCAGTGCAGGGATTACGGGTGTGACCCACCGTGCCTGGTCAGAATCATAGCCAGTATAGATGTGAACTTTCTGCGCTGCCTCCACCCTGGTTCCCGCTGTCTAGTCTACCCTAGCTCTGCCAGCTTCCTCAGAGGCCTTCCCAATGGGGGCCTGGCAACAGGACACTGCTGAGGGTGGGTGGGATCCTGATGGCTCCTTCTAGTACTTGGGGTGAAGCTAGGTGGTGGGTTCTCTTGGGATCCCCTCAAGCTTTACCCCCTACTTCTCTCTGACCTGGCTCCTTTCTCAGGGTAAAGGGCTTTCTGTTCTGGTGTGTGTGTGTTTGTGCACGGGCGTGCATGTGTGGCAGAAGCTCACCCTTCTCCAGTGAGAAATTCTCAGCACAGAGAAAAAGGAAGAGTCTTTAGTTAGTTAGTGTGCACTTGTAGCCCTATGGTTTAAAGGCCCAGGCCTGATCAGAACTATTTTGTAGCTTGTATAGCAACAGGCACTGTCACCCTCTTGTCCCTGCAACCATTGACCATCCCAGAGTGGTCTTTTCATCCCTACCCCCAAGGATAATTTTCCCGGAGCTGTGCAGGTTTCCCACAAACTAAACACTGCAGGCTCCTGGTTACGACAGTGTCATCTTTGGCCAACAGGATTTGCTGTCCATGCTTTTCTTCAGAGAAAGAGGGGGCTGGCAGGTGTAAGAAACAGAAGTAGGAGCTCAGTGGTACCACTGTAGTTTCAGATAGGGGACATTTCTCTTCCCTGTGTCACGCAGTGTCTCCTGGGTAAGCTCGAGAGGCATGGTTGATGCCAAAGCTTTGCTATTTCTTCCTCTCCTGCATTCCTGGCCACCAGGGCTCAGCGGCTGGAAGACACAGCTGAAGTTGTGGTGGCCTGCGGCTCTCCCGGCCTGGCCTGGCTTTTCCCACTTGTCATTTACTCACTCATCTAGTGAATTTTGAGGCCACATGTCAAGCCCGCTGTATGGCCAGAGCAAACGCCGTAGTCTGATGGCCGGGCCACCTTCACTTCCGACCTGTGTGACCCTGGATGATACTCCAGGGTACTTATCTGAAACCAGGTCTCCCTCCTTTCTCCTCCTCCCATTTCTTTCTGACACGGTCTCAGTATGTAGCCCATGCCAACCTGGAACTGGTGATCCTCCTGCCTCAGCTTCCTGTCTTGGGTTACAGGTCAGCAAGAAAATTTTTCCTGAGTGGTGGTTCTCATGAGGTCCTAAACAACAGTGGTCCAGGAACTCTCAGGCCACGCCCACAATGCTGAATGGGGGATCTGAAATCCTGAAGCAAACGTAAGCTAGGGACCATTACCCCAGTCCTCCATGACTTTTCAACAGCCACAAAGAGATTGTTTCCCTGTGATCAACCCAGAGACTCAGATCACAGACCTTGGGGCCTATGTTGGCTTCATCTCTCTCTGACAGCAGAACCTAAGTCACCTAATTTCTCTGAGCTTCAGGTTTGCTCCCATGAGTGATTTTCATGAGCAGATTGCAGGGGTTCCAGGGGATCTCCTTGCAGTGCGAGGGGCGTGTGTGCCTGTCACTGACAAGGACACCGGGATTGTTTTGATGCAGACTCTGTGGAGATGCTCAGGTGTCCTTCACAGCCTGTTTCAGAAACACTGGCTGTCAAGTTCAGAACATCTCTGGCTTCTTAGTCCTGGGGGTCAAAGTCCTCCTCAGCAAGGGCCAGCAGTCCCTGACAGGCTGAGGGAGGGCTGTTGGCGTGAATGCAGTCTAGTGTTAGCACTTAGCCCATAGCCCTGTTCCCTCAGGGAGACTGGCAGGCATATGAAAATAGCCTCCATAGAGTTGCCATAACCACAGTGTCAACTGTCCCCTGACCCCAAGCAGGATGGCTGGACTTACTGCTTAGGGCGGCCTCCATGTCTTTCTTGCTGTTGGCTGCATGGTACCAGGTGATCAGGAGGCCATCCCGGTGGCTGATCTGGCCTGTGCTCAGCATGTAGTCCAGCATGTCAGCATCAGGACGGCAAACTGCACCATTCTTACAGCCTGGAACGAATGCCAAGGGGTTGTAATCGTCATCTCTTGCTCAGCTCAGGATGCTCAGCCGTATCATCCTGAATCTAGCATTCAGTTGGTAGACAGACAGCAGGACCCACAGCCCCTGGTGTAGTAAGGTACAGGGAGTCTAGCCTGGTGGTACAGCAGTTGTGAGGCCACGCAAGGCCAGAGGGTTGGCAGTAGTCTGAGACCAGCCAGGACTACATACATAGTAAGCTTTAGCTCTTTCATATGCTTTGCTTGTTGTGGCATATGCACATCTGTCATTCCATCACTAGGGTGGGTAAGGCAGGGCAATCAGAAGTTCAAAGTTGGGACTGGAGAGATGGCTCTTCCAGAGGTCCTGAGTTCAATTCCCAGCAATCTCATGGTGGCTCACAACCATCTATAATGAGATCTGAAGGTGTCTGAAGACAGCTACAGTATACTTACATATAATATGTAAATAAATCTTTAAAAAAGTTCAAGGCTGTCCTTGGATACAAAGGGGGCTGGGGACCAGTCTGCGATACACATGAGTTCTTGTCTCAAAAAGTCAGACAAGGTCTGTGGAGATGGCTCCACAGGGCACTTACCTCCAGAAGGCCTGAGTTTAATCAGGGAACCCCACATGGTGGGAGGGAGGAAACTTACTCCCACACACTGTCCATTCACACACACACACACACACACACACACACACACACACACAGAGAGAGAGAGAGAGAGAGAGAGAGAGAGAGACAGAGACAGAGACAGAGATAGAGACAGACAGACACACACACAGATACACACACACACACACACACAGAGACAGAGACAGAGATAGAGACAGACAGACAGACACACACACACACACACAGAGAGAGAGAGAGAGAGAGAGGGAGAGGGAGACAGAGATAGAGACAGACAGACACACACACAGATACACATACAGAGAGAGACAGAGACAAAGACACACACAAAGACAGACAGACAGAGAGCACACAGAAGACAGAGAGCTGTATGGCGGCTTCCTGGGCCACGGAGATCTTCTTGTTGGCCTTGGATCATCAGGAAAGGGAACACTTAAGAGAACAGGGCCTGATTCTGGACTGATGATTTTGGACTGAAAGAACAGTGAAGGCTTAGCCATAAGAAAGAATGTTTGTACAAAGGAATCTATTGCCTGGTCCTCATTGAGGAAGGAAAGTTATCTCCAGTGGAGGGCTGGGTCTGTGTGAGGCATGCTACCATGGGAGTTTAGGAAAAGCTTTCCGGCTGCAAAGAACAGAGACTGGTAAGAGCTCACTAGAGACAGAGCCCTGCGTGGATCTGGGAGAGAACCCTGGGGTGCTAAGGGCAGTGCTGATGGAAGACAGGGGAAGGGTGGAGAGCAGAGCCCCCAAATCAGGATAGACTCAGGATTGAGGCACAGGCTTAGGGAGAGTCTGTTCCTGGAAGGCTGGAACAGCCTTTTATCAAGGAAAGATTGCAGAGACCAACAGGTGTGTAGGAAGAGTGACAAGGCTTCTCAGTGCTCACAAAGTCTCCAAGAAGCAATGTCCTTCCAAAAGCACAGGAGGTCTCGGCTGAAGGCTAAGATTCGGTGAGCAGGTTAAGTCAACAGCACCTTCTGCTCTGCACTTGGTAGGCTGAAGTATCAAAGCAGAATAGAGTTGGCGACATAGGCAGAGCTCGGTGAGGTAAGAGATGAGAAGGTCGGTGCCTGGAGCAGAGAGGACCTACCTGGTTGGGTGCCCTGATGCAGGGTTAGGCCCAGGATCACCAAAACGGCCAAGACCAATGTCACAATGGTGCTGCCAGCAAGGATCCACTTAGCCTGGGTGCTGGAGCAGCACTTCTTGCAGGACATCGTGATGCTCACTCAAGAGAGTTCCCCTCAGGACCCCACAGCCACAGTCCCCTGGGCTCCCTGCAGCTGAGATCTGGTGGGAGGCCCGGAGCCTGCAGAGTATTTAACTCAGGTCTGGCCACTCCCGCTGCCTGGGTGGAGAGAGCTCAGAAACCCTGCCCTCCTCCTCGCCCTCATTTTCCTCTCCCATGGCAGATCTTATCAGCTAAGCAGAAAATCTGCCACCTCCCAAATGAACTTGGAGCACATCAGGAAGCAGTGGAGGACTGGATACAGCCCCGACCCCTGTGCAAGGGGGGACCTATTCCAGCCTGGGTTTCATGGTGGTCTAGAGCAAGCCAGAGTGTCCACCCTGGCCTTGTTTTATCCCTGTGTGAAAGTAAGCAGTGGAACTTGGCCATCTCTTTACTCCTCAGTCTAGAGCTGCTCCAGGGAATCCCTAGGGTTGGTGACAAGAGCAGATTAGATCTGCCCTAGGGACATGAGTTTCCTTTTATCTGAGATGGTGGCTGATAGCCTGGGGTGGAATGGGACTTGATAGCCCTGGCGGGTGAACCTGTGCAAGTGCCTGCCTCCTCTGAAGCAGGGGCAGGGCTAAGGCAGGGCTAAGGCAGAGAGGGTTCTAGAGGCAGTGGAGGAAAGAAGTTAGGGACTTAGGGAACATAGAGGAGTCAAAAAGCCAGCTTTGAGAGTGTGCAAAGGAAGTTCAGCTTAGAGGTTAGGAGACAGCAGTGTGACAGGGGACAAATGAGTGGGTGAGGGGCTCTCTCGGTATTGCCAATAACAACAAATGAAATGTAGTTTTTGCTTTTCTTCCCCACCCCCATTTCCTCCAGGGTTTCTCTGTGTAAGATCCCTGCCTGTCCTGGAGTTGCTCTTAGACCAGGCTGTCCTTGAACTCACATAGATCCACCTTCCTCTGCCTCCCAAGTGCTGAGATTAAAGGTGTGTACCATCACCGCCAGCCAGATGTACTTATGTTTATTGTATGAGATCTGTTTGACACTGGTCTGACAGTCACTGTGAAGGTCCTAAAAAGGCATCAGATTGCCAGGAACTGTAGTTATAGGTGGCTATAAGCCACCAGGTGGGTGCTGGGAATTGAACCTGGGTCCTCTGCAAGAACAGCCAGTGCTCTTAACCACTGAGATATTTCTTCAGCCCCCTTTAATTTTTGAGACAGAACTCTTATGCAGACCACACTGGTTTGAACTTACTTTAGATTCTCAAGAGCTAGGATGATAGATGTGAGGCTTCAAGCTTGGATTAACACTTAATTCTTCAGGAGAGCCCTTCATGTTCAGAAGTGTAGATTATATGGTAGAGACTGGAGTTCAAGGCCATCCTCAGCTACATAGCAAGTTTGAGGCTATCCCGGAAACCATGCGACTCGGTTTCAAAAATTAAACCTAAAAGTTCTGGAACTCTCAACAGTAGAGCATTTGCCGTGTGTGTGTGTGTGTGTGTGTGTGTGTGTGTGTGTGTGTGTGTGTGCAATCTCCAGTACTGGGGAAACAAAAGATACCTGGAGACAAGTAGGGCTCTCATAATGTTCTGTTTCTTTATTCTTTTGCATATATATGGTAGGTGCATATATCTGATTAAACCTTTTCTCACACTTTAAAAAAAAAAAGAAGAAGAAGAGGAGGACGTGTTTGCCCTACAGAACATCAGCTGTAAACCTGGACAAGGGCTGGGGCTCCCATGATCATGAAGACATGATTTACTATTTAAAAAAAAAAAAGGTTTTCTGGGGCTATAGTTTAGTGGTAGACCACTTGTCTAGCATGTAGTAAGTTCTGGGATAAATTCCCAGGCTTGTAAACAAATGAAAAATGAAGACTTTACAGAGCTAAACCTGGTAGTGTACGCCTGTAACCATAGCTACCAGGAAGGCTGAGATGCATGATCACAAGTTCATGGCCCATGTGGGCTACAGAGTGAGTTCAGGTCCAATCCGGGCAACTTAGACTTTGTTCCAGAATACAAAGTAAAAGGAGGGTGGAGGAGCAGCTCAGAGGCCACACTTCTCCTGGTGTGCAAGCTCACTCCAGCTGCATCCTGAGAACTATGATGGCTCAGCGGTTAGGAGCACCGAATGCTCTTCCAAAGGTCCTGAGTTCAAATCCCAGCAACCACATGGTGGCTCACAACCATCTGTCATGGGATCCAATGCCCTCTTCTGGTGTGTCTGAAGACAGTGACAGTGTACTTACATATAAAATAAATAGTTAAATATTTTAAAAAATTAGGAAAAGTAGGAAACCACATATTCTATGGCAAATATAAATGAGCATGGCTTGGGAACATGGGTTCAAGTTTCCCTACGTGAAAAAGGCTGTTTGGATTTTGGGAATGGCAGAAAGGATATCACCATATTTATAGAGCACAGTGAGGCTGGAGCAATGTAGGGCCCGGGGTAGATTGATTGATTGATATTGATTGATTGATTGATTGATTGATTTAATGTATATGAGTACACTGTAGCTGCCTTCAGACACACCAGAAGAGGGCATCAGATTCCATTACAGATGGTTGTGAGCCACCATGTGCTTGCTGGGAATTGAACTCAGGACCTCTGGAAGAGCAGTTGGTGCTCTTAACTGCTGAGCCATTTCTCCAGCTCAATAGATATTTCTTAATTCCAAGTGCAAAATAAAGGGACTGCCTTACTTTAATGGATTAAGGGAGTAGTCTCTGAGTAGAGGTACAGCCTTCCCAGATGGGGAATGTCTGTGAGGCTACTATGTGCTAGTTTATTGAAGCACTAGATACGATATGTAGCCATAAATCAGGAAACTGCATCTCCTGTCTGGCTTCACCTGGTGTCTCCTGTGTTCACAGCTGAGAACTTACCCTCTGTGCTAGGGGTGGGAGGGAAGTTGCAGATGTGGCTGATCTCACAGTGACAGCACCTGTACCCTGACAGGAAGAACCTCCGTTTTTTGTAGTTCTTAGGATTGGACCTGGGGCCGCACACATGCTAGGCAAACTCTCTACTATAGAACTTAGCGCTGAGCTCTCCTTTTACCGTCTGAGACATCATCTCACTGAGGTGCCAAAATGACCTTAGTGAGATAGCATCTGGTCACCTTGACTCTTCTGAAGACCATTCAACATGTAATCTTCCTGTCTCAGCCTCCTGGGTAGCTAGGATTGCAGGCATTTGTGTCTAGGGGCATAAATACACCTTATAGATCATACTGGCCTTGAACTCATAATCTTCCTAGCTCTGCCTCTTATAGTGTTGGGGCTATAGGGGTGTGATTCAGCTGAAGAAGGACTCTATTGTTTTACGTGTGAAGGCATTTTGTCCACAGCTATGTCAACGCCCTATGTGCATGACTGGTGCCCAAGGAAGCAAGTACTGGGTACCTCTGGAATTTGTTACAAATCATTGTCCACCACTGTATGGGTGCCGGGAATCAAACCTCGATCCTCCAGAGAAGCAGTCAGTGCAGCCAGCCACCTCTCCAGTCCCAGGAAGCAGTTTTCTAGGCAAGAGAAAGCCTAGCCATGTTTCTAGGCTATGGGACAGGAGGAGAACTTCTGGCTGATACCAGCTCTCCAAGCAATGGAAGGGAACAAAGGAGCTGGGCCTAAATACGGGTAGCAGCAGGAAGAAGGCAGGGCTGAAGTCAGGCAGGAAGAGTGAGTCTAAGGTAGACAGAAGAACATTCAAGAGTTCCAATCAGGAGCCTGTGAGAGGTTCGGCTAGTAAAGGCATGACCTGTGTTTGATCCCTGGGACCCACGTGGTAGAAGAGAGAATGGGTTGCAGCAAGTCTGACCTCCATATGCTGGAGTCATGTGTATTATAAAGAGCACACACATGCGCACACACAGAATAAATGTTAAACCAATGCCTGTCATTCAATGACGGGAGCTGAGGATGCTGAGGACATTGAGACAGTCTGATGAGATCAGTCCTTGGACAGCAAGTCTCTGAACAAATGTCTCATAGCTAAGAATACCAAGATTTGGGCTGGAGAGATGGCTCAGTGGTTAAGAGTACTGACTTCCAGAGGTCCTGAGTTCAATTCCCAGCAACCACATGGTGGCTCACAACCATCTGTAATGAGATCCAATGCCCTTTTCTGGTGTGTCTAAAGACAGCTGTGGTGTACTCAAATACATAAATAAATCTTTAAAAAAAATACCAAGATTCATTGACTTGAGTCCAAACAAGAACACAATCTCAGGCATAGTTTCACTCTTGTTTTGTGAGGTGCCTTCAAAGTCTTTCTGTCTTTTCCTAATCATTTACTTACTGCTCATTATTAAAACCATGTTCTTGGAAGAGAAAGACATGGGGCCTTACTCTCCTCACCACAGAATCTAGTCACATACGGTGTGTATCTCTGGGCTCTGTCCTCCACCCCACCCCAAGCTACACGTTATCTATCAGTCCTTGGATGAAGCAAGGTGGGGCAGGGAAAAGATCAAGGACTTGATCTTTTGACCTTTCTCATCAAAGATTGCCTGGCTCCAAAGCACTTGTCACCCCAAGATAAACAGGGGTATAAGGTCACTGGAGATGTTCTAGGGTTCTTTGAAGGCCCCCTGACAATCAGCCTTCCTTTGAGTCAGTAGTAGTGGGGTTCTGAAGACACATCTCTCTTTCTAAAGATTCCTTTGCTCCTCTGCATTGTGTGGGCAGAAGCAGGAGTCTTATTGGCCAGGGGACTTCCGGATCATGGTGACCTCACAAAGACTATAATCCCGGCCTGGGCTGTGGGGAGCCCAGGTAAGCTGAAGGGTGGCTTTGGGACAGTGCCAAGGGTAGGGTCAGCCTTCACAGCCTTCCAAGGCAGTCACTACCTAGACCCCACCCTGTTAGGTAAAAGTCTCCCTGTCTGGTCTAATTCCACAGTTCTTTGGATTAAAGTTGAATTTTCTGTTGCCATGTGGATGCCCCAGGTGGAGGTAACACACCAGCTGCTCAAGGCTCACAGAAAGCCATTTGTCTCGAGAGTGGAGTGTGGGAGAACAGGGGAGGTGAGGGGAAAGAGAATAAGAAGAGCCAAAGGGGATGCCACAGACCAGGGGTGGGGTGTGTGCGTGCAGAGGCCCTGGGGCCAGAGCTGCTTCTTTGCTCGTCCAGGGAAGGATGGGATGTGGATGGACATTTGTGGAAGGCAGGGTTTGTCCCAAGTGGCAGAGGAAATGGGGTGATAATCCAGAAGGTGCTTTTCCCACTAAGGAATCCCTAGAAATCTCTACGGTACTGTCGGGATTGAGATGGGGAGTGAGGGTTGAGAAGCAACACAAATCACCAGCTCCCTGAACAGTCCCAATTAATATATAGGTAAATAAGGGCAGTAACATCTATTTTGAAGAACTGTTCATTCATTCATTCATTCATTCATTCATTCATTCATTCATTCTCTCCGAAATGCTTTCCGAATACCTGCTCTGTGCCAGGCAGTGTTGTGTTACGGGAAAACCAGGAGTAACAAGATAGGCCCCCAGTTCGTTTTCTAGGATGGAGACATTAGAAAACAGAGATCCACCTCCAAAGAGGGACTGATCGTGGAAGAGGGTTCCTCGAGAGCATTTGGGATCTCAGGAGGATTATCTGGCGGAGGGAAGCACCGGGCTGGTCTGAAATGTGACGGTGTTAAGCATGAGGCAGATGAAGCACTTGAAGGTGAAATGAGGAGCTGAGGGGTCTCATGGGAAGGAGAAAGACATTGGATGTTTCTGTGGCAAGAGAGAAGCCAACACACTGAGACACCAGAGAAGTTGAGAATAGCTGAAATGTGGGCTTAAGGCCGGGGGCTGGAGAGATGGAATTCCCTGTTCTGAAGGCCCTGCTGAAAGAAACCCAGAGACCCATGTGCAGACTCCTCCCTGCCATCAAAGTGCTGCTCACCCGTAGGTAATAATACCATCCTGTCTGGTTGCTATCACGATGTTTTCTTTGAAAATGGTAGCTGGGTGATGCAAACTTTCAATCTCAACTCTCAGTTGCTCAGGCAGGGGGATTATCAGTTTAAAAACCATCTAGGATACATAGTAGTTTTAAAGGCAGCCTAGATTGCATTGTGAAACCCTGTCTCAAAAAAAAAAAAATATCAAACCAACTAAACAAACAAAAAAATAAAGCAGCAACATTCTTTTAGTTGTTGTCTTTAGTGTTTTTGGTATGAACTTCTTTAGGCTTGCCCCCTCTTTATGAGTCTAAGATTGTGTATCGTTTATTTGGAATATTTTCAGCTATTATTACTTAGAATACTTCTCAATGTCCTTTCTCCTCCTGAGACTCTGAGTGTAGGATGCTAGATACTTTGTTATTGACCTCAAGAGTCTGCTGTTTCCCCTGTGGCTTATATTAAGTGAACTTTTTATTTTATATTTCTTATAGATTATTGTTTATTGAGAAACAGGCTCATTATTTAGTCCTACCTGGTCTGGAACTCTCTAGTAGAGAAGATTGGCCCCAAACTTACTGATATCTGCCCGCCTCTTGCTCCTGAGGGCTGGGTGTGCACCACCGTGACCTGCTGCTTTGTTTTATTTTGTATGTGTGTATGCGTATGTGCATATAAGTTTACTATGTGCATATCTGGTGCCTGTGGAAGCTGGTTGAGGGAGTCAGATCTCCTGAGATTGGAGTTAAAGATGGGTGTGGGCTGTCATGTGGATCTGGGAAGCAAATATGGGTCCTCTGAAGAGCAGTCAGTACTCTTGTCAAGCCATGGCTCCAGTTCCCAGACTCGTTGTTTGTTTGTTTGTTTGAGGCATGGAATCCAGGAACTTGCTATGTATTAGAGAGTGACAATCTGGTCCCTGTGCATTTCCATTCTTCAGCGCAGGAATGCAGACCTGCCCCTTCATGCCTTGGTGGATTATGCAGATTTTAGTGATTTGTCCTTGGATTCAGGATTCCGTCTTCAGTCTCAATGTACTACTGAGTTCATCAGACAAGCTTTTCAAAATTCGGTTACTGGGGAGGAAGAAGTGGGAGGCAATGCTTAGAGGGTGTGTTTCAGTGATACTGGAAGAACACAGCTAAGGAGATGCATGGTGTATTTAATTTTATTTCTTTGCTTGAGATAGGGTCATATCATAGGTTAGCCTGGAACACATTATATAGCTCAGGCTGGATGCAAACTCATGGTACCTCTACTTTTGCCTTGCTAGTATAGGTGTGAGCCACCATGCCTGACTTTATTGTTGTTTGCAATAAGGTCTCTGTAGCCTAGGATGGCCTTGAACTTATAATCTTCTGTTATCCTCCTAAGCATTGAAATCACAGTGCCTATCACTACACCAAGCTCTAAGAAGCTAGATCTTATATGAAGTTTTGGTTGTTTTCAGACAAGTTCTCTCTATGTAGCCCAGCCTGTTTAGGGACTCACTGGGTACTACAGGTTGGCTTTGAACTCAAGATGATCCCTCTACCTTGGCTTACTAGTTCTGGGATTATAGGTGTGCCCTAATATGCCCAGCTAGTAAATGTTTACACCCACACACTCATATAGAGATTGCTGAAACAGAAACATTCTTGAAGGATATGTTAAGTACTTTGGTTGTGGTGATGGTATTACATACACATGCATATATCTAAATTCATCAAAATACGTACATTAAGCAGACACCATGTTTTTTTTTAAAAAATAGAATTTATTTATTTCATGTATATGAGTACACTGTAGCTATCTTCAGACACACCAGAAGAGGGCATCAGATCCCATTACAGATGGTTGTGAGCCACCATGTGGTTGCTGGGAATTGAACTCAGGACTTTTGGAAGAATAGTCAGTGCTCTTAACCACTGACCCATCTTTCCAGCACCATCCATGTTTCTTTTTGTAATGCAAGGTCTTGTGTAACCCATACTGGCTTTGAAGTCCAATCTTCCTGCCTCTCTGTTTCTCAAGTTCTGGGATTGCAGATATCTGACAGTCTCTGCTCCTCTTCCTGTTAAAGATTAATTTCAAAAATATTTTATGGAAATGGGTGCTTTGTCTGAAATATGTTTGTACCATGTGTGCTTGCAGTACCTGAAGAGGCCAGAAGAGGGTGTCAGATCATCTAGAACTGGAGTTAGAGATGGTTCTGATCCACCATGTGGGCACTGAGAATCAACACTGGGTTCTTTGGAAGACAGCCAGTTACTCTCTTGACTACTGAGCCATGTCTCCAGCAAACAACCCTGCCCACTCCCACCCTCACCTCCACCCCCACCCTCACCTCCACCCCCACCCTCACCTCCACCCCCTGATTTTTTTTTTTTTTTTTTTTTGAGACAGGGTTTCTCTATTTCTCTATGTTGTTTATGACTAGCCTGGAACCTGCTATGTAGACCAGGCTGGCATGGAACTCACCGAGACCATCTGCCTTTGCTTCTCAAATGCCAAGATGAAAGGCATGAGCCATCACACCCTGCTTCCTCTCAGAGGGCAAATCATGAGTTGCCTTACACCTTCAGGACTCTCTGAAGATTTGTCTTCCTGTGGCAGGATGGAAGAGGAGAGCTGAGGGAGTAGAAATGTGTCAGAGAGAGTTGATCTGTCCTGTCAACCTGTCCTTTGGAAAAGGGAGGCAAAGCCAGGCTTGAGACTGTGTGCTAGGCCCAGGCCCTACTCACTGCCTCACAGGCCATACTAGTCTGTATTACTCCAGGTCAAAAATACCTTCCTTTGATAGCCATAGTGTGTGTGTGTGTGTGTGTGTGTGTGTGTGTGTGTGTGTGTGTGTGTGTGTAAGCAAGAGCATGTGCAAACACCCGTGTATATGAGATAGAAAAAAAAAAGATGAAGATGAAGAGCAAAATGTGGGTCTATCATCATCATGTAAAAGGAGGAAAAATTATGAGTATAAAATTAAGACCAGGGCTTTGCAAAGGACTGGACATTCAGGAGCCCAACTCCTTGGTTACATGAGGCAGATTTTGGAGGCAATGGTAAGGCTATTCCTGCTTTGTAGGCATCAGGTATTAGGAGTGCATTTGGCTCCCCCTGGAACCGAGGTCCTGACTATCACAACCTTTAGCAAAAAGGAATAGAAATATTCCTTTTAAAGACAGGGAGCTACTGACAAGCACAGGGCCTCGGGGAACAGGCTCTTGTCCAGATTCATTTGCTCACACTAGTAAGGTGAGCTGATCTATGAACTTGGGACTATATGACATCAAGTGTATGCCCCTCCCAAAGACAAGCCATAGAGATTTGGGTTGGTGGAATGTGCAAATGGTCCAGGGAGCCAGTATGGGAGTGAATAAGAAGTGAATGGGAAGGAACAGGTGAGCACAGCAATGTTGAAGAAGGCAAACTGAAAACTCAGGTGGTACCGAGTGCTTTCTGTGTGCAGGGGCTATGCCAAACATCACAGAGACCAGCAGTGAGCAAGGCAGTGGCAGTTCCTGCGGGCATCGAGTTTCTCGCCTAGTAGGGAAGCCAGATGTGTGGCAAGGAGAAGCCAGCAGGATGCTCGGAGAGTTTACAGGTGGCCTCCACCTGTTTGGGGAACCTGCCTTACAGGTGGCCTCCACCTGTTTGGGGAACCTGCCTTACAGATGGCCTCCACCTGTTTGGGGAACCTGCAAGGGCCAAGATTTAAGTGGGAGCTGGGAGCTGGGGCAGGGAAGTGGAAGAGAGGCTCCCAGTCTGTGGAAGGCCCAGACCTGTAATGGTGGGGTGGCAGGAGAGGAGGGGGCTTTAAGAAGAGCCATGAAGGTTGATACCAAAGACCCCTTTAGGTTCTGCTAACAACTGGGAACTCTGTTCTAAGGATAGCAGGAAGCCATAGTTTAGCCGGTGGGTGTGTGGCATAGTCTTGGTCTCTCTCGTCCTGACATGACTTCTTTTTTATGCCTTTCTAGGGGCCCACTCCTGATTAAGAACACCATGCTGTCTGGTGAGCTGCTCTTACAGATCCTGTGGGGGAGGGTGGGCTGAGAGGTGGGATCAGGTGCCAGAGGACTGGGGAATTTACCCACAGTTAGATTGGTAAGTTCCATTTTTGTGACTATGGTACGCCCTCTTGCCTGGCTGTGGGCTGGATGATCTGTCTTTGAAACTCTAGACTGTGACCACATGTAGACTAGTTCTAATAACTTAGGGGTTTGTCCCAAGGATCCTTGTTAGTGAACTGAGGTCATATGAGGTTGGCTGAGAATATGATAACCCATAACAAAGTATGTTCTTCTCTTTCAACCTGTAAGTTGGGGGCGTTGTTCATTAACCAGTGTATTGTGACTGACTTGTGTGCTTGTCTGGGAATTAGAGATGCTCCGGATCCAGGATACCCATAGTTTCCTCCTCCCTGCATTTCCTCTCTCCATCTCCTCCTCCCTTTCCCTTCCTTCTGTCCCATTCTTACTTATGTTTTTGGAGACAGAGTCATACTAATAGCCCAGGCTGGCCTTGGGCTATCCTCCTGCCTCAGCCTCCCAAATGCTGGGGTTACAGGTGGGACCCACCCTGTCTGGCTAGAATAACTGCAGCTCTTGGCACCTAGAGCTTGTCTCTAACAGGGCTCAGTCATTATTAGCACGAAGGGGAGGAAGGATTATGGTAGGAGAGCTGAGCTTGGTAAGGGATAGTGGGAGGTACCAAGCCAAAGGCCATACAGTGTTCAGGACATGAGGTGGCAGGGAGCAGAATGTGGTCAGGAAGTCGGTACCCACACCATGGAATGGAGAGAGGAAGGGACTGGTATGATGGAGCTATGAAGGGGGACTGGTAGCAAGAGACCCTCAGCTATGACAGCTATGACAGGTGCTAGCCTGCTGTGTTCTCTCTCAGGAGAGCTACAGGGAGCCCCACAGTCAGCAGCTGGAGAAAAGGACAGTGGCCTTGAGAAGCTTCCAGACTGGGCATGGCCCTGAGTCGGGGTGCTAGTCTCATTCTACATGAAGACCCCGAGAAGATCCCAAGTCCTAACTCCTGTGAGGTTTCAGGAATAATGTCCAGCACCACATCTAGGCCCACCCCAGACCCGGCCCTTGCTCCTCCCCCAGCACAGGGAGTGGCTCTCACTCCAGCCCTTCTTCCGATTCCTGACCCAGACGGGGTCTCTGGCACAGTGTCTGATGACATCCCTAGCCCCAGTACCAGTGGGGTCACCACTTCATCCGCTATCCAGATCAACACTGTGGACACCGCTGACCAGGGTTTGGCCCACACCTCCAGGCCAGACTCAGCAGGGACTCTCTGCCCAGACTCACAGCCAGTTCAAAGCCCCAGCTCTACTCAGGCCACTGTTTTGAGTCCAGAGAATTCTCCTAAGCCATGCTCTGAGGATGCCCCCAAGTCCCTCTCAAGCAAGGTTTCTGGTTTGGGTCAGAGTAACTCTAATCCTTCCAGGCCTGAGCCAAACCTATATATAAGGGCTCTTTCCAGAGAAGCCTTGGTCCGGGGTCATAACATCTCCAGGCAGGGCTCACAGGTGCCTCTTCTTCTCCCCTCTAACACTTCCTTGGACCGTCTGCACTCTGGGAACATCTCCAAGGTGAACCTGGGCATAGCTCCAAACTCAAACGAGGCCATCACGTTGACTTCCCACACTATTTTTGCATCTGTTTCTAAAGAAGCCTTGAGTGCGTCCCGGAACACAGGCTCCAAGGGGTCCATCAACTCGACTTCCAACAGCCAAGCCAAGTCTGGTTTAAATGTGACAGTCACCCATGCTTCTTCACACGTCAGCCTGATTCCTGGTTCCAGCGAAGGCGTCAGCCTGTACTCAGATGCCCGAGTGCCCAACTCCACTGTCTCTCCATCTTCCTGCATGACGCTCATCATGGGCTCTGAGTCCCTGAGCATGGACTCCAGCTTTGTGGTGACCGACACCTCCACCCTGACCCTGAGCAGCCATCAAGATTATTCTGAAGACAACAGCATCCGCACCATGCCCCTGGAGGAGAGTCTGGGAAAGTGGGACAGCCTGCAGGGTGTCACAGCTTTCCGAAGCCCCCCTGAGGGTGAGTACGGAAGAGGAGCTAGTCTAGAAGGACTATATATCAGAACCATAAGGCAGGGAGGGCAGTGGAGGGGAATAAGAAGGGAGCCTATGGCAGTTATAGCACTGTGGTGATCACCATGCTCCCTAGCAATGGCTTGGGAGTTACTCAGCTTTCTTAGGTGTCAATTCTTTAACTGTAATATGATAATCCTTCCATTTTTTGTTTTCTTGACAAGTTCTCAATATGTAGCCCTGACTGGCCTGGAACTCCTTCTGTAGACCAGGCTGACCTCAAACTCACAGAGATGCCCTGCTTCTGCCTCCCAAGTGCTGGGATCAAATATGTGTGCTACAGGGTAATGGTCCTTCCATTCTATCTAAATCCTGAGCAAACCCACTAGTCATATGCCCCACTTAAATGTCAGCTCTTACTCCCTAGGCTGAAGTTTGATCAGAGCAGCCAGGAGACTCTTGGCCTCTGCCCTATCACCTCTGTAGAGATTTGAGGAGTCCACTCAGGCTTTGACCCCAGAGCCTACACCTCCCTGCCAATATGCAGGAGGTCTGTGTTGTATAATCTCTTAGCTGGTATTTCTCTCATAGTTTATGGAGACAGGGTCTCATGTGGCTCACGCTGGTCTTAAACTTGCTACATACTGGAGAATTAAGCTGAGCCTCCCCGATTCTCCTGCCTCCACATTTCAAGTGGAGAGATTACAGGTGTGTGTCACCACATCTGGATCAATTAACATTTCTTTTTTGTTTTTGTACCAATGCCATATTGTGATGTGATGTGATGTGTGTGTGTATATGTGTGTGTGTGTGTGTGTGCATGTGTGTGTACAAAGGTCAACCTCAGATGTCTTTCCTCATGAGCCATTCACCTCATGTTTTGAGACCACCAGGGTCCCTTGGCCTGGAGCTCACAGAGTAGGCTAGAGGATGGCTGGCTGGGCATCCTCAGGGATTGACCTGTCTCTGACTCCCCAGCACTGAGATTACAAACACAGACTACCATATGAGGATCAAACCCATGTCCTTGTGGTTGTGCAAGAAGTGCTTTACTGACTAAGCTATCTCCTCAAAACCCCATATAGTGATTTGAAAAGCATTGACTTCTAAGCATGGTGGTACAAGGCTCTCAAGAAGAGAAGGTGTCGAGATCAGGAGTATATGGCCTGCCTGGGTTATATAGCAAGTCGATGAGCAGCCTGTGTTGTGAACTGTCTCAACAGATTGAAAAGCAAGCAAGCAAACAACCCCATGGCTTTGTAACTATGCATGCATACCTACTAGGGTGAGACCTCACTCAGATTCACTGGCCATTAGTAAACTTTCACTCTTCCATACACTTTCATTCTTACCATTGTTACTTTGAGACAAGTTCATGCTGGCCTCAAACTTGCGAACCCCTGTCTTCCAGATGTGGGATCCTAGGAGCTTGCAAACTACCTCTGGGCCTTGAAGACTTTATTTTAAACTGACTAATAAGTTTTTGATACTAAGGATTGAACCCAGGGCCTTGGGCATGTTGAGCTCCTGTCCCAACACTGAACTGCATCCCTGGGCTGTACGTTTTAGACAAGTGGAGTTCTAAAAACTTGTGGCCTTTTGTGATTGGTTCATTTCACACAGCAAAGCATTTTCACATTGCATTCACACTGCAGGATGGGGCAGCTCTTCATTCTTGTGTCTGGAGAATATTCTCTTGTATGGGTACCTACACTTTGCTTATATCTGTTACCAGTTGTCATTATGATGATAATGATGGTGATGAAGATGACGGCGACAATGATGTTTACCTCATATTATCACCTTTACTTTTTGGAATCACAGAACCAATGAAACTGATCCTCGGTTGACCAGTAAAAGTGAGGTTTAACCTTGCTATTAGCTCAGACTAGACTCCAACTCCCAGTCTTCCTGCCTCAGTTTCTTTACTGCCACTGTGCCCACATGAAGCTTTGTTCTTGGCTGAGTATAGGAGAAGCAGAGAGGAGCCCTAACATATGAGCTTCTTGAATTGTCGACAGTGAAGTCAAAGATACAGAGTCAGAGATGAGAGCAGACATGGTCTGAAGAAGGGAGAAATGGTCACATCTTTTTGAAAATCGCCCGGGAATTTCTTCTTCTTTTTATTATTTTCCTGGGTGCTCTCCAGGCAGATGTGCACTGTCATGGTAATGATGGGGGTATGTGTGTGCTCATGACGTCAAGATTTAGCATAAACATGAAATTGTTATAAAGTTAGGGGTCATATGGAAGTTGTATTTCAACTCATTTCAGCTGGTCCACATGGAGAGACTACTGGTCCACAGACATCAAACAAAGATAATTTCAGGGCAAGATAGAAGCTCAGCTGAGTAACCTAGGAAAGGTGACATCCTGACAGCCACTGCAGTTTTCTATATATCTGGTTTCTCTCTCCCTCCCCCCTCTGTCTCCATCTCCTCAATCTCTGTCTCTCCCTCCCTCTCTCCCCCTCTCCCCCCATCTCCCTTCCTCCCTCTCTCCTTTCTCCATCTCTCTCTTTCTCTTTACAGACAGGATGACAGGGTGTTTATACTCCAGATTGGCTTTGAGCTTCCTTGAACTTCTGCCTCTTCTTCTCCCTTCTCTGGAATTTGGGGATTACCTGCTGGACTTATACAGTGGGGATAATACTTGGAGCTTTGCACATTCGAGGGAAGCATTGCCCTAGCAGGGACACACCCTCATGCCTCTGTTGGCTATTTTACTTTTTAAAGTTACATTGATTGGTGTGTGTGTGTGTGTGTGTGTGTGTGTGTGTGTGTGTGTGTGTGTGTCCCACAGTGTGTATGTGATCAAAGGATAACTGGCAGGAATCAGTTCTCTCTATCAGGTGGAATCTAATAGGCCATCAGGTTTGGTGTCAAGTACTTTTACCAGAGGAGTCAACCACAGGTTCTCTTCTGGTTGTAAATTAATGCTGCCTTGTCAGAGTTAGACAGGCAAAAGCCCACCTCCAGGAAGTCCCCGTGCAGTGTCATGACACGTTCCTTAGAAAGTCCAAGGTGAGCAAAAGGGAACTTTCTAACAGCCTCTGGAAGTTCAGGCAAGATCCTCTTTGAGTCCCAGTTTCCCACATTCTGGTGGGAATGACCCGGTGGGGAGGAGAAATGGGAACATGGCACAGGACACCATGCTGTACTCTGTCCTCTTTCACTGAACCTGTAACGTGTGTGCAGGAACCTCAGAAGACGTGAAGGTCCATGAGCCAGAGAAGAGAGACCAGGACAAGGAAGCATCTCTGGTATGTTCCTCTCCCCTCCTTTCTCTCCCCTTCCCCCTTTCCAGACAGAGACTCGGTGTGTAGCCCCAGCTGGTCTGGGATTTAATGTGTAGAACAGGCTGGCATCAAGCTTGTGGCAATCCCCCTGTCTCTTCCTTCTGACTGGTGAGACAACAGGTTTGTGTCACCACACCCAGGCCACGGCCACTTTCTTGTGTTGGCCTGGTCCATTGGTCTCCTGCAGCTCTTCTTCCTGGGGACTCGGAGCTGCTCGATGACCTGCGTGCTCACCAGCTCCTCTCGTCCATTCACCTCCTCAGAATTTAGTTTGCCTCCCTGTGTTACCCGGCGGAACAGTTTAAGGGAGGAAAGGTTTATTTTGGCTCACGGTTTCACGGGGTTTTCGGCATTATCACCGTGGAGAAGGCAGAGTGGAGCAGCCCATTTTATCGCAGTGGGGGTGTGTGGTAGACACTGCCATCCAGAAGAGCAGGGACAGTGAGGCAGGAAGTGAACCATGTCCTGGAACCCTCCCCACAGTGACTGGTTTCTGCCATTCAGACCCTACCTCCTAAAGGATCCACAGCCTTTCCTAACAGCATCACCATCTGGGGATGGAACATTCCAAACAGGGGGAACATTTCAGATTCTAATTACAGCAGTCTCTCCCGTAGAGTCTTCCATAAGCCAGGAATCTTTGTCTGTCTAATGGCAAAGTCTTAGGCAGAACAGTGCTTGGCACACAGCAGGTTCTGAATAAACGTGGTAACAGCGGAGGGGCTTGTGGGAGGGGCTCTGGAAGGTACAGAAAGGCTAGAAATAGCTTTGCTGTGTAAATAATCAGGTCTGACCCTGGTCTGGGCCATGCAGCAGAGGAGGCTAGGCCAGGAGGATGACCTAAATGTGGATATGTGAGATTAGCCTGGGAGTCAGGAGCTGTGTCCTCATCTATAGAATGGAGTTGACGTGAGGACCTTCCAGACTCAAGCTCGGTGCCTGGACAGGGAAGCCAGTGACACAGGGAAGGCAATGACTGCCTCCATTCAGCAAGCCTGACAAGGCCCCTACAATGGACTGGATGCTAATCCCAACTGCAAGCACAGAATAGCAACCCAACATCTGGACAAATAGACCTTTTCTTGTATTCTTGTTACTCAGAACTCAGCCTGAATGTCCACACTCAGCTGTCTCTGGCTAGTCATTCTAAATTGGCACCCTTCCCCCTTTCTGAACCCTGAAATATAATATATATATATTAATATATATAATCTCAATTCAGCCGCTGCTGGGAGAGGGGTAAGGATTCAAGGGGTGACCTCGTAACCACAGTTAGGGTTCAGCTGGGTGGTTCATCTGTTTGTTCTATATTGTACAGACAGATTACATTGGAGGCTGAAACTTGATTGTCCCTTATCTGCCAGGTTCCTTCTCTACATGGGCTCATTACTTCTTAGTGTAGCCTGGGTTTCTTTCTGGCATGGCGTCTGGGTTCCAAAAAAGGAAAGCATGTTCTGGGACAATACATTCCTTCTGCAACAATCTGGTGTTCCAAAAAAAGGGACAGTGTGCTCTGGGACAATACATTCCTTCTATAACAATCTGGTGGCCGGAGCAGAAGGAGATTCTGTCCACTAATAGGATATCTGCAAAAGAACTTGTGACCATCATTAACCTTCCATATTCTGAATCAGATCAAGGTGGTCTGTTTTTTTTTTTTCCTTCACTGTATAATGTTAAGGGATTCATTTTTGTGGACTCCTGTCTTCCTTCTTAAGATGATGGGAATCCATGGATTGACCCAGGCTCCCTCTTCCAAGCAGCAGAATACCTTCATCTGTCTAGACTTTACTAAAAGGCTCAGAAGTGTTACTGATGGAAGCATTTCGGGTTGAGGTGTATAGACCCTTTCTGTCCTTCGGTTGATTAGTGGGGGAGAGGTGCTTTATAGTCCTTCACATCTGCTCCTCCAAGTGCAGACTGCAGGAGCCATCCTTCCCATCTCACCATCCAGAGTCTCTGCCCAAACACCCCCTGCAGAAACATGTCCCTTTTCTTGGGCTGTGATACTTTTAATTGTCAGTTTTACATAATCACAGATCACCTGGGAAGAGAGTTTCAAAGAGAGATTGCCTAGATCATGTGCATATGTCTGTAAGGGATTATCTTAATATTATCAGCTGAGTCATAAATTTCTACCCACTGTGGGAAGTGTCATTCCCTAGGCAAGAGGTCCTGAATTGCCCTAAGAATGGGAAAAGTGAGCCGAGCACCTGACTACATGCATTCTTTACTCTCTGCTCCTTGACTATGGTTGTCATGTGACCACTAGTCTAAAGCTTTTATTCTGTGACACTACCACCACTATGTAGGGTCTCCTTATGTAGCTTTGGCTGTCCTGACACTCATTACATAGACCAAGTTGAACTCAACTCACAGAGTTCTGCCTGCCTCCGCCTCCGAAGTGCTGGGATTAAAGGCATGCCCCACTATTTTAGGTTTTGTTTGGCGTGTTTTATCACAGCAGTAGGAAACCAAACCTAGACATGGGCCGATGCCATGGTTGGGTGATTGGGGGATGTAGGTGTCTGGGTGATGCGTATGCTGCCTAAGGAGAGGGCGGGACTCAATGACAGTCTCACCGAGTGGTTTTGCTTCCCCCTGGCTTGAAGGTAGAGAACATCCTCACTTACCAGAAGAAACAGGACACAGTGGAAATGAATGGAGAAAAGGAGACAACCGTGAGGATGATGATGGTATGGGAGCAGAGGTGGGACTGTGGGACTGGAGTGGAGTTCTGAGGATGAGTCAGGAAGAGGACGGGGACAGGAGGCAGGCGCTTCAGACTCCAGGCTCAGTTCTACCCACCTCTCACTGCCCACACCTGACAAGAGAGAGTATGGACAATTACTTCCCTTCTCTGAGCCCTGGTCTTCCCATCTCACAAATGGGTGAGCTTATGCCTGCATCTTTGCTTGTGGGAGGACACACCCAGTGGCTAGTCCACTGGGAAGTCTGCAGCTGAGGACTGTCATTAACCCATTCCCTCACCTCTCCCCCCACAAGAAACCCTTCTTGATGTCAACTTCAGAGGATTCCCTAAAGCAGTCTCCTCTTAGCTATTCATTATGAGGAACTGGACACCGGTGACCATGGAGACTTACATAGATATATACGGCTTTGTGATCCTTTGTGAGAGAGAAAGGAGTTGGGAGGCTAGCTCAAAGAGTAGCATTTGCCTCATAAGAAAGAGTCCCTGAGTTTGAACCCCAGAACACACATGAAAAACAGTCATGGTGACACATATTTATAATCCCAGTGCTGAGGAGACAGATACAGGCTCTCTGGCCAATCAGACTAACCTAACTGACCAGCTTTGGATTCTAGCAAAAGCCCTTGCCTCAGAAACCAAGGTCTATAGCTCCTGAATAACAGATGATACCCTCTGACCTCTGCATACATATACACATGAACACACACACACACACACACACACACACACACACACACATCCCTTGCATATATATCTGCCCATACATACTACTTTGATATATTTAACTTTAACTAACATAACTTGAACCCCTACTGTGTATAGGTAGTAGATACAAAGCAAAAAAAAAAAAAAAAAAAAAAAAAAGGTGATTTGAGGAATTTGATTAGACAGCTTTCAAAGGCCATGACTCACACTTATTACTTGGGTCAGTTCCATGGTTTAGCTGTCAGTCACCAGAAGAGCACCATGGGAATTATTTCCACTGTGCTTTCTGTAGGGAACTCACAGATCAGAGTGTAGCGTGTTTCGAGTGGCCTTGAACTGGGGGCCTTACATTGATCCGGGCAGAAAGCTGGCTCTCTTACCTGCCCAGTGGGAGAGTGTGCCCAGGCCAAGGGCCTGCATGGCTTGCTGCCGGAGATGGCTCTCACTGGCTCTGTGGTCCCCATCCAGAGACAGATTGAGGAGGAGCCGCTGGATTCCCTTCTGAGTCCTGCTCGACGGCAGGCCATGGAGATCCTGGCTCAGCTGAGGTATTCCCGCTCTCTCTCCTCCAAGCTTTGCCCCTTCTCACATGCCTGTCCACTCCGAGCCTGCCCCCTCCCCCTCCCCCTCCCCATGGAGCATGCTCACACCTCAGCTTGTCCTGTGGATCTAATCTCGGGGAGCCTACCTGCATCTTCCTCACCCTGCATCCCCGGGCTCCCCTCACTCCACCCCTGGTATACTGTCTCTCCCAGTCACACCCAGCCTATCCTGAGTGTGAGGGAGAGGGTGGAGCTGGTGAACACCTGTGTGCGGAGCGTGTTCTCACTGCCCTCGGTGCAGTCCATGCAGGAGAAAGACGAGTCCAAGGCAGAAGTCATCCAGGTGAGCCGGACCCTCCTGGCCAAGTCTTTGGGTTTAGAGACATCCTCAGAAAGAAAGAGTCTCTCGCCTCACCTGTGTCCGTCCAGCAGAAGAGTGAACTATGCAGTAATGGTTCCCGTAGTGAGTCCTGTCCTGTGTCAGGGATATAGACAGATGCTGTACGGCCGTGCGCAGGATAGGAAGACTGGGGGAAACTGGGCAGAGACCTGGAGAACAACCTCAGAGGGAGTTTGGCAAGCATCTTTAAGTCTCTGCAGAATCATTCTGGGAGGCAGGAGAGCAGGGCATCCTTGGGTGTAAGCTGCACAGAGAGCTAGGGTCAAGTGGGAGGTTGAGTGAGAGGGGGTTCAGATGTTCAGCTACCCTTTTTCTCAGCAGGTATCAGCCATGCTCCTCTCCAAATCACTGTGGTAATCTTGCAGTAAGGGTGTGAGGGTGGAAGAGATGGAAGCCATAAAAGAACAAGTCAGATCCAAAAATCTCAGGAGTAGGCAGTGCTACAAGCATAAATTATGGAATATCAAAAAGAGCGTGTGGTCAGGGACATTACCTAGGGAGGATGGGGAACGGGGCTTCCTGGAAAAGGGTCGAATGGAGAGCCATAGAGAATTCATGCCAACTGCCAGGCTGACAAGAAGCAATGTGACTGAAGCCTGGAGGGTGAGACAGGACCTCTGAGAAGTGAGCTGTAGAATGGGTAGGGGTAAGGCCACACAGACAGACAGATAGCCTCTGGGGTCTGGATTCTCAAGCTGGTGCCCTGAAAGGACCCAAGGCAATGGCCAGCCAGAATCCTTGCTGTGGGAGGAGCAGGCAGCCCTCTTGTAGTTACAAGTATTGCCAGCAGAGGGCAGTGGTGTCTAACAAGCTGCCGCAGTAGAAAGGACGAGGGAGGTGGTTGTAGGGCTTGCTTGATGGTTGTGGTGTAACCCTAAGGGCCACTGGAGTCAGGAAAGCTTCCAGTGTAGAATCAGAAAGGGGGATAGACTTGGGAAGCCGCCTAAAGATAGGGGGTAAGAAAGAAGAAAGCATTCCCAGAGCAGATCGAAACCACAGCTCAGCCTTGGCCGACTGTGGTATGGGCAAATGGGAGGAGCCTGGGCAGAGGTGGCATGGGTTCTCTAAGGGTAACCTGGGGATTTACGTGGGCCTAGAAGGCAGCCAAATTACAGGCACTTGTCTGGCACTAGGTGCCCGGCTCCTTACTCCTCCCCTCCGGTAGGAAGTCCAGGGACATGAATCCCCAATTTGTTGCTAAAGAAATTAGGTGAGGCACAGAGGTGGGCCCAGGAAGCAGCTTTGGTGTGTCCAAGGGCGCCCTCCTCCTGGACACTACACCCCGGGGGGTTGCCTGGGGCTGGTGGCTGTGCTGGGAGCTCCCAGCAGCTCTGTTCTGTTCGCAGACGCTTTACCACCAGACCTTGGATTCCTTGCAGAAACTTCTGAATGCCCTCTTTATCGAAGACCCCACTCCTGCTGGGCTGAAGAGCATCCTGGAGGTGCAGGACGCGGGGCCGGGGCAGGGGGAGGAAGGGAGAGGGAAATAAGAAAATGGCTTCATGCAAGAGGGAGGTGGACCCTGAAGGAGTGACGACATCTTGGACCGGCGCCCTGCTTCCACGTTGTGTTCTATGGCGTTTCATTTAGTTTTTTTGGTAACACTGAAGATTGGACCTAAACCTTTGTACCTGCCAGGCAAGGACTCTGCCTCTGAGCGACAGCAGGGGCTTCTTCCATTTTTGTCTGTGCACATTGTCATACTGAATGCCCAGCACGGCCCTGAACTTTTGATCCTCTGGTCTCAACTGCCTGAGTAGCTGGTATCCCAGGTTTGGGAGGCCAGGCCTTCCACTGTCTGCTGTTCTCCTACGGCCACTCCCCTTGCAGCTACCGGTCTTGCCCCGCCCCCTTCTCCATCGTCATCCCTGTCTCTTCTGTCTTCATTGACCTCCGACTCTTCATTGACCTCCGACCCTTCCTTTGCTCTGAGTTCTCTTCTCAGCTCAAACCCCATCTGTCATTGATCCTCGGGAGAAGAAGGACTGTGGCAAATTGCCTTCTTACTTCCTCTGGAAGCTTTTTGCAGATTATTGACTTACCCATGGGCAGCAGGGGCTGGCAGACCATGGTAGCAGAGTCTCTCCCTTGTCCCCACAGCCCCTAGGGCCCTGGATGAATTCTGGAAAAGCACATGAGCGAGCCCGTGCCGTGAACAGCAGTGTCTCTGTGTTGAACCACACGCTTGTGACCCTGCCATTCTTCGTGAGTGTTCCTGAAGGGGCAGGCACTCCGGTGGCTTTTCAGTTGCTCCTCTGTGGCTGGGCAGGTCTTGCCCTGTAGTATGTAGCTACAGACTCCCTCCCTGTGATTGTGACACTCACAGATATCCTCAGGGTTCCCAATGCTGGGTCTTCTACTTGGGAGGCTTCTTCTTCGAATCGGGGATCCTGACGAAGAGATCGGCCGGGAGGCTCTGGACGGCATCACCATCCTCTACACCATTCTGGATCTCCAGAAACGTATGCCCAAGTCAGGTTCCTAGCCACTGCACAGCTACAGTTGGGCAGTTGGAGGCAGGCAGCAAGGGTCAGATGGGGATTGGGAACTGATGGGAAATGCCTATCTCCATGGAACCAGGGGCAGAGACACCAACTAGCCATTGTTTTTAATGTTTTAAGGTACAGTCTTACTATATATCTCTGTCTGTCCCCCACTTTAATCCTCCTGCCTTAGCTTCTCAGCTACTGGGACTACAGGCATGTAGTGCCCTGTGTAGACAACAAATCTATTTTGACAGAAGCCGTCCTTCAGTGAGCTGGGATTTTCCATATTGTTCCAACCTTAATTTCTTAATCTCTTCTTCCCATGGTACCATGGGAACATAGGCATGATGACCCTGATGTCTTCTTCTCTTGTCTGCCTTTCCTACTAGACCGTAATGCCATGAGGGTGAGGCAGGATTCTCTGTTCTTTCTGAGTCTAGCCATGGGCTGACATATGGTATCATTCAGTGAGTACACATAGGCACTAATGAAGACCAGGTCCTACATCAGAGTCTGGAGTCTGCAAGTGAAAGAACATCCTGAGATTAGGTTTCGGGGAGCCCCTGAGATGGTATGAGCCCGCAGTTCCCAGGGCTACACAGCTCAGTTGCCTCCAAGCTCTCACCTTTCTTTCTCCTTAGACCTGATTTTATCACAACCAGGAAACCTTGGCTGGCTGCTTAGTTTTTCCTGACTCTGGAGGCAGCGTGGCCTGCATGTCAGGCCTGACTTTGGCCCTCAACTTTCAGCTGGGTGACCTCTTCATCACACTTCTCTGTAGACTTTCCTCATCTGTATAGGATTATGGTAGAGTGTAATTCGTAGCTTTTTGAATATTAAGTGGTATTCTTCAAAAGAGTTCATGGGAAGAGAGCAGTTCAGGGTCCCTTGTCAAATGCAACTCTTTTCTCTTTATGTCTCCGCTTTCTGGGTTATGTCTGGGGTCCCTGCTCTTTCTCATTTCTAGCATTTGGGGCAATGTTTCCTAAGAGATTCCTCCACTGGCCTGGTGGGTAACCATAGGCTGCAGTGTTGATTAGATTTAGGACAGAGATAGTATAGTCCAAAGTGAGGCTGCCAAAGTTGGCTGGAAATGTGGGGCACCCAGATTAATTTAATCCACAGTCAGTGGACACCGAGTCATTTTAATGTCTTTGCGTATGATCTGTGTGCCGCTATTCAGGTTGAGCCAAGCGCCTCGTATTCTTTGGGAGAGCCTCAGACCACAGTGATGCTGAGGAAGGAGGGTTTTAGCTTGGGTTGGCCATCTCTGGAAAGTGGAGGGCTGTGATCGGAGCCGGCTCTGCCTGCTCACAGAAAGCCAGTTCTCTTCCTGCCTCTGAGTGCTCACACTGCCTCAGTGAGCCTTTCTCGGGCTCAGTCTCTGTGTACACTGAATGGATCCAGGCGGGACCAGGCCTGACTCTGATATGGGCCTAGTCCCTCTTCTGTATCAGGCCCTGCTCTAGTTCTGGGGACGCAGCCTTGAAAAGAGATTCATTAAGCACCCCTCCCCTTGGCTTACCTTCTCGTTGCCAAGAGGCAGACAATAGGCAAAAACAAACAAAGTGCGGAGGAAGTCAGATGATAAACTCTGAGGGAACAAGCAGTTTCCAAATGTTCCTCTGGTGCCAGGCCTGATGGCACATGCTGGCAATCCCAGCACTGGATGGGCATCGAGGGACCATGCTGGACCGGAGACCCTGCCTCTAAAATCAAACAATATGGACTAGGTACTGTTGTGCAGAGGGTGGAGGCAGAAGGCTCAGGAGGGCGTTGGAGGCCAGACTGGATTATGTGAGCCTCTGGGTATAAACAAAACCAAACAAAAGCAACAATAAAAAATACGGCCACCGACACAGTACCATCTCAACCCAAAACCTGTATTGTAAAGCTATGGACATTCAGGGGTTACAGTGCCTGTCCAGTGTGTACCAGGACCTGGGTTCCATCCCAGGACTGAAAATGGAGAAGGAGGCAGGAAGAGGCTCACCGTTAATCCCGGCACTCTGGAGGCAGAGGCAGGTGCTTCTCTGTGAGTTCAGTGCCAGCCTGGTCTGCAGAATGATTTCAGACCAGTCAGGGCTACATAGTGAGAATCTATTTTTACACACACACACACACACACACACACACACACACACACACACACACACACACACACAGAGAGAGAGAGAGAGAGGGCTGAAGCAGCAGGAACAGTCAGACTGCTGGTGGAAACAGGGCTGGGAAACTGTCTCGTAGATCTTGGGAGGGTGAGCCTGCGCCTGCTGTGAGCCATCTCTCCTGGTGCATCCCTGGCAGAAGCATCGGTAGATTCACCGGGAGACATGCCGTGTGTTCAGGGGGGTCTGGAAGCAGCCAGAGGCGCGTGCCAAGTAAGATAGGCACACGCACTGCAGGTCCGCCCAGCGTGGAAAACCGCTCCACACTGAGAATGAATGGGAACCAGTGCTGGAGCTGCAGGGTGGAACCAGGCACCAGGGCAATGTTATGTGAATCCGTGAATGAAAAGTCCAAAGCAAAGAACTCTACCTAGGGGTTTAGAAACCAGGGTAGTGGTTGCCCTAGGTGCCGAGAGGGGTCAGAGGAGGGGCTTCTGCAGCGCTGCTTGTGAGGTTTCTTGCCTGGGGTACTAGCTATCCGCGTATGTTCACTGTGTGAAAACGGGCTGTGCTGGTGAATTGGTCTTAACGCACAGCTCAAAGCCATGGTTGGTCGGGGTTCCTCAGAAGGGTTCCTTCTCCTGCAGGGACCAAGAACAAGGAAGAGACCAACAAGAAAGAGCTGTGTGAGAATAACAAGCGCTTCCTGGGGCCCTACAACCCTGTCAGCCCATGCCAGAACATTCTGCGTGTCATTGCGGTGACTACCAGCAGTCCCAGTTCCCAGGCTAGGAGGGGAGGGAACTGGGGTTGCTACTAGGAAGGCCACTAGGAAGTATCGTAGGAAGGGTGCCTTCTTCAGCTTCAGGGCCTTCCTGGGTGCCCTCCTCCTTCCTCTATGTTCTAACCCAGTGGTTCTCAACCTGTGGGTCGCGACCTCTTTGGAGGGGTCACATGTCATCTATTGTGCATATCAGACATTTGCATTATGATTCATAACAGTAGCAAAATTACAGTCATGAAGTACCAAAGAAATAATTTTATGGCTGGGGGGTCACCATACCATAACAGTATTAAAGGGTCACGGCATCAGGAAGGTTGTGGACCATTGGTCTAGCCCATGATTTTGTTCTCCCAGGCATATGACAGCCAGTTCTGGGTGCAGGGACCACAGATCTCCTGCTTGCTTTCCTCCTCCTCCCTCTCTTCCTCCTCTCCTTCCTAGTCTCAGATCCCTGGGCTCACCTAATCTCCAGCCTCCCAAGCAGCTGTGGCTCCTTGACGCCTGGCTGTCCCTCTAAGCTCTTCTCCAATGGCTCTAACATTCGTGCCTTAGAGAATGCGTGTGATGTTTGGCACTGACCTTCTCTGCGAGTTAGCTGGAGTCTGCACCTCTACAATGCTTTGGGGGACCTGCCCTACTTGGCAGCATCAATACCTCTGCATCTATGTTTCAGGAATTTGGAGACTTCCTGGGGCCCCAGCAGGTACGGGACCTGCTGCTAGCAGCTTTGGAAGGCCTGAAGGACATCTCTGAGGTCCAGGGCAAGGACTCCGGCGAGATGATGCAGCTGGCTTCCGAGGTCATGCTCAGCTCAGTGCTGGAGTGGTACCGTCACAGGGCACTGGAGGTGGTAAGCTGAGCAGTGATCTAGGAAGGAGCACGTGCCACCCCTGAGAGAACCCAGATGGCTGGTAGGAGTGGGGAGATCACTCTCAGGGGAGCAGCAGGCCCCTGGCACGTCTTTCCTCCCACTTCCCTACAGCTCTGAGCCTCCTCTCCCCTGTCCTTTTGATCCCCTCTTGATCTATCCATGTGCCTCACGCCTCTCTCTGCTCTTCCAATGGGCCTTCCTGCGACCTGCTCACGGCTATCTCCAGATCCCAGAAATCATGCAGGGTATCTACATGCAACTGAGTCACATCCAAGAGCCTCGGGCGCGTGAGGTGGCTCTGTTGCCCATCTCCTTCCTGGCCAGCTCCTTCATGACTGAGGTTGTGGTAGCTCTGCTCATGTGCCCCCTCCCACTGGACAGGTACCGAGCAGGGAGACGCCCATCCTATACACCTCAAAGGGCCGAGGCAGCCTTGCCCCGGACTGAGACACTTCTTACGCAGAGAATCGCTGTCCTCCCCTGCCCCTGCTACAGTCTGTGGTACTTACGACAGCCAAGAAGTCCTTTCTCAGCACCGCTGGGTCTGTACTGAGTATCCAGAGTCTCTCATTCCCGACTCAGCCCTGTTCTACAGATGTGGAAATGAGGCTCAGGAGACATTTCTTGGCCTCCGTACCTGCCGAGGCATTGCTAGAGTAAGGATCTAGGGTCAGGTCCAACTGACTCCAAAGCCTGGACTTCTTTAATGGTAGCTGATGGTGTTGGGCGTTCATATTCTCTCTGGGCTTCGGTTTTCAGGCGGCTCCTGGCTCACTGCCTCCATGGAGGTCTGTGTCTGGGATGGAGAGGAGGCTAGCAAGATGATAGGTAGCCTGTCTTTCTCCCTTTAGCCTGTTGGACACAGCCTTTCAGCCCAACCTTTCTTTAAATAAATGAAACAGGGAATCGGCCACTTAGGACGGTTGTCTCTGAGTAAATGTGGTATGGTATACAAAACTGGGCAAGAGGGGTGTGTCCTACTAGGGACAGACAGGCCAGTTAGAGCCAAGATCAGTGGGGACTCTGGGGACCCACTATAGAGCCTAAGAAAGTTAGCCATTATAGTTGCTCTGACCACCAGGGGGAATGTCTCTCTCCGCCTCCCCCCTCTCTACCTCCCCCCTCCGTGTGTTTGTGTGTGTGTGTGTTTGTGTGTGTGCGTGTGTGTGTGTGTTTGTGTGTGCGTGTGTGTGTGTGTTTGTGTGTGCGTGTGTGTGTGTGTTTGTGTGTGCGTGTGTGTGTATGTGTGTGTGTGTTTGTGTGTGTATATGTGTGCGTGTGTGTGTGGGTGTATGTGTGTGCGTGTGTGTGTATATGTGTGTGCGTGTGTGTGTGTGTATGTGTGTGTGTGTTTGTGTGTGTATGTGTGTGTGTTTGTGTGTGTGTGTGTAATGTGGTGTGTGTGTGTGTGTGTGTGGTGTGTGTGTGTGTGTGTGTGTAGAGGGAGAAGAAG